>NC_062284.1:43852540-44155570 GCF_902655055.1 Lutra lutra
TTGACTGACATGTTGAACATAGAGTAGTGTGTACCGAAACAGAGTCACGCCTACAGCATGGAACTCCTCTTCTGAAGAATTCACGGAGAGGTGACATTTGAACTAGGTTTTACAGGATGCATAGGAGTTTTTAAAGGAAAATAGAGCTACCCTACAACCCAGCGATGGCACTACTAGGTATTGACCCCAAAGACATAGATGTAGTAAAAAGAAGGGGCACCTGCACCCCAATGTTCATAGCAGCAATGTCCACAATAGCCAAACTGTGGAAGGAGCTGAGATGCCCTTCCCCAGATGAATGGATAAAGAAGATGTGGTCCGTATATACAATGGAATATTCTTCAGCCATCAGAAAGGATGAATACCCAACATTTGCATCGACATGGATGGAACTGGAGGGGATTATGCTGAGTGAAATAAGTCAAGCAGAGAAACACGATTATATGGTTTCATGCATACGTGGAACATAAGGAATAGCATGGAGGACCAGAGGGGGAGGGAGGGAAAACTGAACGGGAATAAATCAGAGAGGGAGACAAACCATGTTTTGTGTTTTGTTTTTGTTTTTGTTTTTGTTTTGAAGATTTTATTTATTTATTTGACAGAGAAACACAGCAAGAAAGGGAACACAAGCAGAGGGAGTGGGAGAGGGAGAAGCAGACTTCCTGCTGAGCAAGGAGCCCGATGCCAGACAGGATCCTAGGACCCTGCAATCATGACCTGAGCCAAAGGCAGCCGCTTAACAACTGAGCCACCCAGGTGCCCCAAAACAAACCGTGATTGACTCGGGGGACTCCGGGGGGAAAAAAACTGAGAGTTACAGAAGGGAGGGGGGCAGGAGGATGGGGCAACCAGGTGATGGGTATTAAGGTGGACACATGTGGTGATGAGCACTGGGTGTTATCCACAGCTAACGAATCGTTGAACACTACAGCAAAAACTTAGGATGTATTATGTGCTGGTAAACTGAACTAACTAACTAAACAAATAAATAAATGAAGGATGCATAGGCACTCAGGTGTCAGAGCAAGGGGGCAAGGCAACATGAGCATTTGAATCGGACTCTTCAGCTCTCTCACATACCAGGCCCACCTGATCTCTACAATACCTTAAGGTCAACTTCAGGGTTGTTAAGCCCATTTTACTGTTGAGGAAGCTAAGAATCACTCCTAGCAATGAGCTTTCCCAGCTTAAAGCACTTCAGGAAAACAAGTATCTGTTTAAATACTAATATCAAACAGTCATTCTTAAGAAGTGCTTGAGGTCCCAGGAGAACAAGTCAGCCGTGGTCCCACCCTCATGAGCTTACAGGCTAGACTCATAGAACTTTAGGGGTGTAAATTCTCCCTGTTCACCTGTCTTTAGCTCAGTAATTAGTGCAAGAGCTAAAGAAATGGCTTTTTCCACAGACTGAAGCTGGGAGCATAGGTGTGAAGGAGGCAGCAACCCCGGGCAGGAGGCCTGCAAGCCCTCTCAAGAGGCTCAACCCTGGCTTATGTCTGAACCACCCAGAGAGCCATAAAAAAAATCCGGGTGCCAGGCCTGCCCCAAGGCACTGAAGTCAGAGTGGTGGAAGGGGCGACAGTCATGGGTCCATGGGGAAGTGTCCCACTTGATTCCAATAGGCAGCCAAAGTAGTAAACCCGACGGAAAGATTGGGGCGGTATGGGGACATGGTTGTGCCGTTCTGATTCTATCTCGTTACTTCTTTTTCCTCTGCCTCCCCTCCTTTGTCCCTGAAACTGCCGTCTCCTGGTGTCCTTCTCTGAGCTCCCTCCCAGCTACCTAGCAGGGGACTGAGACATACTCCTGGATCCATCCCCACCAAGGGCTTGGTTTGTTACTCTCAGGTCCCAAGATTATATTTAGAAGGGACCTTCTAGGGAGTGACTCCGTGGTCATAATGGTGGGTGAATGAAGCAGAGAGACAAGGTGTGCTGGGCCCCTAAAGACTCTTTTCATTCACACCACAGAAGCAGCCGCCTGTGGGGTTGAATTATGAGGTGTATGAGGTAGGCCAGTTCTCGCTGGTGAGACCCCCCTCCCCCCTCATTGCCTCAGAGTTCTCAGGAGAATGAAGAGAGACTTATAACCTCCTTCCTGCCCATGGCCAGAGTGGCCCAGGTGCACAGCCCAAGGGAGGCCGGGGTCTGGAGCACAGCGGGTGCCAACACAGCTGCGGAGCTGGTCTACCCCTCAGCATCTTCCCCACCCCTCACCTCTCAGTGACCCAGAGAAGGAACACCAGTGCCCGCAATCCCTCAAAACTCTACCCCATGGTGTTAGGGGTCGTTGTGAGGTCAGCTTCCCCTACCCCATGTCCTTGATGCTTTCTCAGGGAGTAGGCAATTCTCTCCAGCCAGCAGCAACTAGAACGTGCTCTGGAATCCATCTGGATTCACCTGGGAACATGAGATGAGGTAGTCAAGGGCACTGACCTGAGTCCCGGAGCAGTGCGGTCCCGCTAATCTGATGCCATCCACTGAAGCCATTGAGAGTGAGATATTATGGTAGCAGAAGCTGGCTTTAGGCTGTCATCGCAGAGAATCATCCTAGCTTGATGATCCCCACTGATACCCAGTGTGCATATTCCCATAAATGATTTACTGCACTAGATCCCTGGAGCCTCGAGTCCATGGTGCACCATGAGAAGGAAACCTTGTGTGTAGACTTCCCTAGCCATCCGTTGGAGGGAGGTGGGTGTCCCCACTGAAGCCTGACTGTGACCTTTTTTGGCCTCATTTCTGCAACTGCAGAACCAGAAGAGCACTGCTGACCTCTGAGCTGCTCCCCCAGGTTGCTGCAGAGGTGAACAGGTGACTGATGGCAAAGAACTGGCCATCTCCGAGTGAAAGGGACCAATAAATCTAACACCCTCATTCTGCCTGTTTCCAGATTCTCCTTTCAGGGAATATTTACTCAATGTCTACAGCAGGCTGCCCTAGCTCTAGTAATGCTCTTTTTTTTTTTTTTTTTTTTTTTTTTTTTTGTATCATAGGTTAAAAACAGATCTTAACTTGGGATCCAGACTGATAGGATGTTAATCCTAGCGCTCTAATTGCTAGCCGGTGACCTTGGGTAATAACTTCCCTTCTCTGTGCCTCATTCGTTAATAGTGACTAATAGTACCTAACTCATAGGGTTATAATAAAGAACAAATGAGTTAATATATATAAATGGCTTAAAGTTGTGCCAAGCACATACTTAGTGCCCAATAAATTTTCACTGTGAAGATGATGATTACGTTGCACTCTCACAAAATGAGCCTAACAGAAGCTTATTTAGTTTGTTTGGCATCTAAACTATAACATAGTTTTTCCCTAACTTGCCTGATGATTTTTTTAAGCCAAGGTACTTGTTAAAAATAGAGACTGTGGGCCCCTGACGTAGAGGTTCTGATTCAGCATGTCCTGGATAGAGCCCAGGAGCTGTACGGCTAACGCGTGGCCCAGACGATCCTCATGAGTTTAGGGACCCGCTGCTCATTGGGACCAAGAGGAGCACCTGGCCTGTCTTGTGCTTCTCCCTCCTCACTCTGCCAGTTGATCTGAAATGCCAGAGAGGGGAAGTTGCTGGAATTTGGAGGTTTGGGAAAGCTCACATCGTGTTCCCTATCCCATTTCCTCAGGAGAGGCTCCCTAGAAGAAGCAGGGGCAAGGTGGGGAGGGATGGTTTCCAGAAGGACCAGAACAAAGGGAGTGTACTGGGCTCTTAGACAAGAAAGGGGGTGAACTGTTGCAGGATTGGAGACAGCAGGAGAGGAGGTAGCCATGGAAGGGTGGGCCAGGGTGCCTGGAGGTCACACACATGGACTGTGCCTGGCACTTCATGGAGAATCACACACATTCAGAGTCCCAGGCTGGAAGACCCCTGGGTGGTCCCTCTAGGCATCTGCCCTTTCTTATACCACCATTTTATGCTTTGGATAAAATCTTGTGGTTCTACAGGTCCATTTTCCCAGAAATTCTGACCTAATTATTGAATCATGTAATCATTTATTCAATCACATCTCCTGAGTGCTTGTCCAGCACTGAGAACAGAGGTGCGTATGCATATCTGTGACAGATAGTCCTCTCCGTGGAGAAGCTTGGTGTCCAGAGGTAGGACATGTGAACAGATGTTAACAATGCAAAGTGACAAACATGTGCTTGGTGTGCAAGAAGGGTGGTGGGAACTCCAAGGAGGAAAGGAACTCTCCTGGAGAGGGGTTGTTGCAATCTTGGAAGGCTTCTTGAAGGAGTTGAGCCAGGTCTTGAAGACAGAGAGTGCAATCAGACTGTCAGACCAAAATAAGGCCCTCTAACAAAAACAAAACCAACAAAAATAAAAACAAAACTAGTCAGAAGAAAGACACCCAGGTGTTAAAGGGCACAGGTGTGGCTGGAATGAAAAGACTGGGCCTGGGACTGGGCCTGGGGGGCTGGGCAGGCAGGTTCCCAAAGTTCCCTGACTTCTGAACCGGAAGTCTGGGCTTCACCTGTAGATGACAGGAAGCATCGTAGGACTTGGTGAACTGGTTTCATTAACCAAAAGAAGAGCAAAAGAGGGCAAGGGGTCAGGACAAACAGCCTAAATTTGGATGGAGACATGAGTTTGTGTCACCAGTAGGACCTCTACAGGGAGATGTCCAGGAGGCTATTGGATAGAAGAGTCTGGGGCCCCACAGAAAGGCCCAGACTAGATGTATGCATTGGAGAGTCATTACCATGAAGGTGAGAGTTGATGCTGGGGCAGAAAAGGGAATACCACCCTCCTTCCCCGGGACAGCATGCTGAGAAGAGAGAGATCCTTGCCTTCCCTGAGAAATCCAACCCCTCGCTCATCCAGGAGCAGAAGGCCATGCTCACTGTAACTGCACCTTCTGAGCAAACCTGCTTCTTCCACCACCAAATTCTGGCCCAGTCTCTGCCTGAGGCCAGCTAAGGTCCTGGTGTTATCTGCAGGACAAGTCTCCTCTGGTGAAGGTAGTATGGTTTCATGGTGGTCAGTTTTTAACTTCCTGAAACAATCTTCAAAGCTTAGGAAAAAGCAGGGACCTATTTCAGCTCTCAGATCTCTACAAACGAAAGGGTAGGGTTAGAGCCATTATCCCCAGAGTGAGCTGGGCAGGGTACTCTGAGATGGACTTTTGCTCCCCTGCCCCAAGATTTCCCTCACCCACCTGTCCGGAAGCTTTAAGCTCCCCCATCTACATCCCATGTGTAATCCTCCAGAAGTGGGTAAGACTGGGTTACCTGGGTTGGTTACATCGGCCGGTGTTTCTTGGTGCTCCAGCTCTCTACTCCTTCCATGCTCCTTGGGCTTTCCATCTGTCACCTCTATTTAGGGAACTGCCACATTTGCTGGGTGATCAAACCGCTTAGCTGTGTCCGGTATTTCCGGTTGCCAGTGGGACATTTATGGCTGAGAGATAGTGTATCTTTGTTGTGAAGAACAAGGGCTCTGGGTGGGTGTTCGGAATCCAGCTCCACTTCTTACTACCTATGCGACCTTAACTTTTCTGTAAACTTTGCCTCCATTCCTTAATCTGTAAAATGGGAATAGGAAAGCACCAAATTCAGAGAGTTAAGGGGGAGAGAAAATGAACTTACCTGCCTTGGTCTGTATACCAATGCCTGGGACACACTATGCATAATAAAAGTTGCTATAATTCCCATCTACTTTCAGAAGTCCTGCTCTCATTTCAAACTCAAGTGTCAAAACAAAGACCTAAGTCCGCGGGGCTGGCCTGATCCCGCCATTAAGAAGCTCTGCAAGTTTATTTAGCAGATAAGGAAATGAAGCCCAGGCTGGTGAAGTGACTTGATCAAGGTCACACAGCAAAGCCAGAGAGAAAGCTGGGGCTCAGGACTCCTGGTCACTTGTCATGTGCCTCCTTACACCAGCTTGGTTGCCCCACAGGAAGTTTCAGGCACCTACAGAGCCCTTGAAGAACAGTACCAAAATCAGTAGACTCAGTACCCAGATTATCTGGGCCATTTATTAAAAATGGGGATTCCTGGGGACCCCTATAGGATTCTGATTCAGTAAGTCTAGGGTGGAGTCCTAAATTAACACTTTAACAAGCCTACCTCTGCCCCTCCCCGCAACCAAGTGATTCTGATTCAGGTACGCTTTGAAAATTGCCTCTCAGGAGCCAGTCTCCCCAGGAATCCATCAAAATCCTAGAGGAGAACATAGGCAGTAACCTCTTCCACATCGGCCACAGCAACTTCTTTCAAGACACATCTCCAAAGGCAAAGGAAACAAAAGTGAAAATGAACTTTTGGGACTTCATCTAGTTAAAAAGCTTCTGCACAGTAAAGGAATAGTCAACAAAACAAAGAGGCAACCCACGGATTGGGAGAAGATATTCGCAAATGACACTACAGACAAAGGGATGATATCCAAGATCTATAAAGAACTTCTCAAACTCAACACCCAAAAAAACAGATAATTATGTCAAAAAATGGGCAGAAGACATGAACAGACACTTCTCCAATGAAGACATACAACTGGCTAGCAGACACATGAAAAAATGTTCATCATCATTAGCCATCAGGGAGATTCAAATCAAAACCATATTGAGATACGACCTTACACCAATTAGAATGGCAAAGATTGGCAAGACAGGAAACAACAAATGTTGGAGAGGTTGTGGAGAAAGGAGAACCCTCTTACACTGTTGGTGGGAATGCAAGTTGGTATAGCCACTTTGGAAAACAGTGTGGAGATGTCTCAAAAAATTAAAAATAGAGCTACCCTATGACCCGGCAATTGCACTACTGGGTATTTACCCCAAAGATACAGATGTAGTGAAAAGAAGGGCCATATGTACCCCAATGTTCATAGCAGCAATGTCCACAATAACCAAATTGTGGAAAGAGTCGAGATGCCCTTCAACAGACAAATGGATAAAGAAGATATGGTCTATATATACAATGCCATATTACTCACCCACCAGAAACAATGAATACCCAACTTTTGCATCAACATGAATGGGACTGGAGGAGATTATGCTGAGTGAAATAAGTCAAGCAGAGAGAGTCAATTATCACATGGTTTCACTTACTTGAGGAACATAAGGAATAACATGGAGGACAGTAGGAGAAGGAAAGGAAGAGTGAATTGGGAGAAATCAGAGGGGGAGACGAACCACGAGAGACTGTGGACTCTGAGAAACAAACTGAGGGTTTTAGAGGGGAGAGAGGAGGGGGATGGTTGAGCCTGGTGATGGGTATTAAAGAGGGCACATATTGCATGGAGAACTGGGTGTTGTACATAAACAAAGAATCTTGGAACACTGCATCAAAAACTAAAAATGTATTTTATGGTGACAAACATGACACAATTAAAAAAAAAATTCATTGGAAAAAATAATAATTAAAAAAAAAAAAAAAGAAGCCAGTCTCTGTTCTATGCCTCCACATAAAGATGAAATCCTGAGCAGGACTGGTGAGGCCCTCTGGCCAGAGTGGGACTGCTCTTTCAGGGAAACACCCATGCTGGTGCTGTCCCTGGCCATGGCTTCCGTCCCTTAGTGGTATCTCAGGAATTCGGTCACATTCTTTCCTACCCTCATCCTGAAAAGGAATACCACTCTTTCAGACAAAGATGCACCTGTACCCCTACAAAATCAGCAGGACATTTGACACCAGGATTATCATTCCACTGGGCATTATTTACTGCAATAGGAACTCTGGAAGTTAGAGGGATTATGGGTAATGTTCCTCATAGCACCGGCCTCCTCCAGGTGTGACCTCATCAGAGCCTTGTGCGTGTTCACACTGCCTCAGAAGTTTCTGTCCTTCCCTTCCTCCAAAGGCGACTATGTGGCCCTGTGTCTCCCCCCTCCCTAATCCCCATTCTCGGATCCCGCCTCACCCCACCCCCCACCCCGCCTCCCAGCCAGAAGGGGGGCATCAAAGCGGAGCAACCTGTTTGAAGAAAGAACAACATCTGGAGAGCGGTGTGTAGAGACAGTAGCAAGAACCACAGTTACTGCTTAGTAAAGGGCTATGGCTGCAGATGACTGTGTGTGGGGAAAAGGGAAGGCTTCCCAGAAAAAGTTAAGGCGTCAGATCTGAGATATCGTTAAAAAAAAAAAAAAAAAAGTTGACAGTCATCCAGCGTGGGGGAAGATTTCATTTTGGAGAGTTTTAAGAGTTTTGTTTACTTCTCAGCCTTTGACTTTCTCTCCCTCTGAATTTGTCCCGGGGCCTGTGCTCATTCATTTCCATTTCTGAATTATCACTAGGACACAGAGATAACAGAGTCTGCTGATCAGAGTACTGCTGTGGGGACTAAGAAATACGGTGATAACCTCCTTCAGCAGTCTGCAGCTGGCCTTTGTCCGCGTGTAGCCTGCAGTGGGGGATGGGGAGCGGCGCATAAACGCCACATCACACAGGACAGGTTCTAATCTCGGATCTGCTAGTTACCAGCTGTCAGGCCTTACACAGGTTGTTTAACTCAGAGTCTCAGTTTTCCCATCTGTAAAATGGGGATACTCATACTGAATTGGCAAGACTTTGTGCTGATCTAAAGACATAGTGAAAGTGATTATGCCATTATTGAAACATGGAAAAGAAAAGGAATCATTTTCAAGCTAGAAGAGAAGGAGATAAGGCATATTTGACCAATCTAATACAAAGCAGTAAAGCAGGAAAAAAAAAAATAGAAAGATTACATATAATCAGAAAACAAAGTAGTGTAAGTCAGTCAAATATGACAGTAATCACGACAAATATAAACAGATAAAACTCATCTATAGGACAAATTTTCAAATTGGATTTAATTTTCCCATTCATTAACCCATTCAAGAAATAATTACTGAGTACATACTATGTTCTAGGCACTCATCTAGGGCTTGGAATCCAGCTAAAAGCTATTCACAAAAGACACGGAGAAAACCCAAGACAGAAAAAGGTCAAAAGCAAAAGATTAAAACAAAATATACCAGATAAGTATTCACTAAAAGCCAACTTAGCAATATTAATTTGAAACAAAGTAGGCCTTAAGACCAAAAGTTGGCAATAAAGAAATTCTTGACAAAAGTAACAGTTCACCAAGAAGTAGAGCTATCCAGAACCTATATGCATATTACAACATACCCTCAAAATACATAAAGCAAAACCCTACAACATTATAAAGAGATATGGACAAGCCACAATCATAGTGGTAGATTTTAATAACTCCTCCCAGAAAGTGTTCAAACAGACAAAAATAATTGTGAAGGATACAGAAGATTTGAACAGTTATTTATGGACTCTTGTGTCTCATAAATAGCTTTTCAAGTACGTACTTACAGGAGTCGGTCACATACCCTAGGCCACAAAGGAACTATCAAAAGGCACCAGAGAACTGATATTATACAGGTCACATTCTCTGATTTATTTATATTTATTTATTATTATTTTTTTAAAGATTGTATTTATCCATGTGACAGACAGAGATCACAAGTAGGCAGAGAGGCAGGCAGAGAAAGGGGGTAAGCAGGCTGCCTGCTGAGTAGGGAGCCCAATGCCAGGCTTGAACCCAGGACCCTGGACCATGACCTGAGCCGAAGGCAGAGGCCTTAACCCACGGAGCCACCCAGGTGCCCCTGATTTATTTATATTTAGTGCAATAAAATTATAAGCCAGAAACCAAACCATTTCCACATAAAATTTCTAAATATACTTCGAAATAATTAATGGGTCAAAGAAAGAATACTCATGGAATTAGAAAAGATTTTGTAACTGAATGATGATAAATCACGATACCACATGGAGCATCACAAATATGGTTCCTGCCCCAGGGACGTCTTCCTAGCTCAGGGGCATTTCAAGAGAGTGGGCTTAAGGTGGCAGACAGGTGCTCTGGAAACTAGGGCAGGTGGACAGAAGGAGCGGTACTGTCGTGCTGGATAAGATTATTTCTCAATACTTTTTATTCCTTCCTGCTTTGGCTTATGTTGTCATCTCTGTCTGGAATGCCCTTCCCCCGCTGCTTACCCTCCGATCCACCTCCCCACCCCAAACCTCGTGTTTTTCGTGAAATTTTTTTTTGAACTTGAAGACCCGGTTCAGTGATCATTGTTAGGTGTCACTGACTTAGCTTATCCTCGGCTCCTAAAGCACTTCTTTTTTTTTTTTTTTTTAAGATTTTATTTATTTATTTGGCAGAGAGAAATCACAAGTAGGCAGAGAGGCAGGCAGAGAGAGAGGAGGAAGCAGGCTCCCCGCTGAGCAGAAAGCCCGATGTGGGGCTTGAACCCAGGACCTGGGATCATGACCTGAGCCGAAGGCAGCGGCTCAACCCACTGAGCCACCCAGGCACCCCTAAAGCACTTCTTTTTCAAAGCACTAGTTATCTGTGTGCATGTTTTTCCTGTGGTCTCTGTAAATTCCAGAGAGCAAGCAAGGGCTGCAGCCCGGTCACCTTCCCCTGGGCAGAGCCACCCTCCACGGAGGCTCAGTAAGCCTTTGTGGCGGGCCCCTTAGGATCTTCATCTCTATCCTATGTCTTTAATTAGCTGGGGCATTTTGGACCGTGGCCTGCCTGCCACAGCCAGAGGGAAGACCTCCACCCTGGCTTCCAGAGGTGCAAAAGATCCCACACTTTCCGTGCAAAAGAGAGAGAGAGAGAGAGAGAGAGAGAGAGCGCAAGCCAGAGAGCCACAATCCTACCAGGGAATAACCCTCACAGCTAAAATGCAGCGCCACCCCAAAAGAGAACACTTGAAATCAGAGCCCAGGATGTTTAGCAGATTTCAGATTCTGATTTGTCCCCAGGAAGTCTGTAAATTTGGGCATTTGGCCTCAAATGGGGGCTTCCTGCTTTTGCACGAAGAAGTAAGGTTTCACTCTGGGCAAGGGAACACCTCCTTGAGGACTGTCATCTATCTTCTCAGGGAGCCGTCTGCCTGATCTGAACTGAGTCTGAAAATGCAAATTCCTTCTTGGGGAATGAGTGTGGCAGCTGGTGTTGCAACATCACTCAGAATAATTTGAGAGCAATTCTTTTATTATTACTATCATCATCATTACCATTATTTCAACCTAGCAATTAGGTTAATATGATTTAGTCAGCATTTTCAGCAAATTGCTGTGACGTGAAGGAGTGTGTGCACGCGCGCATGCGTGTGCACGGTGTGTGCATATGCTCGTGCATCTGTGTGTGTGTGTGTGTGTGTGTGTGTATGTTTGGGATTACTCTCCAGTTTGAGGGGTTAATGCTTTAAGCACAGATATGTGCCTCAGGCTGAAACCTGATGAGGGAGAGGGAGCCATGGAGAAGGAAGGGCTCCTAGCCATACTTTTTCTTATTAATATGAAGGTAACCAACATGACTGCCCAATAAAACATAATCTTTATTTTATAACCTGGTCTGTGAGGCCTCAGTAGACCACAAGTGTACCCATCAGCATCTCAGCACCCCCCGTACATCCTGGCATTCTCCATGGCTGAGCACTGTGGCAACCGCAAAGAAGACTAAGATGAACTTGACTTAAGCAAATGGAAGCCGCACTTACAGTTTTTATCCCTCAGGAGCATTGCTTGATTTATGACCACATCCCCAATTACCCAGTGTTTTACCATACCTGGTAAAGCAGGGAGGGTATGCATAGCATTAGATCCCTTCCATGGAGAGCCAGGGAGCATCACTGAAAAAGTGGGAGTGTTAGAATCAGCGAGACCTGAGTGTGGATCCTAGCTGTGTGACCTTGCAGAAGTTGCTTAACCTCTCTGTTTGCTCACCCACAAAATGGGCGCTATAACCCTCTCCCCTAGTTGGGCAGTTATGAGTGTCCAACAGGATAAAGTTCCCATGTCCCTGTATGCACATGCATTTAGGCACCCAGTAAAGAGCAGCTATTTTGTTGTGATGGTCATTCTGTTCTCCTTAATTCACGTCATTTTGTTTCCTAACTCCCACCGTGTCTGGCTCAGTGCCTGCCCCAGGTCCACCATGGTGCTTGCTGGCCAGGGCCTTACAGAACCTCCACAGTGGAAGGGACTATCTTGAAGACATCCAGGAGGAGGCACCCCACCCCTGGGGAAACTCTCTCCTCTCTCCCCCTGGACCTGGGCAGTAATTTGAGATGTCAGGCTGGACGTTTCTCTTAGAGGACAATGACATTTTTTCAGACACTGCCGGGAAACAGCATGTAGGGTCCCTTTCCTGGGGGTTCCCTGTCCATCTGTAGGGGTCCTCGGTAGGCACTCACATGACAGGCTTCTATACCCCATTATGCCTCACCTTTTTAGAGACTGTGGCTCGAACTGAAAGACGTGGGACCATCACTGCAATGGCAATGTCCCTGTCCAGAGAGTGAACATAAAAGATACATAAATAGGGATGCCTGGGTGGCTCAGTAGTTGGGCGTCTGCCTTCAGCTCAGGTCATGATCCCAGAATCCTGGGATCGAGACCCGCATTAGGCTCCCTGCTCAGCGGGAAGCCTGCTTCTCCCTCTCCCACTCCCCCTGCTTGTGCTCACTCTCTCGCTAGTGTCTCTATCTGTGAAATAAATGAATAAAATCTTTTTTAAAAAAAAGATACATAAATAATCTTGTCGATGGTTTAACCCCCCCATCTTTAAGCTTACTTTTTTAAACTTGGAAATAATACAGAGGGAGAAAATAGAGGGGGAAAAAACTATAGTTCTACTCTCTAAAAACCTTTGCTAGCATTTGGCAATATCTCTTACATCTTTCTTTTATGCCTATTTTATTTTACATGGTAATGATCATCCTGAGTATTTAAGCCGTGTGTATGTGCTGCTTCTTCCATTCAATTTTACAGAGTAAGTTTCATTTGAACTGTCACATAATATTCCATAAAGAAGGACACATCATGATTTATTTATCCCCATCACCCTAGCCAGCTGCCAAAACATTTGCTTATGGCATGTGTAAATCTGTAAATACTTGTAAATGGCACTAGGCAATAAATCAAGCTTTTTCTGCTTGGGGAGTAATTTCAGGAATTATTTTCTAGAAGTGTCAGTATGAAGTTAAATGTTGTAAGGCTCCTGACACATGCTACCACACCAATGACCAAAAGGATTACATCAATGTATAAGCCCCCAACCTTCTGGTCCCCCCAGAAATTCTTAGCAGATGTCTCAATTAAATAGCAGAATTCTGGCTTCTCCACCAGTGTGATCCCATCCTGCTGACTATAGGAGGTGACATTAGGTTATAAATGAACTAACTTTTTTAATGCATTGGAAACACTGTGATACCTTTTTTTTAAAAAAATGTTTCTGTCAATATTATTATTTAGGAACTGGCTAAAGTGTGTGCTTAAGGTTTTGTTTTTTTTTTTTTTTAAGGGTGTTGGGTCGAAGAAAAACTGCTATGTACTACGAGACTGTACAGTACAGACTGTACACTTTTGTTTTTTTTTAATGATTTTATTTATTTATTTGACAGAGAGAGAGCACAAGTGGCAGAGCAGCTGGCAGAGGGAGAGGGAGAAGCATACTCCCCACTGAGCAGGGAGACCAATGCCCGTCTCCATCCCAGGATCCTGGGATCATGACCTGAGCCAAAGGGAGACGCTTAACTGAAGGAAGAGATAAGATCAGGCAATTCACAGGGAAATCCTATAAACTAATTCGACAGTTTCACAATCTTGCATTGAAAACAAGTAACCTCAAATGAAAGCCAGAGCTGGGGCCTGCTTCTGCAGCTGAAACTTCCAGGTGTGTGTCAAGAGCTTGAGTTTTGGATCTACCAGTCCTGCGTTCAGATTCTGGTTCTGACATTCCATGCCCAGTATTTTGTAACTTTCAGTGGAAATGGTAATACTACTAATTTCTTTCTTTCTTTTTTTTTTTTTTAAGATTTTACTTATTCATTTGAGAGAGAGAGAGAGAGACAGAGCACAAACAGGGGGAGAGGCAGAGGGAGAGGGAGAAGCAGATGTCCCAATGAGCAGGGAACTGGACATGGGGCTCGATCCTGGGACCTGGAGATCATGAACTGAGCCAAAAAGCAGACACTTAACCATCTGGGCCATGCAGGTGTCCCAATACAACTGATTTCATGGAGCCAATGGAAGGAAGGGAAATGATGGGTGTATCTAGGTCGGTGACGAGAGCACAGACAGGCTCCAACAGAGGCCAGTAATAAGAGCTGGGGGAAGAGGGGTGCAGGAGGGGTGGAGGCATATCCACAGGGACATGTAGGGGGAGAAGAGGAGGGGGATATGATACAGTGCTGAGTGGTGGCAGTCCCGCTGGTGGTAATTACCACCCAGCTAATTCTCGACTCTCTTTCACACAGCTTAGAGCATTTCCTGCCTCACCCAATCTCTACCTAAGGAGTCCCAGCAAAAAAGAGGTGCCTGACCAGGGAATTCTACGTACCCACTGATTTCCAGAGGCCTGGGACTGGTAAGAACTATTGAGGCCCTATAATCTAACTGTACTGGGTTGGCTAGCGTTCCCCACCCCACCCTACCCCCCCCACACACAAAATTTATATCCACCTGAACCTCAGAATGTGACCTTATTTAGGAATGAGGTCTTTGAAGATGTAACTAGTTAAGGATCTGGATGAGGGGTGGGACCTAAATCCAGCAACGGCATCCTAATGGGAAGAGAGGAGGACACGCTGGGACACACACAGGGAAGAAGACCATGGGAGGTGGACATTGGAGCTATACTACCACACCAAGGAATACCAGGAACCATGGGGAGCTGGAAGACAAGGCAGGATTCTCCCCGAGAAACTTCAGAGGGAGCATGACCCTACAGTCACCTTGATTTCAGACTTCTAGCCTCCACACTCTGAGAGAATACATCCCTGTTGTGTGTAGCCCCCTGGTTTGCAGCCAGTGTGTTGCCACCTTGGCAAACAATACCCCAGCCATCCGGATTTACAGAGGAGGAAACTGAGTCCTGAGGAGGGTCATCACTGTCCACCCCCAGAAGCGTTGCCATGAGGCAGGAGCCCACAACGAGTGCCTTGACCCCTCCAGGGTTCTTCCCTCACTTTAGGGAACCCCCCAAACCTCAGACATGTGACTTCACCTCTAGGTTAGGACCAGAGAAAGGCCTGTTCTGACAGGGCCACTTAACCCACTGGGCACCTGTCCTCTCCAGAGAGCACTCAGTGAGGGGACCCCGCTCCTCCTGGGAATGACTTCCTGCTTGCTTGCAGGTATGAGCTCTGTGTGGTTCATCATCCCAAGACTGGTGAACGTGAGGGACCCATGTAGGAGAATGCAGTGTCCCAGGGTGGATGGTTCTGAGCTCACTGGGCCACAACATGGGGTCAGGGGACACGGCCTACTGATGGTGATGGTGTCCCACAGGGAGGGAGCCAGCCTCAGCCTCCTCCTTCCTCTGTGGGATCCAGAGGAGCCAATGGAAGTTAGCCTTGCCCTCTCAGAATCAGACCTGACTTAGATCATTTAACTTCCCACTGCAGTCCTGGGAGGTAGGTACTTTTTTCAGCAGCCCATTTCAGACGGGAAAAAACTAAAGGTAAAAGAACTTCCGTGGGCCAGGATTTTCCCCCAAATCTCTCTGACTCCACGGGCCACAAGGGTCTTCTGTTTTCTCGTGTGTTGTGCCACACTTTGCCATTAAATTAGCCTAATGAATTTTTTAAAAAGTAACTATAAACCTGGGTTATCTCTTCACCTTAGTTTTTTATTTTATTATTTTATTTTTTAAAAATTTTTCTTAACATATAATGTATTATTTGCCCCAGGGGTACAGGTCTGTGAATCACCAGGTTTACACACTTCACAGCACTCACCATAGCACATAACTTCCCCAATGTCCATAACCCAATCACCCTCTCCTTCCCCCCTCCCCCCAGCAACCCTCAGTTTGTTTTGTGAGATTAAGAGTCTCATGGTTTGTCTCCTTCCCAATCCCATCTTGTTTCATTTATTCCTTTCCTACCCCTCAAGCCCCCCACTCTGCCTCTCAAATTCCTCATATCAGGGAGATCATATAATTGTCTTTCTCTGATAGACTTATTTCACTCAGCATAATACCCTCTAGTTCCATCCATGTCATCGCAAATGGCAAGATTTCATTTCTTTTGATGGCTGCATAGTATTCCATTATATATATATATACACCACATCTTCTTTATCCATTCATCTGTTGATGGACATCTAGGTTCTTTCCAGAGTTTGGCTTTTGTGGACATGGCTGTTATAAACATTCAGGTGCATGTGCCCCTTCGGATCACTACTTTTGTATCTTTATGGTAAATACCAAGTAGTGCAATTGCTGGGTCGTAGGGTACCTCTATTTTCAACTTTTTGAGGAACCTCCATGCTGTTTTCCAGAGTGTTTGCACCAGCTTGCCTTCCCATCAACAGTGTAGGAGGGTTCCCCTTTCTCCACATCCTCGCCAGCATCTGTCATTTCCTGACTTGTTAATTTTGGCCGTTCTGACTGGTGTGAGGTGGGATCTTACTGTGGTTTTGATGTGCATTTCCCTGATGATTAGTGATGCTGAGCATCTTTTCATGTGTCTGTTGGCCATCTGGATGTCTTTGCAGAAATGTCTGTTCATGTCTTCTGCCCATTTCTTGATTGGATTATTTCACCTTAGCTTTTTAAATCAAATATATACTTTTTGATTGGGGATGGGAAGACTAATTCATAAAGTAACTGGTGAGCAATATAAAAATATATTAAATCACTAAACGGGGGACCTGAACGTTCTAGGTGGTGTTCAGACAGAAAAGAGATGGGGAAAAGATGAAATGAGACTTAGGCTGTGGGCACCAGAATGGACCTCGGTGGTATCAAGCTCACTACACTACCCCCCCACCCCCACGTAGGGAAGACCCAAGAGGGCAAGTGAGTTGAGAGCCATGAAAGCCATGAGCCACGCCAGCACTGCAACCTCACCTTCCACCACATGCATACCATGCCCTCGCCATGTGAAGCAGCCTGTCCAGGCTTTGGGCTTTGCTCATACTGTTCTTTCTGCTTGAAGTGACTGGAAGGGCACCTGGGCTGCTCAGTGGGTTAAGCATCTGCCTTTGGCTCAGGTCATGATCCCAGGGCCCTGGAATCCAGCCTCACATCAGGCTCCCTGCTCAGTGGGGAGTCTGCTTCTCCCTCTGCCTGCCACTCCCCTTGCCTCATGTTCTCACTCACTCTGCTCTCTTGCTTTCTCTCAAATACATAAATAAAACCTAAAAAAAAAAGAAAAGAAAAGAAAAAGAAGTGACTGGAAAGAACAAGTGCTAAGGCCACTCCAAGTGCTGTACCCACCTCTCATTTCCTCTCTAAACACGCCCCTCGATGGTATTCTGACTGGCCTCAGCTGACAGCTGTGGGAAATGGAGGCACAAAGCAGTTAAGTAACCTATCTAATACTTCACAGCTTATTTATAAGGAGCAGAGCAGGAATTCCAACCCAAGGAGTCTAATCCAAGCCCTTGCTGTTTTCTATTAAATTCCACTTTCTAGAATGCCCTAGCCACTTCCTCCCAGCCTCTCTTCAGTTCATTCCTATAGATACCTCAAAGACCTTATTAGCTCAAGGGTGTTCAGATTTTTCCATCCCAAGACTTCGTGTCAGAGGAGAAGGACTGGGTACTCCCAGGGTCTGGACCCATCACCTGGAGGAGCCTGTCTTGGAGGAAAAATGTCTCTGCAGTCTCCTGTTTTCATTTAAAAATTCTTTCCAATGCTGTACTCTTCTACAGAGTATTTACATGTACATTTCTTTGTTAGAACAGTGTCTTTTGTTACTTACCCCTGAGTAAGCTGATGCTCTAGAGAGAGGCACCAGGTTTATCCTCTGACTTTACCCAGCCCCCCACGCAGGCCCCACACCCTTCAGGAATAGGATGTCCTCCTTAGCCCCAGCACCGCTTCCCCAGGCAAACCTGCCCTAAATCTCCTCCCCCAGACTGAGCTGGGGCCCGTGCTCACTGACCCTTCAACACACACCTCTCGTTTCCAGAACCAACTGTCAATTTTCCCATCCCTAAGATAGTGACTCAGTCCTTCCTTGAGTCATGAAGGCAGCTGCCATTAGGAGCTGTTAGTTCTAAAAGGCGCCAGACAGGGCACGCAAGAGGCCAAGTGCAACCCTGCAAAATGACGTGGCATCCCCAGGAAGGTGGAGGAGCGCCATGTCCATTGAAGACACGTGACCTTTCTCAGTGAAGAGCTGCTGAAGGTTTATCAACCAGCTCCGGTTGGGGGGAGGGGAGCCCCAGTGGGTGACGTTTGCCAATTTCCACAGTGTCAGTATTCCCACTGTGGCTAACTTGGAGCTACCAGTGTGATGTCACTGAAGGTGGAGGTGGATAGTGATGGGACAAAGTAGCACACATATAGTATCCCACCGCCCAAAGTTAAGAGATGGAGATAACATCAAGAACATTGGTGATAGAGGGGCACCTGGGTGGCTCAGTGTTAAAGCCTCTGCCTTCGGCTCAGGTCATGATCCCAGGGTCCTGGGATCAAGCCCCGCATCGGGCTCTCTGCTCAGCGGGGAGCCTGCTTCCACCTCTCTCTCTATCTGCCTGCCTCTCTGCCTACTTGTGATCTCTGCCTGTCAAATAAATAAATAAAATCTTTAAAAAAAAAAAAAAAGAACATCGGTGATAGAGTAAAACCATTAGAAAGTACTGTGTTTTTAGTACTTATTAAATTTGTTTTTTAGTATGATATATTTGCTCATGTTTATATAATTTACTTCTTCCAAATGGCAATGTTAAACAACCGGCTTGCAAAATTCCTAAAAATGTTATCAATCAGCACTTGCAAGCCAGGGTGGGCTACCTCCAGCACACCACTAAGCAGTTGGATTTGTCTGGCACGGGTTAAGCAATGCCATCTCCCAAAATTAATGATTGTCTGGGGGAGAAATGTATATTGATAATTTAATAGCTCTACTAGGTCATGGAACCCATGTGTTTGTGGCTTACGCCAACAGGGATGTGGAAAAGAAATCCAAAGGGAAGGATCCTTATCCACTGTTGCCTGTGGACTGCAGGGCTTGGAACTTCTCCTTCCTTGGTCCTGGCAGGTCCTTAGGATTTGAGTGACCCTAAGAGGGATTGGTGATGAGAGGCTGGCTGAATGGAAAATACTCCAAAATGAAGGTCCCAGGGCAGGAGTATCAGAAGGATGGAAGTTAGAAACTTCAAACAGAGAGGGAGAGAGGACTCCCAAAGGAGTTGCGTAGAGATCTGAAGACCTGGAGTTGCCAAAATATGGGAGAAACTCGGGGTTTGGTGAAACAGGTCAGGTGTGAAGGGATGTCATCAGGGATCCCTGTTTGCAGTAGACTTAGTTTTAAGTATCTTCCTTTTAGGATTCAGGGGAAAGTTTAAATTAACAAGAAATAGGGGAAGAACGCTTCAGAACCCATAATTGTTAGAACCCTTCGGTAGAGAATTCAGCTCATGCGTGTTCAGCACGATGTGGTCTTTTTTAGGAAGCCCAATAAGACGGCATAGCAAAGGAATCCTCATCTAGTCACTGGCCTCAGAGAAGAGGGACCGACCATTTAGCTTCTCAAGTGTCCAGTGTGTGACTTGAGGTTTATGGAGGTAGACCCACAATACCAGGGGAGGCCCTGAAAGGACAGACAGATAACCCAACCTTCTGCTCATTCCTGTAGATGAATGGACGCTGCCTTCAGAAGGAGAATGGGAGGGGCATAGCTTTCCTGACTCTATCCAATGCACCATCCACCACTGTTGCTTTCCTGGTCTGCTTCCCTCTTAGATCCTATACTATTTGAAGGGAAGAGAGGATGTCATTCCGAGTATAGTCTTGGTATGTAGTAGGTCCCCAATACATGTCTGAGGATATGAATGTGATTCCAGAAGGAGGTGCCTTCAGCCTCCTTATGAGAAGAAAACCCAGAACAGCTGGACTAGAACCAGCTGTGAGGCAGGCAGCAGTGAGCAAGTGAGAGTGCCGGCCCGGGAGCTCAGAACCAAACTGGTCAATGAACAAATGTCACAGTAAGCCCCGAAGGAGCTCAAGGTCCTGAACTTGGTATTGGGAGAAGACAGAGGAGAGAGTCAATCCTGGCCTTCAGAGAGTTCCTTGAGGAAGTCCCGTGTACACCCGAGGCGATCACAGCAGTCCAAGGTGAGTTCATGGTCATCTCTGTGAGGTTGGGTGACACCTGACGTCTCAGGAGCAGGACAAGGACTCTGCCCAGGTTTCTTGCTCTTTCACCAGTACTAGCTGCCCCCTTCTCTCTGGGCCAGGCTCAAGTGCTGAAGAGGGCTGGCAGGGTCCTCTCCAACTGAGGAGGCTTTTCAGGCATGTGGGATTGTCACGGGACCCTCCAGGGGTGGCAGAGGTAGCTGGAGGGGAGAAAGGAGGAAAGGGGAAATGAGGCAGCCCAGGGGAAACTGGGGGTGGGAAAAGATAAGTCATACATGGGGCAAGGCACTGAGGGTCTGGATGGTGCAGGGGTTGGGTGGGAGGGCAAGGTGGCCAATGCTAGAGGCAGCTTGGGGCTGGGTAGCCCAGAGCCTTGAGTGCCCCACTAAGAATCTGGCACCTCCCAAACCAGTTTCTTCATACAGTTGGGGGGAGGAGGAAAAGAACATTTATTTGTGTCATTTAATTAACGTCTGTCTCTCGCAGCATAGTGTGAGCCCTGTGAGGGTGGAGAGGGGGGCTGTGCCTGGAGGAGTGCCAGGTATGGAGCAGGCACTTAGTAAGTGTTCATCTAATAAATGATGGGAATTTCCATTTGTTTTTCGTGTTCAATTCCAAGGGAGCCTCACGGGCTGGGCAGCCGCAGCCAGGAAGCACCAAATATTACAGCAATTGTTTCACCAGGCCTCAGTAGCTCTTCTGAAGCAAGATAACTTTAAAAAAAAAAAAAAAAAAAAAAACAGAGTAAGTTTGACCCCCAGTGAAGCAGTATCTCCTAAGACCCTCATGGCCCTGTCACTGTGGGCATCACTAGCAACCAGTACCCAGAGGTCTGCTTGGGAAGGGGCCAGGCCTTGCTTCTCTAGTTCCATCTGTCTCTCCTGCTGGTTGGACCAGGGCATTTGCCCACTTTGGCACCTTTCTCCAAGTTCAGCACCCAGTCCTCAAACAGGGTCTCCCCTCTCCTGCAGCTTGAGGCCCCAGGAGAATGACTCTCCGGTCGCTGCTCTGCCCCTCCAGGCCCAATGGGCTCACCCACTCAGGCCAGCAGATGCCCTGCAGCTGCTGGAAGGTCACCCCCCCGCCATGCCAGCTCCCTCCAGCTCCCTGCATTTTCTAGATCTAGACTCCGAGTGGCCAAGTGAGTTGAAAATAAAAAAGCATATATCCTCCCTCCATGCCCAGACTCCTCACACTTGAGCTGGGGGAGTGCCAACAAAAATAGCATGATGTCATCTCCCCCCCAGTCCCTCCCACACCACTGATCCTGTTAATCCCTCTTCTCCCAAATACCGAGTCTTGGTTTTTATTTAAAAGTGATTTTACTGTCAGAAGCTGATTAGAAGCCTCTGAGGGCTGTGCTGGGAAACTTGGTGGTGTCTTTGATGTGTAGAGTGCTGCAGAGACCTCGGCCCCCTGAGTCCCAACAAGGAAAGAAATGGGATTTGCAGAAGGCTGGGGAGCCAGAGAAATGCTCTGTCACGTAGGATGCTTCACCAAAGGCATCTGGTTTTGCATTTCGCAACCAGCTGTACCTCTGCAAGGCAGCCTGTGAGGGGCCTGTGAGGAGGACCACAGCCCCTCTCTGGACCACCCCCTTTCCTGCCCCCTACATCACAAAGGAGCAGTCTCCCCTGTGCTGGGGTGCCCTGCCCCCGCTCACACTCCCATCACCAGGTATCCAAATCCCAACCTGTTCTACAAGAGCTGCCTTCAAGAGGCGAGGTAGACTTGGGCCAGGAGGCACAGGTTTGAGGCTCCACTTTGGGCAACTCTGGAAAAGCCACTTTGCCTCTTTGGGCTTGTACCTCATCTGTATGACAAAAATACGAATCCCTGCCCTATACCGTATATGACCACCTAGATGTCCAAATGAAACCATGTAGCTTCCAGAGCTCTACAGACTGTGAGGAGCCTTGTAGTAAGGCCAGGCATCATGGCAAGTTGGGCAAAGTGCTAAGCAGGGCTGGAGGAGCGAGGGAGCTGGGGGTGTGTGCAAGGGCGTGACTCCAGTGAAGGACCATGGAATTTAGGGCAGAGAGAAAGGGAAATGAGGCCAGGAGGACCCCGATGGGTAGTGAGAAAGAACTGGGCCCGGTAGGTCTGGGTTCATGATGAGGACAAAGGGTTGTTGTAGGAAAGCTTGAGGAGGCTGGAAGGACAGGAAATGATGGCCAGAGAGTGAGAAGCTGGGTTTGGGATCTGGGAGGTTATGCCCTTTCGGTGTTGGGAAGGGGGTGAGCAGCTGAGCTATGAAAGTATTCTTGGCAACGAGGTCCAGATTGGGATCCTAGCAAAATCATCCTCAGGGATGATGAAGGCCCAGGAATGATGAGGGAGTTGGGGTGGGAAGGGCATCTAGGAACCCAGGAGCCAAGGTGGTTGGTGATTGGGTGGGTTGACCAGGAGACCTGGAGAACATCAGGGGAGGAGAAGGAGCTGAATTATGTGCGTCTAAAGGAGCAGGGGCATTCACAAGATGAAGGGGAGTATAGGAGTGGCTTGGGGAGCCACGAAGATTTCAGACTGAACCTCCTCCCCGACTCTGAGGGAGATATAGGGTAATAGCAGCCCCCACCTAAGAGGACAGTCTGAAAAAAGAGAATTTTCCAGGAAAAGCGAAGGGTACAGAGAATTTGCTGTCATGGAACAGTGAGAAGATGAAGGGAAATAAGACAGGGTCCCAAGCCAGTGAGAAGATGAATGGATTAATATGGGGATGGAGTCTGGGAACCAGTGGGTACAGGAAGACCCCTGGGCTCCTGGCTGAGGCTAAAGAGAATGGGGTTGGATAAGATGGATGTCATCCCCATGGTCACAGTGCAGTGAGGACTTGAAGCTGAGGGCATCCCACAGTGGCTTGGCCATGGCATGGGTCTAGGCAGACCAGTCTTGAGCTAGTGGTTATCCAAAGGGCCGCTTCCCCAGACTTTGCATGCTGGGTGGTAGCTCTTCAGACAATGGCTCCAGCAGGGCTCATGAAAAGGGACAACGGCCCTACAGGCTGGAGGGGTGGCCCGACCGGGGACTAGATGAGTTCAGAGGTGCAGCCTGCCTCTGCCACTCTGTGACTCATGCTTCACAGTTGTCCCAGGGAGAGGCCCCAACTCTGAACTTGAAGCTGTTGTCGTTGCTCAGTTTCCAATTTCAGCTAGGTATAACAGGCATGCAAGTGCCTTGACCACAAAATGCTGAGAGAGGAAATGGGTATCCCCGGCCTTCCCCAGAGGTCTGAGCACAGCTGCCCGAAGCCCACCCCAGAGGGAATCAGGAGGGGTCTGGACTGATAGAGAGAAGGGAATATACAGAAGCCCCAGGTTCTACTCACAGCAGACTGTGGAATAAGAGATTTTTTTTTTAAGATTTTATTTTTTTATTTGACAGACAGAGATCACAAGCAGGCAGAGAGGCAGACAGAGAGAGAGGAGGAAGCAGGCTTCCTGCTGAGCGGAAAGCCTGATATGGGGCTCGATCCCAAGACCCTGGGATCATGACCTGAGCCAAAGGCAGAGGATTTAACCCACTGAGCCACCCAGGCGCCCCTGGAATCAGAGATCTTAAAGCTAGAGGCGATACTGCTATTTCTGCAGCAAATAATGGCCACTACTATGTATTGGGTGCTTTCTGTGTGCTAGGCCTCTTTCGTGGCCCAGCTCATTTATTCTTCATACCAGCCTAAGGAGGAGGTATTCTTACTCTTGCTCTTATGGATGAGAAAATTGACATCCATGGAGATGAGGAACTGGCTAAGTGGCAGGGACTTAACCCCCCACACCACATTGACCTGACTGCCAAAGACTTTCCTATCCAGGGATGAGAAAATTGCATCTTTGTCATGGGACATGGCCCTAGGACACTGAGAAGGTCAGGGGCAGAGCAGGACTGATGCTCAGGCCTCCTGACTGCCATTCCACTGTTCTCTCCAGCCCACCATGCAGAGACCACTTAGGGAACCCATGTCTTTCCCTATCCAAAAGACATCCGCCATGCACGAGTACTCTTATTTGAGGTGAGATGAGTGGTATCCAACCTCTAGGAGACTTCACAATGAATCTCGCCTTTAGGTTTTCACCCTGTGTATGTAGTCCCTCCCTGCCTACTGGGCAGCTAATAGGATGTTATAGAAATGACAGTGTGCTTTCTCTCAGGGAAGCCAGCCGCCATGTTGGGGGAGACCCTCAAGTAACCTATGGAAAGCTCCATGCGGGGCAGAAGTGAAGCCATGTGTCAACAACAGCTCTGACTGGTTGAGCCATGTGAACAGCCACCTGGAAACCACATCCTCCAGCCCCAGTCAAGCCCCAACATCTTGACCTCGTGGAAGACCCTAAGCCACAACCCATGTGTGGTATTTTCACTGTAAGCATCTTCGCTGCCAAGTGTGTTTGCCACGTAACTAATTAGCCATAAGGCAATTTTAACATCAAAGATAAAAGCACAAAAAAACAAAGGAGGGACGTTCATTAAAAAGGACATGATGAAACGTGAAAAGTGAGTAACAAGATTTTTAAAACTTCGGTGTGAAATGCAAAATATTTGAAGCCATTTAAAATGTGTATAGGGGCGCCTAGGTGGCTCAGTGGGTTAAAGCCTCTGCTTTCAGCTCAGGTCATGGTCTCAGGGTCCTGGGATCGAGCCCCACATGGGGCTCTCTGCTCAGCAGGGAGCCTGCTTCCCCTTCTCTCTCTGCCTGTCTCTCTGCCTACTTGTGATCTCTCTCTGTCAAAATAAATAAATGGAATTTTAAAAATAAATAAATTAATTAAATAAAATGTGTATAGCTTCACAGCAATTCTGTACCCAAAAAAGGTTTTATATTGTAGATTTTATTTAAGCACTTTTCTTCATTGTTTTTCATTCATAGTATCAAAAATACATTTTGTTTGCTTGTTGATTCATCTCTTTGTTCGGGACACACTTTTTTTTTTGACTAAAATTTCTGTCTTCATTAAGAGAGGTATGGGTTTGCAAATACTAGGATGTATATTTGTCCTTGAACTTTGAGCTGCTCGTGAAAGCCTTCTACTCTGGTGAACTTGTCTGTTCAGGCCTGTCCCATGTCCACAGAAAGACATCCTGAAGTTCCATGGGAAATGTAGATTCAAAATTCTGGGCCACTGTATAAACCATGATGAGGGCTGAGATTTACATAATATAAAACAGGAGTACTGTCGTCACTGGAGAAATGAAACCAAACTGTCCACTGGTGATGAAACCAACCGTCAAAACAAACTGTCAACCAGTGTTTGTTTGTTTTTTTGTTTTACAGCAAAGTTGCCTTACCACCAAGGAGTTTTAAAGTAAAAATGCTGTGGCTTACAGTGAAACAGCCTAAAACAGCCAGCAGAACCAAGTGAAGCCGTTCCTACATTCCTGCCCTACAGAAACTGTGAGAGATAATAATTGTTTACTGCTTTGAGGCATCACATTTTGGGGTAATTGTTAAACAGCAACAGGTAGCTAAAAGGGGAGGGCAGTCCTGAATTGGCTTATGTGTCAGGATTTGGTGAGATTCTCCTTGACATTTCTACTCTCTGTGTTGGAAAGTCCTTTGCTTTGAGGGAGGTGGACAGCAGCCCTGGTGCCTCCCTCCCCTCTGCAGATGTGGGAACAGGGACTAGACAACCACAGCTGCCTCTCTGGCCCTCAGCTCTGCTAACCAGCAATACTTTGGCCATCTCTACTAGGAGTCAGCAAAGCATTCCTTGGAAGGCCAGAGAGAAAATATTTTAGACCTTGCAGGCCACAGAAGATGTTTGCTACAACTCCTCAACTCTGCCATTATAGCACAGAAGCAGCACTATAGACAATACACAAAGGATCAGGCATTTACTAATAAAGCTTTATTTATAAAATAGTGATCCAAGGGCCATAGTGTGCCAATCCCTGATTTCCACAGAGGGAAAACACAATACATGGAGGTCTTTGGTCAGACAGGCTTAAGGGGCCAGAAGGATACTATCCATAGAGGGAAGACTATTCCTCAACTGCCTTACCCTGGGACCCACGAATGCCTTACCCTTGTCCCAGGAGGCCAAAATATTTGGCATCTCTTACAAACACAGCTACATATGAAAAACAGAAAAGGGAGCTCTAGGTTTGCTGAGACTGTCACGGCTATTACTGAGAAAGTGTCCATACTTGCTGGAAGGTCCCTCTCAGCCCCAGTAAACACCATGTGCCATCATTGGTTATTGCTTTCATACATATTACCTCCTTTCTTTCTCACCTCTAATTATTATTGTGTAGCAAATTACTCCAAAACTCAATGGCTCACTCATGTGGCGAGCATGAGACTGCTTCAGTGTCCTCACAACATGGCAACTGTCTTACCCCACAGTCCCCTATTTCAGAGACCAAGGAAGAAGCCACAGTGCCTCTATGACCAAGCTCTGGAAGTCACATGTTGTCCTCTCTACTGTATTCTCTTGTTCCCACGGGTCAGCCCTGATTCAATGTGGGAGGGACTATAAACGAGTAAGGATACCAGGAGGCAAGGATCATTAGGGGCCATCTTGGAGGCCGGGTAGACGGAGTGGGTCCTGAGTTTAACACCACCCTGGGGGTGGTCACGACGGAAGCTACCCACTTAAGTTTGGTTGTTGTGTGAGTGGGGGGCAAATAGAAGGGACAGGAATATGTGTAAGTATGTATAAATATGTGTAATATGTGTAGTGTATGTATATGTGTATGTATAAGTGACTTGTATTTTTAGGCCCTGTCTTGAGGCACCAAGGCTCAGGTACCAATGGTTGTGGGTTTCAGCTACATTTGACTGCACATTTTCCTTGGGGTTCCAATGCCACCATCCTTGATGTGCCATTTCTAGGGGTGTGCAGTAAATGTTTATCTTTCTGTTTTGGATTCCTGGCATCCAGTTACTTTCCCAGAGGAATTTCGCATGTGGGAGTCTTCATAGGGGCAGGCTCCTGCCTGGTTCTTCAGCCTTTCTGTCAGTACCTGATCTACCCTATGACTCGCCAGTAAATCCCTTCACTGTTTAAATTAGCTACACTCAGAGGACGCTCCCTTGGGACCAAAGCGGGTAGGTCTCTGTTGCTGTTGTGGAAACAGTGGCCAAAGTAGAACACCTGCTTCAGAGTCAGACAGGCCTAGGTTCCAGCCCCAGTTCTGCCGCCTTCTACAGTAAGGTAGTTTCGAATAAGCTATTTAACATCTCTGAATTGGAGTTGCTTCTGTAAGATGACGAGAGTAACTTTTAGCTTGCAAGACTGCCATGAGGATCGGCCCATAGCACAGTGCCTGACACCCTGCTGGTACTTAATGACTGCTCTTATATGACAAATGACAATGCTAAGGATGACGACAGCGGTGGACGTGGGCAGTGGCCCCTCCTTATGTGGCCCATTTCAGGGTTTCGTGAAGAGCCAAAGTTACTCCCATCTGATGACAGGTCTTTTAAAGCTACCTTCAATGGCCTGGTCTCTCAGTAATAATTGCTCTCTAGAACTCTCGAAGCTGGCCCTACTTGTGAAGTTGAATAGACTCGTCTACCCAGGAACTTGCTAAAGCCCCTCCCTCCACCCACCCAGAGATTAATCCAGAGCATGATCAAGAGACAACCTCCTCCCACCACCCCCGACCCCCATCTGCAGTGCTTTGCAAATGGGACTCTCTGTGGCCTGTCCTGGGATCCTAGAGCATCCAAGATAAGCTACTTCACACCCCGCTGTGGTCCTTGCAGTGTGGTCCCAGGTCGACCAAAACTTTGGCCTGGGCCCCCGCCTGCTGTATAACCTCATGGCAGCTAGAGACACATACTAGATGGAAAGCCACACTCGGACTTGCTGTGCTTGAGCAGCAGTGCTTTCCTTTCACATCCCTTTTTCAAGCTAAGGGGAGCAGTAACACGGTGTGTCACCTCTCCCAAGGGTTATCCCAAGCCTAGGGTGTTCATGAGAAGGGGTGTGTGAGTCTCGTCCCAGGCCGCTCTAAGAATTCCAGCCTCACAGCGGTCTGAGCAAGAGTCTGACTCCTCTCCTCTGCCCCCTGCCCCAAGTCCTGGCGATTGGCTGGAGCCACCTAGGCTGGCTATGTGGGCGCCAAAGATAAATGGGCAACTGTAGGGCCAGGGAATCATCCTAATGTGGCAAGAAACCTCACTTGTTCTCAGACTCCCTCCTAGAACATCCCAGGCAACTCTATGGGACCCCTCCTCTGCCCTCCAAAGCATTAATTTGACACTTAGGACATACATTTACTACATTAACAGCTGACTAGCACCCCATTATCTTTCCCCAACTAGAGTACAAGTTGCTGGGAACAGAGCGCCTTCTTCCTTTCTTCCTGTCCCCTGCACACCTGGCATGGTGCCTGGGGATGAATCAGAGCTTAGAAATCTTTCAGTGGCTGCTGCACTGAGGGCATAGAGCTCAGGCTGCAGACCTTGCCTCCCTTGGCCCAAAAGAATTAATATTGGGTGAGTGGGCGATGGGAGGCCGAGGCCTCTCTTGGGGCAAGTCAGCCAATAGATAGCAACTAGCCAGCCCAACGTAGCCTGTGCGTTTTTCCAGGTGACAGAGAGAGGACATGTCTTGTGCCTGACCCCCAGGCCACGACCATCCCCAAAACAGAGCTGAGACACCAGCAAGTCTGCTGCTCAGAAAGCTGGTGCTAGCTGCGATTTCAGGCCTGCCAGAGTGAGGTCTCAGGTTACACCCCCCACTCCAGCTCCTCAGCTTTGGATGGGAGCTGCCTAAGGACGGGCCGTCACCACCACCCCATTAGTGCAGGAAATATTTGCCAGAGAACGTCACCATCCAGGAGGAGAATGACAACTGAAGATCTACATTTCGTTTGTTCCAGGACTGTCTTAGCTTAGATAGATTCCTTAATCCTCCCTCCTTCCCACTCGGCTCAAAGACCTGCAGACTTTCCATACTCTCCATGTCCCTTTTAAGATGAGAAACTGACCTGACAGTAATGCCTCCTTGCAGGATCCTTACAAAGCACGGGCCCTTGGAGGCACTGCTGGGTGTGTCTGCATGCCAGCACCGGGAGGCAGGACACAAAGATGGTTTAAGATTAAGATTAAGAGTGGGAACAGCTACAACAGCTAACATTGTACTAAATATTTGACAAATACCATAAGTAAGTCTCAGAACAGCCATATGAGGTGGGAATGCCACTTATCCCCATTTTGGGATGAGTAAACTGAGGTTTAGGGGATTAAGAAACTTCTGAAGTCACCCAGCTGGGAAGTGGTGAGACCAGGATTCAAATTCAAGAGTGTCTGGCACCAAAGCATGAGCCCTTGACACTCACGGTGCACTTCCGCCCACACACCTGTCATAAGTCGGGGGCTGTGCTAGACACAGGAGACATAGGGACAATTAAGATGTCAATGTGATCCCCAAGTTTTCAGCCTAGCCAGAGAAACAAATACTAGCATATTAGCATATTCTTTTTTTTTTTTTTTAAGATTTTATTTATTTATTTGACAGAGATTACAAGTAGGCAGAGAAACAGGCAGAGAGAGAGGAGGAAGCAGGCTCCCTCTGAGCAGAGAGCACGATGCGGGGCTCGATCCCAGGACCCTGTGATCATGACCCGAGCCGAAGGCAGAGGCTTTAACCCACTGAGCCACCCAGGTGCCCCCATATTAGCATATTCTTAAATTCTTTATTACAATGTGATATTTGTAATTATACAAAAATACATACAGGAGTGGTTCAAAGGCTGGTAACTAATCCTGTCTATATGGAAAGAGGAGAGATGAGGGAAAGTTCCACCAAAGGACAGTCCAAAAAATGGAACTTTCCTTATGTGGGGTGGGCAAGCTTTGAGCAGTGGATGCCTAGATAAGAGTAAAGGCCAATTAACTTACTATATTCTTCCTCTCTGATATGAACACAACAGATTCATGTGGTAAAGTATCTTCTCCTAGTAGTGTTGAGTGTATGTTTCTTCTGTGTTCTAATGTGTGGTTCTGAAGACACTCAAAAGTTGATGTGGTATTCACAACAGTTACACATGATGGCTAGAGAGTATTTTGCAATAGTGAACAAATCATACTTTAAATTTGTGTATTTGTAGGCCTACCCATAACACAGAAAGCATGATACTAATTCTTTATGTTGAACGCAGGCAGACACTGAAAGATAAAATTATAAAGAGTTTATTTTTACAAAAATATTTTTAAAGATTTAACTACATTTTCAAAAGGTTACATAACAATTTTTATCTAAATGTTGAGTTTTTAAGTTGACATGAATTTAGTATCAGTTATACCCTGTCTTTTAATTTCAATAGATTATTTTGCATATTTATTTGCATAAATATTTAGTCACTTGAAAACATTAGATGGGTTCACTCCCCATTCCAGCCACACTCTCTTATCTCCCATGGGACCCTTTCTGGACCAGCAAACAGTGAGTTGGCCAGTGTGGTCTCACCGTCAGCCCTGGTTCAGCAGGAAGCATGTTAAAGGTTCCCTGACTAAGGCAGGAGAGGCTTCATTTGCAAGCTAGTTTGGTTGCTGCTATATATACTACTCAGTCTCTCACTCTGTCTTGCTTTGACCTTGACCTTACAACTGTCTCCTGGTACCTAATTATTGACCTGGCTTCCTGGTCTACCTCTACCGATGGCTTCAGCCACTGTCCTCCTGAGCCAAGTCCTCATCTATCTGCTTTGGTCATCACAGTCCCGGCTCCCTGACATCCACTGGCCTGACCTGATACAGTTCACTAATACAAATACCTGCTTTAAAGATAAGGCCTCTTGGGGCGCCTGGGTGGCTCAGTGGGTTAAAGCCTCTGCCTTCAGCTCAGGTCATGATCCCAGGGTCCTGGGATCGAGCCCCGCATTGGGCTCTCTGCTCAGCGGGGAGCCTGCTTCCTCCTCTCTCTCTCCTGCCTGCCTCTCTGCCTACTTGTGATCTCTGTCAAATTAAAAAAAAAAAAAATTAAAAAAAAAAATTAAAAAAAAAAAAGATAAGGCCTTTTCCCGCCCCCAAGAATTTCAGAGAATGGGCTTCTTCATCACTCACTTCATGTAAATCATTTTACAAACTATCCTGATTCTTGTCTCACCTTGCCCCTCTTTCAGGGTGAGTCATATAAATCACTGAACCTAAAAAGGAGAGCAGCCAGTTCATCATACTCTTTTTATAATTGGGGAAACTGAGGCACAAAGGAAAGAAATGACTTGCCCCATGATCACACAGCAGGAAACTGAAACTAGAGGCCGTTCTCCAGTCTCTGAGCCTGACATCCATTCTTCTGTTCCACACCACCTTTTTGGACAAGTCTGTGGCATTCCAACAGCACCCACCCCACCCCAATAAATCTCCCCCATGACATCCCAAAGGACAGTTATTGTGAATTGTGGGAGCCAGGAATTTGATGGTGAGTGCACAGAGGGAAACCAAGAGAGGTCATTTTGTAAATGTTGCAGGCATTCTGACACCCTGAGAGTAGGCATGCCTGCCTGGAGACTAAACATTTTCGCAGTTCTTTTGGCTCAAGGGTTATTTTCTTGTTGGAAAAAAATGGAAAATCCTCCTTACAGATGGTAAGAAAAATAACTTCAGCTGAACTAATCCAGAGACAAAGATTCTTCTGAAACTGGAGAAGGATAGGGGAGCAAGGGGAAGCAAATATTTACTTTAACTATACACAGAATGTTTCCTCTGGGTTTCTTTTTATTTGCTCATGCCCAAGAACCCCTAACTAGCTCATTAGAGACAGGCTCTGTCGTGTAGGTCACTGGAGGAGCTGGGCGGTCATAAGCCTGCAGGAGCCCAGGCTCACAGGGGTCCTTTGGCTGGCCGAGACTGTTAGGAGCTGTGCCACATAGACTGTGGCTGAGAGGAAGTCTATCTTCCAAGGGAAACCTCCCTTCACCCAGATGAGCCCCTCCCTGAAGATGGGATTGTCACCAGTCTAAGACTCCATTTGTTACTTATCTTCAAAATGTACTTCTTCTTTATTAAAAAACTGCCTTTGACGCTGAAATTTCAGTTGCTACAAGGTATTTCTTAATATCAGAATAATTTATGTCCATCTCATTGACTTCGTGAACTATTAATTTTTTATCTGATTTTTTCTGTTATTTAGCTATAGAAAAACTAGTTTCTTTAAGGAAAAAACATCCCTGTCTTAGTATCTATATTTTAAATATCCCATCAATGAGACAAACCTGAAAAGAAAAAAATGTAGCCCTTGGGAAACACTGAAAATATCAATAACTTCAGGTATCATGGAAGAGAGATTTCTCCTGTGAGACAGAGGAAATCAGCTAGACCTGGCACCTATTCTGGGAGCCCTTAATGCTCTTATAGCCCGTTTGTAGCTGCACTATCATGGTGACTGCGAACATAGGAGGGGGTGACCATCTTCTAGAATTTGTGTCACAGAGATGGTTTTCACTTGCCAAAATGTTTAGAATTGACCTGGAGGAGCCCGTGCAAGTCAGCCTAAGTGTTACTTGCTTCACAGTAAATCCTCCCTGTCAGCCAGAAAAGGGGGTTGGCCCAGCCTCCCAGGGTCATTTCACCTCTGCTTCAAAATACCTACCTCACAGCCCATGTGCATGTGCAGAGTCTGGTAAAGGGTGTCACATCCTGATGGTGTATATGACTGGAACATGAGGGGAGGAGCAACAGATTCTGGACCACGTTCCATCTGATTGAATGATACTTTATAAATCTAAAATAAAAGTGTATTAATAACACTATCAATACTTCCATAAAATAGTATTAATAATACTAGCCTTACCTACCTCTCAGTGGTAAGGATCAAATTGTATAAGATCTGGAAAAGTACTTTATAAACTACAGAGCACTTCCTGAAAGCAATGTATATTGTTCATGCAATCATGTGCTCACTAAATGTTTATTGAGTACCTCCTATATGCTTTTTTAAAAGATTATTTATTTATTTGACAGAGAGAGATCACAAGTAGGCAGAGAGAGAGGCGGGGGGAGGTGAAGCAGTCTCTCCGCTGAGCAGAGAGCCCGATGTGGGGCTCGATCCCAGGACCCTGGGATCATGACCTGAACTGAAGACAGAGGCTTTAACCCACTGAGCCACCCAGGCGCCCCAAGTACTTCCTATATGCTTAGGCACTACTCCAGCACCAGAGATAAAGCATTAAACTACATACTATTATCTTTTTAATATAAAATTGATTCCTTTTCTGGTCTTTAAGCTGAATGGTTCTTTGATGTGTTGCTCAGTCTCCAAGATGGCCCACAATGACACTCACCTCTGTTATGGGATGTTGTCCCTACCACATTGAATCTGACCTATGTGACCAATGGAATATGGTAGAAGGGACAGTCTGTGACTTCCAAGGTGAGGTTATAAAATACATTACTGCTTCCTCCTTGGTCTCTTAGATGACTTGCTCTGGAGGAAGCCAGCCACCATGTTATGGGGACATTTGTGAAGCCATGGAGAGGCTCGTGGGAATAAATATGGTGTTCTCTCAGAATCTAGCACCAGGTATGCCCTAATTTGGAAGTAAATCCTTTAGTATCAGAGAAGCGTTCAGATAACTGCAGTCCTGTTGACATCTTAACTAGAAGCTGATGAGAATCTCCAAGCCATAGTTGCCCAGCTAGACCACTTCTTAATATCTGAGCCTTAGAAACTGTGACAGGTAAGTATTATTCTTGTTTTAAGCCATTATATTTTGAGGTAATTTGTTATGCCACAATATCTAACTAATATTCATCAAATAATTCTTCTAAAAATGTTAAATGAAGGGGCGCCTGGGTGGCTCAGTGGGTTAAGCCTCTGCCTTCGGCTCAGGTCATGATCTCAGGGTCCTGGGATTGAGTCCCGCATCGGGCTCTCTGCTCAGCAGGGAGCCTGCTTCCCTCTCTCTCTCTCTCTCTCTCTCTGCCTGCCTTTCTGTCTACTTGTGATCTCTCTCTGTCAAATAAATAAATAAAATCTTAAAAAAAATGTTAAATGAAGCTAATTCCACATTTAAGCTCGTATCACTACAAACTGATATCTTTTGCCTCTCAATTGTCACTCATTTGGGAAACTTGTTCCCATAGCACTAACCATGTGGCCTGAGCCTGTGTCCCATAAAGAATTATTTGTTGGCTGCTGAATTATAAGCTATGGCTTATATGGCAGGGGATAGGTCACACAAGAGAGATGGTTGGCCAAGGCAGACCCACCAAAGGAGGGAAGATGTTCAAGGATGGTCCCAGTGACAAGTAATCCTGGAAGTCCAGAGAGGTGGGCTGGCCTCAGGGTAATCTGAGGATAACCAATGGACGTCCCAGTAGCCCGTCAGATCAAAACATTCAGGCAGATTGAGGCTAGAGGGTCTGGATGAGAGGGAGGAAAGTATTGGACAAGTATAATTTGAAGGAAGGGCAAAAGACCTCGGACCGAGATTTTGAGGTGTTGTATGGGGGGCTAGATAGAGGAACCCAGTCTCAGAGACTTAGGGAATCAAGATAGAAAGAGTAAGAAAGTCAGAAGCCCAAACCTGGAGCTCAGGCCCAAGTAGAGCTAACGGGTGCAGCAAGGTTATGAGAGGAACAGCTACGAAGCTGATGCAGTAGCTCTCCACAGAGCTGCAGCTCCAGATCTCTGCCATTCTCCCGAAGATCTGTCTTGATCCCCGAGCCCGGAACATAGTACTGTGTTCAGAGGAGCCAGTTATAGACGCTCCTGTCAGGTGAAGAGAGAAGAGTGGGCAGACATCAGATTCATCTGCTGTTTGAGAGAGGGCTCTGGCTGGTGTGTATTTCTAGATCTCTTTCCTCAGAGTAGAGACAACCAAGGAGACATAAAGCAAGCCATGAGTTGAAATGCTTGTTTTAACCTCTGGTCCTCTGTCAAAACTGGTTGTTTTTTTTGTTGTTGTTGTTGTTATTGGTTGGTGGCCAAGTGGCCTTTGTGCTTTCTCTGTGCTTCCTTCTCCCTGGTCACTTTGGGATGGAGGGTCAGGTAGACAGATGGATCCAAACACTTAAGCTGGCTCAGAAAAGCACATAGGCATGAAGCTGAGTTCCATAGATTCTCAAGTGACTAGAGGGAATGTTCAGCTTCTGGACCCTGAGGATCAGCACTCTCCTCTGGGGAATGAACCAGCTACTGAGTGTCATGAGCACGCTAGCACACCATCTCCCTTCACAGATCTGATCCCAACTTCAACCCAGCTTCTTCCCCTAAATCCCCCTCACCAGTCTCATTTTGTATTTAACACCTGTTATGGTACTCTTGGTTTTGGCTTTGACTTCCTCCCACTGTAATTCTTCATCCTCAACCTGACAAAACATCCTTGAGCTGCTTCCTCTAAACAACACCCTTCCCCCCTCACCTGCCACTTGGAACTTCTTAGCCAGACCATCTTGCCCTCCCGCTAGTAGAGCTCCCACCATATTCACTTTGCTTATTTCATCCTCTGATCCCCATCAAAACTGGCTCCTAAGTCTGAATTCACCTTGATTTGGGATAGGGGGGTGTAATACAGTCCTTCCATATCAAAATCAAAGGGGAAGCTATCTCTCTTTAATTATACCTTCATGGTTTTCCCTTTCATAGGCCCTGGACTTCTGGAGCAATAGACAATGTCCCCAAAACAATGAAAATTTAGTGGTGACACCAGATTATGAGACTCTGGTGGGGAACCAAGGCAGGAAACTTCACAGATAAAAGAAGGACATAGTCCAGGAGCTCTGGAGACAAACAAATGGGTAGACATAGTAAGGCCCTCACTTCCCAAAATATCCTTGCTTTCTCCTAAAGCTGGAGACTAACCACAGAAGTATAACGTAATGCGAGATGACAAACTCAAATCCAAAATCCCTCCTAACACTGTGGAGACTACCTGTGGTTTTGTAGCATACCCTTGTTTTTCAAATATGTCAAAGACACAAATTTTCCAGGCATTCATCCCAAGTGGTAAGCTCTCCAAAAAAAGGTTTGTCACCCAAAGATTATGCAGATTGATGCTGAGCTCTTCCATGTCAACCTCTGCTCTCCCCCATCCCCAACTCACAATGTTCAGGCCCAGGACAGTTTTCCATAGCAATTTCTCCACACAATGTTCACCACTTAGCTTAACTGACATGAATTTTGTTCCTTGCTTGAGCTATAAGAATTGTTACTATTGAAGTGTTTCTGAATTCAATCAAATCAGGCTCCAATTCCTGAATAAACTCACCTCGGTGCAAAGTCCCATGTTGGTCATATTTTGTGGCTCCCTTGCCCCTTCCCCAGGGTTTTCTTGACCCATGAGAAAATAGAAGCAAGTTCTCTAGTTGTGGCCTATCATGGTCAGTTAGGATCCCTGGTCCAAGCTTGTAGGATCCATTCAAAGGAGGGCTGCTCCATAAAAATATCCATGACCACCATACCCAGCTCCACCATGGGACAGAAGCCAGAGCTCCATAGAGATGGTGTTTGGGCCATGGTCCTTAAGCATCCACCAGCCCATTCCTGCCACGCTCTGGAATGGAGGTCTCCCATCCTCTTCCCCACCCAAGCCCCAAACCTAATCCCTTCTCCTCTAGGACGATCAGGCCTTCATCCTAGCTGGGCCTAAACCTTCCAAAAAAGCCCTGATGCTTGATGCTTTTCTTCTTGATCTTTCAATCACACCCACAAAAGGCTGGCCATTACCAGCCCTCTACCCAATACCTCAGGGCAAGTTGTACAGGACTTAAGAACAGAAAGGCTGGTGCCCTACACAGTGAGACTCAGAGGTTGGGGGTGGGCCGGGGAGGGGTGGGGGGGTGGGAGCGGGGATTAACTCTGTTCTTCTGCCAATGCACCTGTAGCAGCAGAAAGGACAAGACCCTCATTTTTCAGTAACTTGATGGTTAATTTATCATCACCTAAACACATTTCATATTCTTGATTCTAAAATAATCTCTTTCTTTAGAGCAGAAGATTCAGTGTAATAGGACTCACTCATGGCCAGGCACACAACAGGGGGCTCAGTGCAGCTTTACCTATGAGGACTGAAAGATTATGTGAAACCCACCTTGCCTTTTTCAGCTCAAGGAGGCCTGACTTGTCCTGACTTCAGGAACTAAGATAAGACTCCAAAACAAACAAACAAACAAACAAACCTAGGGACTGGCTTGTGCTATAAGTAAATATACCTCACTAAGAATGTGTCTATTTTGTTTGTTGAAACAACTTGTTGTGTGTTTGTCAGGCATTGTAGAAGATTAAAAGAAGATGACATGGTCCCTACCCCAAACACTGCGATTTTCTAACTGGGAAGGTATGCACCCATGAGAAGGATGAAACTTAGTAACTGTATAAAGTAACAATGAAAGTAAGGTCACAAGACAAATGGACCAATCCCATTGGTTTCCTGCAGCAATCCTGAGTGGTGTCATGACCCCCCATTTTGTAGATGGGAAACTGAGACTCAGAAAAGGGATCCTGTCCTCTCATAAACCATGCTTCTGGCGGTGGAAACTAACATGGGACCAGACAAGCTGTTACAGCCCCCACCAAGCCCACTACTCTCCACCTTGCTCCCCATCCGCCTGCCCTGACCTGCAAATTTCCCAGCACATACACACACACAATCTGCCTCTATTGTATGGTGCAATTGACTCTGCAGCAGTCTATAAAAGTTTTATTGTTCCTTCTTTTAGAAAGTGGCTGGATCTCCACAGCCCCTGTAAATAATACAGCACTGCACCCCTGCTCCCACCCCGTCCCTAACTGCAGACACACCAGAGAAGCTGAAGAAACATGGTCAGGGGCTTCTGAGATCCCAGACCTCCCCCTGTAGGTTGACGACACACTCTCCCACCTGCTCCCACCTGTCAGAGAGAATATTCCACTATTTCTACCCCTCCCCAGTCTCGAGCTCATGCCCTTCCCTCCCGGAGTGCCCTTCCTTCAAATTATGCTTGTCCGGTACTGCCCACTGGCAAGAACTCAGTCTAGATATTACCGTCTCCTTCAATTCTTCCTCGGTTTCCTCCATCTGTATATGAGCTCACCAGTTGCTAAAACACCAGAGTTTCACTGGGGTCATTTGCAGGCATGCTTCAGCATCTGCTGCTTCTTATACTCTACTCATTTGTGGATCTGCCATAGGGGATCGAAGTCAGAGCTCTGAATCTGCATCCTACCTATGCCACATAGGACCTGTGCAAAATTGGGAAACTGAGCCAGAAGAAGTTCATCTGTAAAATGGGGTTTCTTGAGGAGGAACTGCAAAGATCAGGAAGAAAGCATTTTGTAAACGATAATAGGCTCTACTGTTTTTATGCTTAACCACTCTCTGCCCCAGCTTGCACATTCATAAAAATGAGGAGTAGGAATAGTGTCTCCCTTTTGGATTTGCAGCAAGGATTAGATGGGCTCACATCTGCAAAGCACACTGAGCACAGTTCCCTGCCTCCCCGTCTGTTCCACACATGATATGAGCGGAGCGGGAACCCCAGACCCAGCTTTATGCTCTTCACTCTGACCACAAGGTTAGGCAGGATTCAGGATACCTTTGCAAGTACTCCTCCACATGGGTGACTTTTGGCATCTGGGCAGGAATTCCAATGCTCTGCAATCATCATCATCATCATAAACAGTTGGTGGTCGCTCCGTCTAGGAAATTAGTCTTTAGGGGCCAGGTCTGGCTGTGATAGAACACGCCTCCCCTTACCCACCCCCACCCTGCCCCAAACCAGGGAGAGACTGGGGAGCACGTGTGTCTGTAAAACCACAGCTGGTCCTCAGAGCGAGATGAAAGGGTCACCATCCTGAGGGGCTGGCTGCTGCGTCAGAGCCAGAAAGTCTCCCTCAAATGGGAGTTTGGAGATCTGTATACGAGAAGGACAAGAGATCATAGACTGTCAGAGCTGGAAGGAGCCAGTTTAGACCAGGGTCCTTGCTGAGAACCTCAAAGTCAAGAACCTCCCACTTCCTCAGCAGCACTCCCTCCTCTGGGTCGGGGAGGGGCAGTCCACAGCCCTTTAGCACCCCCCCCCCCCGTCCCTAACCCTCTAGCCACAGTTGACATGACCAAGAGTGGGCCAGGTCAAGCCAGTCAGATACTCATCCCAGAATCCTGGAGTTGAAAATCAGATACACTGGTAGGTTTCCGTTGGGACTTTTAGCAAGCAAGACTTGTTTCCACCGATAGAACACAGAGTACAAACCAGACAAGAGAGCAGAGTAGGGGGAACTTGAAACTCATTCTAGAGAGAAACAGCTCAGGGAGGTGGCCCTGTGGGAGGAGGATTGCAAAAATCACTCACCAAAGACACCAAGCTGCTTTTGCCTCATGGCTTTAGTTAATTAACATGGCATCTTGCCTGTAGTTGCCGCTGTGTAAAAGCTTGTTGACCCTTGAACTAATCATCAAAAACAGGTGGAAACCTAATTACAGTATAGATTGGGAGGAGAAACAGGCACTGAGCTGCTCAAAATCAGCAGCCAGATTTATATGAAGTTCAAAGCCAGGGTACAACTCATCAGGATAGTGGTTATCCTCAGAGAGATAGTAGTATATGGAAGGAGCACAGGGGCTTCTGGAATGTTCTGATTCCCAGTCTGGGTGCTGGTTACACGGGTCTGTTGAGTTTGTGAGAATTCATGGAGCTGTATGTTTATAATATATGTACATCTTGATATGTATGTTACATTTCATTAAAAATTTTAAAAATAAAACAAATAGGGGCTCAGTGGGTTAAGGCCAACAAATGGGTGGCTCAGTGGGTTAAGGCCTCTGCCTTCGGCTCAGGTCGTGATCCCAGGGTCCTGGGATCAAGCCCCACGTTGGGCTCTCTGCTCAGTGGGGAGCCTGCTTCCTTCTCTCTCTCTCTGCCTGCTTCTCTGCATACTTGTGATCTGTCAAAGAAATAAATAAAAAATCTTTAATAATAAATAAATAAAATCTTTTTTTAAAATAAATAAATAAATAAAAAAACAAATAAGGGTCAGGTCTTGACTTGCCCCCAGAGCCTACCTGATACAGCTCTGGCGGGACTTCAAGGATCCACCTCCCTAGCATTTCATACAAGTGGTATCTGGTTAAAGTGACTAACTTAAGTGGTCTGGAAGAGCATAGGAATCAGAAGGCCAAGTCACGGAAGGGCAGCCTTTCTCTGAGAAGAGTTTGGGGTGGAGAAGAGCTTGTTGCTAAGAAGTCAACCCCAGATGGTATAATAACAGTGTGTTTGGGGTAATGCTTTATACACAGACCAAGAAACACATAGGTGTGTGAGCATATATGTTCACAGCCTTGGACATGTTGATAAATTCAAAATAATTATAAAAGTAGTGCTTATTGAATCTTTCTACATGGCAGGCATTTGTGGTTTACATTTGTTAATTAGCTCGATTATCACAACAGTCCAATGAAGTGAGTATCATTATTTATTCTCATTTCTCAGATGAGGAGACTGAGGCACAGAGAGGTTTTAGTGACTTAATTAACATCAAAAGCTAATAAATGGCAAAATCAGGTTAATCTTAATTCCAAAACCTGTATTTTCAAGAGAATAATTCCAGCTCCTAAAAAGTATAAACAGAGGTTTGTATGCTTGACTCCGCCATGTAAATATAAGAAATACTCAGTTTTGCGGGTGCCTGGGTGGCTCAGTAGGTTAAACGTCTGCCCTGGGCTTGGGTTCTGGTCCCGGGGTCCTGGGATGGAGCCCAGTATCATGCTGGGAGCCTGCTTCTCCCTCTCCATCTGCCTGCCCCTCCCCTTTGCCACTCCCCTTTGCCGTTCCCCGTGCTTTCCCCCTTTCTCTCTCTGTCACATAAATAAAAAAAATAAAAAAAATAAAATAATATGCTCAGTTTCCTTCATCAATGGTTTATACTGAAGGCACATCTGATAGCAAGACCAGTGGGCTTTTTTCACATGGTAAATTTCACGGGGTAAATAGGACATCATTAATTGGCTGGTCATTCTTCCATATGTGAAAGTTGGAAGGGAAACAACAAACACGGTAGTTCTGTTCTCACACTTACTCCTCCTGACAATTTATGAGATGGGTATTTTTGTCTCTGGTTTGCAGGAGAAACTGAGGCTGGGAGAGATTAAGGACCTTCATCCCTATTCAGACTCTTACCTGGGTGACTCCAAAGCCCAAGAAGGTGTTTTTTCCCCAAACATGGCAGTCTACATCCTTGTGTTGACCTCTTAACTGGACTGTCCAGGCTGTTGGGTTGGACAGGACGCCTTGTGTCTGGCCTGGCCTTGCACTAAATCAGTTACGCTCAGTGACTGGAGTTTTTTCGGCTTCTATTTGTCTCCAGCAATACCAGGGTTCCTAGATTCACTGCTCAGTAAGCACCAAGAAGAAACGACCACTCCAAGGAACAAACCCACCTTGGGTTCCCTGGAATGGAGGGACCCAGAGAGCAACCACCAGCACTCGTGCCTTGGAAGAATTTGGTAGATGACTGAGAAGAGAAGGACATGAGTAACAGCTTCCCTCCTAACCACTCACCTGGGAGAAGCACATCGTTCCCAGCCATGAGCTCAACACCCTCACTCAGATGTCAAAGCGGACAGTGAGCGGAGGTGAAAACAAACTACGGTGAGCTTCACTTTCTCTCTTCTCTTGGCTGACAGGATACTAGCTGTGGGCTTTCCTGTTGCTCTTCATGATGTGTAACCGCAAGATCTTGGGACTGCACTTTTTTAACGCACACGTGGAACATTCGTTCACTTGATAAACATAAAATATGCGTTGTGGGCCTATTTCCGGTAAACATTAGGAGGTGTGACGCGGTCTAGCAGTCAAGGAAGGGAATTCTGGGGCCTGTCTGAAATGGGTTCGAGTCCTAGCCTTGTTCAGACCTGGTCCAGGGGGAGTCTGCTGCTATAATTACTCAGCTTACTACTCAGTGGAAGTCCTAAGCTGGGTGGCCATTGGGGAGAGGTATAGTACTGAAGGAGAGTTCCTGCTAGGAGAGGCATTAAGACAAGTACACAAATAGCCCACGATTGTGAAATAGGAAACATGCAGACCATGAGGAGTAACCTAATAGGCTACTTAGCATTATAAGCACTCTCTTTGAAAACTGTTCCTTGGAGAGGCCTTATATTTACATATAAAACACTGTTGCGGATGGTTAAAGGAACTTTTTAACATTTATTGATTTATCATTATTATAAGAGTAAAACATATTTTTTCCTTTTTTTTTTTTAAAGTAATCTCTACCCCAATGTGGGGTTTGACTTCACAACCTCAATTTCGAGTCCCATGCTTTACCGACTGAGCCAGGCTGGCGTCCCCATATGCATTTTTTAAATTTTAGAAAGTACTTGAAGTATTTCAGAAATGTCTCATAATCCCATCATCCAAGAAACTGTAGTCAATAGTGTGCATATGTTCTTTTATTTGCATCTTTTCCAGAAGTATTTCTGAGCTGCACGTTCGGCGCCTCCGTCCCTTTAGACTCTGTAGCACGTTCTTCCAACTTTGCTTAGTGAGACCCTGATCCTTTGTAGGGAGGCTGCATTTCGCAAACATTTGTAAGTCATCAGAAACCAGGTGCGGCAAATTTGACGTGATCAAGCCAAGGGCACATTGCTTTGGGTCCAAACACAAAATGATAGAGTAATGAAACTAATTATATTGCGGGCCTTGTAAAATAATACTAACAAGAGTTTCAGTGAAAAGCTTGAAATTTGGGGCGCCTGGGTGGCTCAGTGGGTTAGGCCGCTGCCTTCGGCTCAGGTCATGATCTCGGAGTCCTGGGATCGAGCCCCGCGTCGGGCTCTCTGCTCAGCGGGGAGCCTGCTTCCTCCTCTCTCTCTGCTTGCCTCTCTGCCTGCTTGTGATCTCTCTGTCAAATAAATAAATAAAATCTTTAAAAAAAAAAAAAAGCTTGAAATTTGAACTGGCCACAAGGAGCGACTTAAAAATAAGAGATCTCAAGGAAGTTCACAATGCTGGCCTGTTCATTTTTAATTTCGGGTGCCCAATATTACGCCTGACAAATAACAGGCACTTAAAAACAGTTGGGTGCCCTGATGGAGATGGGCCCCTTTATTTTTTAATTGATTTTTAATTGCTGTGTGGCTTTGGCTAGCAGTCCTTCCTCTAAGAGTCTCAGGCAATTATAAACCCTCCAGAATGTTCCATAATATAGTCACAAATATATATATTTTGAAAGAATGGTAAAGGGAAAATAAGAGATTGTTAACGCATTAATTATATAAGTCATAAAAATATTCCACTTATAAAAATGAAACATTAAATACATGGCTATATTTTTGACCACCATTTTCAATCCTATCCAACACCCCCAGCTCCTCAGAGGAAATGAATTCAGCTAAGAGATTGATAGGCAACTTTCCAATTATTCTGTGTTTGTGTGTTTATATATTATCTTAAGTATACCTGTCATTTTTTACTAAATTGTAGCACTCTCTGTATGAAAAATGCTTACATTTTTCAGCCAAGTAAATTAAAACTGACCACTTTACAAGGGACAAAACCCATTTAAATATTTAAGTTCTGGTTCACTTCCTTTGGAAATAAGCTCCTGACTTCATAACCAGGCCTTCCACAGCATTTGGGAGAATTTAGAGGAGCCCAAGACGTCAGCAGATGCACGTAAGAATTTCCTCATGGGCTAGCCCTAGAATTTATCAGCACAGCCCTGCACACATGACAGGCCCTGAGGAATGTGGTAGATAACATGGGCTGACATCAGACTCCAGGATTAGAGACCTCCTAAGACTCTCTCATTGTCCTTCATGACCCATGAAGCATCTGTCCTCCACAAATGTATCAGGCTCCTTGAGAACATATTTCTATTTCCAGCTTGCACCCTCTTTAGGGGATAATGAATTCAACGAGTTCTATCTGCAGTGAGAAAGATGTTTGCATCCCCATGATCATCGTTGATCTAGAGCATTGACTGGACTTTGTCTCTCATCTTCACATATTTTCATGGATATCAAAAGAGGGTTTTGCTTCAGGGAAATATGTGTTGAGAGCCTCTTCTTGTGTCTGTCTGGCATAAACAGTAGAGAGAAAAACTGAAGATGGGAGCCAAGAGTAGAATCATTATAACTAAACTAGCTGCCATCAAGGTTGACAGATCCAGTGGTTTCTCCAACCCCTTCCCAAGGCAGAAGCCACACATCTCAGCCAGGATCTGCAACAGCCCCACAGTTTGGGGGAGGGACAAGAAGAGGAAAAGAGCTAGAAATGATCTGGCTCTTGCAAGAAAAGCCTCCCTTGGGTGGTATTTTAGGACATTAGCTCAGGCTGCCTTGTCCTCAGTCATCTCACTAGCATTTAAGTAGCCCCTTGGGTTACAGATCACAGCAGGTGCTGGGAAGGAAAGAAGGCCATGCTAAAAATAACCAGCCTCTTCTGGAACCCTGCCTCCAGCTGGGAACTCCATCCTCAAGCAGCAGCACCTCAGAAAAAGAACAGAGTCTCCTCCACCTAGAGAAGTCAGAAAGGTCTGGCTCTTTCCTCCACTGAAGTTATTGAGGTGGAAATGGTCCTCCGGAGAACACACACTCAAGGAAGCATTTCTACTGAAGAATAGCGATTTCTGTTTAGTCAAGGAAACGGGCTCTCTTAAAGAGAAGCCAGAGTCCTAGCAGAAAGTGCTTGGGGAGAAGCATTTTGCTTGTCAGCCAAGAAAGGGTCTTTATAAAAACACCGAAGTCTACTGCTTCTTTTCAGGCATCTGGGCCTACCCGTAGGCCTCCAAACCAAATAATCTCAACTGAAAATTAAGCTGTTGGCCGTGGCTATGGCAGAGTCGCAGGAACAAAAATTTTGGAAATCCCAAGTTGGAGCCCACCTAACGCAGCAGCCCTCTGAGAGCCTGGGTGAGCAGTAGCTAGATGTCAGCTAGAGCTAGGGGTTCTGGCGTGCCCACCTCCACGGGCCCTTTTGCATCCGATTTCACAGTCTACAGAGCGAGAGTGTTGTTCTGCCCGCCAGAAAAGGTCACTCTCACATATGTTCCTGTTAAGGACATCAGTGGAAATTTGAGAACCAAGTATAAAAATATAAAAATGAACAGGTGGCATCCAATACGAAAAGAATGCGGGGTTTGCTGGGAAGTGATGATTAAAACCATTGCAAAGCTGGAACGTGGCCCCCCGAGGCTGGCTTGAGTCTCTGGACTGCAGAGTCTGTGGACGCTTTTATTTGGCACAGGTGGAGTCTTGAGGAGCCATTAGCTGCTATGCTGACCACATATTATGTCTTTGTTTCCCCCCCAAACGCAATACTTGGGTTGACTGGTGGCTCTTCCTTTCCCAACCCATAGGTTTTGAGAGAAGCAGGTGTAGATTTCTAGCCATTACTTTGAACTCTCCCTTGAAAGTACTAGGAACAAAATTAATGCACCTGCCTTTCTTCATGAAGATGTCCTTCCTGTCCCATCTTGAGCCATCTATGTGAGAGGAGGGAAAGGTCTCCTTGGCCCAGGTTCTCCCAACAGCTGAGGGCGGGGTCTAGGAGCCCAGGGTTGCAGTATAGAACTGGGCCCATACAAGATAACACACCCTTTCAGTCCCAGCCTCACTACTGTCACCTGTCAACCACATTCATATGTAGAAATGACCTCTGGTGGCCCTCTGTCCTCTCTTCTTCATCTTGTCATGTGTTGCTTTTAAATATGAGATCAAATATTAATATAAACACAGGCTGGGGCAGGGTTAGTGGAAAGAGCACCATTGCTGGAAGCCGGGACACCCACGTTCATGTCCCTGCACTGTGACCTCCCAGCTCGGTGACCTCCATTGCCCTTGATATTCCAATCTGTAGAGCGGGAATAATAGTCCTCCTCCTGATGCTGTCATAACCGGCAAGGAGGAGATAATAAACAAGAATAAACTGCACATATATATGGAATATTGCCGTTCTTGAGGCTGCTAAATCCTGCAAGTCAGTCTTGATCAATCCTTTACACAGTTGGTGCTGTTTTAAGAAGAGAAGATATAGGGCAGGAAAAGCCCTTTTTTTCCCTTCTTTGTACTGGGAGAACCACATTGCCTATGTGAACCATCCAGGTAGTGCCCGCACTCGGGGGCCTCTCCGCGGAGTCGGGGCCAGCCACGGGGCCTGAAGACTTTTCTCAGAGCTCTGAACTCTTCCTGGAAGCAGAGCCTATTTTCCTTGGGTCCTTGGTGGTGGTGGCATCCCAAGCCCATGAGAAAGAAAACTCCCTATGGATGAAGAGAACATGCCATATCTTGTTCCGTGAGACAATGAGCCATGAGCATAATAACACTCTGCATTCCAAACCCCAGTAGAAGAAGCAATTGTCTTTCGATTTAATTATAGATTCTTCACTTTTCCTTAATTGCTTGAGTCAGCACTGTTGACTCTGGAGCAGTCCCCGTACACAAAGCCATTGCTGTGAAAGAAGGTGTAACTATCAGGTAATGAGGTTTTGTTTTTGTTTTATGTTTTTAGACAAACAATCCCTCACGGACATATTCAAGTAAGTGTTCCTATTAATGGTGTCCTGGTAGCAAGCTTTGCTCATGTTAACTCTCTTTTCTAACCAAATATTGGGAAATGTTGTGTGGCACGTATGGGTGCTCTTATGGGGGTAAAGGGACAGTATATTTAATATTAAAGCTTTCCGAGAAAACCTGAGTTATGTGATCCTCATAGCTAGAGGGGGCCCAGACAGCATTTGGGACAATGGTCATAACACTGTGGGGAATGCACATTAAATGACCCCCAGAGAGAGGGTTTTATCAGCAACATACATATTTTCCTGGAGGAAAAGATCCATGTCTCTTATCCACCTTCCCTAGCCTCACAAACTCTAGTTAAACCCTTTGCACACCAAAGGTGTTCCATAAATATTTGAGGGACGTTTGAACTACCCTAGCACAATACTTACATTTATTCTTCAGAAAATAAACCATGGAGTCCTTATTTTCAATGGAGATGAAACTTTTGCACCTCGCTTTGTTATCTTTCCTTCCAGGTATTGTTTCTCCTACTTACTCATATGACTAATAGCCAATAAACCGTCATTCAACAAACATTTATTGAGAAATGACTGATACCAAGACCTGGAATAATCTGGAAATTCCACAGATGCTTTTAGTGTCCACACAGAAGCTCGGGGCCAAGTGTGTTGTGCAGACTTCTCCACCAGTATGATTCGGTCGGCTTTTTACTTTCAAAGAACACAGACTCTCTCATGTTACCCCAGGAAAGAAAGAGAGTTATTATAAGGACCTTTGGAACTGAAATATGATCAGATTCTCCCAATCTCTTTCTCTCCATGGTCTTTGTGTTTATCTTGGTAAGTCTGTTCCATTCTTTCTCCATAACTGAATTTCTCTGCTTCCTCATAACTTGGAGGATACACGGCCCATTCTAGTGTATTAGTCAAGAGAAGTAACCCCCAATCTCATTGGCCTAAAATAGCAAAAGTTTATATTTCGCTCTGGCTACATGTCCACCAAGAGTTAGTTGGGGGAGAAGGGGAATTCCTCTTATCATAGCTACTTGGGAACCCAAAATGACAGAGCAGCGACTGTCTAGAAAAAGAAGCAGGAGGAGGAATGTGCTCTTAACGTGTCCACAATATGTCACTTCCGCTCACATTTCCTGAGCCAAAACAAGCATTGACCACAACTAACTTAGCTGGGTGGGGATGAGCAATCCTACCAAGACCGTGATTGGAGAGAAAGCCCAAATATGCATGAATGGCCTTAATTACCCTCATTCAAGACATCTCCAGCCCAAGACTGCAAACCCCTTTTGTTTTAGCAGCCACGGCTAATGATTCATATTTTCCATGTTCCTTCATTCAAAGTGCAGTGAGAAAGAAGCTGAGTAGCCCAGTCCTTCTGTCTGAGAGGCTGCAACCTAGGTCCCTGCTTAGTCTATAGTCTGTTCCTGAGTCATGGCCAGTCTGCTGGGAACAGGGATAAACACTGTAGCATGCTGCTGTCCAGCCCAGCCCTCTTGATCCTCTCCAACCACCAGAAGACCTGTCCCATATGGAAGAAATTGTTTGAGTTAAGTCATGATGTTTGCTTGTCCTGGCTCTGCATGACAGGTCACGGATGTGCAGTCCATCAAGCTGGGTGGGGTTTGGCTGTCAGGCTATTTATGGAGGAAACTCTCAACAGTGGTGAAATGGAAATTATGGAGCCCAGGGACCTGCTAAGTTAATCCATCAGTCTAGCGGTCAATGACACGGTAGTATGGGATTTTTAAAAAATTGGCTCTATGCTGCTCTATTTCCACATTTGGACACCACGGTTTTCCTCCTCTGAACACAGACTTAGGTGGGAGGTGAAGGAAGGGGAATGAAGTAGATGGCTTCAAACCACACAAGAAGAGCTGAACATGTGAACTTTGAGATTCAAGTCCCCCACATGGCCCCCTCAATGATCTTTCCAGTCTCATGTCCCAGTTCACCCCCCAAATAAACCTACTGTCCAGCCACCATCAAACATTCCTTGTTTTTTTCTTGGCTCATACAATACCCTTCTCCCTAACTGCTACCCTTCCTCTAAAATCAGTTTTTTTTTTAAAGATTTTATTTATTTATTTATTTGAGAGAGAGAGCAAGAAAGCACAAGCAGGGGGAGCAGCAAATGGAGAGGGAGAAGCAGGCTCCCTGTTGAGCAGGTCCTGGATCTCAGGACCCTGAGATCATGACCTGAAGCCAAAGGCAGATGCTTAACAAGCTGAGCCACCCAGGTGCCCCTCTAAAATGGGTTTAAAAATCACCACTTTTCAGAAAAGTTTGTTTCTGTCTGATATGACCCCTGGTGATTTCTAGGTCTTCTTCCTCTGAATTCTTCTACCCCTGTTCATGCTGAACACCTGGAGAGCATGAACATGTCTTACTCACTTTGGAATCCCAGAACTTAGTGCCTGCCTAGTACATAGAAGGCACTCCCCAACGGGATGTTCGATGAATTATCTATAGCACCAGACATTTAAGGAAACTTTAACGAATTTCTCTGCTCTATTAGGCACAATGGAGGAAAGTCAGTAATATATATGATCTCTCCAGGAGTTTCTCTAGTTCAGCTGTCTAGTTTCATAGATGAGAAAATTGAGTCCTAGAGAGGAGAAATGATTTGCTGTCTGCCACCCGAAGAGCCACTATCGACGGAGCACTTTGCTATGTGCTAGACAAATGCCTTTTACTCTTGGTCTCATTTTCATCCTTGTGACAACCCTAAGAAGGAAGACTTTTAAACACCTACTCTTACAGAAGAGAAAACAGGGGCTTAAAGAGCCCTTTTGCATTGTAAGGAGGTAGCCAGGCCAGCTTTGGAATCTGCAGTCTATCTCCTGAGTCCCTACTCTTGCCCTCTCTGCTGAGCTCCAAGCTAGGGAGTCAGCTCCCTGTGGTCCATTCATCTGTCTACTGCCCAGAGGCTTTGAACCTTTTCTGTGCTCCAGTCACTGGGTGGACATATGGTGATTAAAGGGTCTTGGTGAATTTCTGTGCCAGGCAGCTCCTATGCACACAGGTCTAATGTTCTGACCATTAGGTCAGGGTATTTTTTTCCCCGCCTGGGCAGTTGGGTTAGTGGAAGAAACCTGATAAAATCCTGGAGAGGAACTTGATCATTCTCTGAAGGACTTACAAGTTGTTTGGCCTGCCTAATCCACTCAGACACCGTCTGGGGAATATTCAGTATCCATGTAGTACAGGTTGTGAATTACTCTGTAGGGACTGTTAACAAGACCCTCACCAACTCTGTGTCAGCCAGGGTCAGCCAGGGTCCTAGGGAAGCCCCCTTTCTTCCCCTCCCACCAAAGCTCTAAAAAGAATGGGCTTTTTCCCCTTGGGAAAGAGTGAGAGATGGAGGGGAAATCCTCCTGCCTCCAAGCAGAGCTCACTATACACAGCTGGACCTGATCCCTCCTCAGGGCTATGGCTGTGGATACAATGACTTAGCTGGGATAACACTTGGCCAGCATTTCGGCAACCTAGTATCTGAACATCTAAACATGGAAAGAGGCTGACTCCCTAAAATCAGTGCAGGAATAATGACAAAGTTAGATCTGGAAGCACCTCAGGGACCATCCACCCCCTGGATTTAAAAAGATACTGAACCTAAGTTACTTGTCAAGGTCACACATCTGCTGGTGGTAAGAGACTGAAGACCAGGGTGCCTAAGTCTAAACTCAAAGTTCTTTCCCCTTAAACTCCCACCCACCCACCTACACACAGACACACACAGCCTACCCTTTGCTGTACCACCACACACAGGCACACGAACATGCAGAACTAAGCCAACTGGGTCCCCTGTCCCTAAAGTCTTTGACTGTCCCTCCTCTGGGGAGAACGCGCACAGAAGACAGATTCCCAGACATCCTGACCCTCACCAGCAGGAAAGTCTCAGGAGGTCTTCCCCCAGGTCTTCCTCTCAACTCTCCCTTCCCTCCTCTAGAGAGGGATCTCCCAGATGACACCTGGCAAGCTGAGAGCTGCGTAGGGGGCAAGCTGGGGGCGGGTGCCGGGAAAGCGCAGGCCTGGGGCCGGGCACGGCGGCTGCTGCTGGGAGGTCCCCTGGGCGGGATGCTGAGAGCGCCGGGGTCCGGCGACCCCCCAGGGCGACGCGCACCCACTACCTGCTCCACTCCCCCGGCCTCCCAGGGGGGCTCGGGAAGGCCTGGCTGGGGACCCCGATGGCGGGGCGTGGGCCCCGGGAGGAATGGGCGCGGAGGGCACAGGGCAGAGGTCAGCGCCTCGGCCCTGCTCAGCCCCAGCGAGGCCTCGGCAACCTCTCCCTGGCGCGCAGGTTTGGAAACAGGGCGGCCTCGCCCGGCCGCCGCCTCGGCGGCTCCGGTCCCCATATATAGTCATATCCACCGTCAACTGGGAGGCCGGCAGGCGGCAGCGAATGGGCGCGCGGCCCCCGCGGGAAGGAGCGGGGAGGGGGCAGGGGGCGGAGGGAGGAGAGGGGGAAAGGGGGCTGGAGAAAAAAGCTTTTCCAAAAAAGTATTGGCTGTCTCGAGGAATGCGGTCGCCCCCTTGGGAAAGTACATATCTGGGAGCAGCAGGCGGCTCCGCGCTCGCACTCCGGCTCGGCAGCCCCACCGCGCACTCGTCTCGCCGCTCCTGCCGCAGCCCCAGGGCCCCTCGCCGCCGCCACCATGGACGCCATCAAGAAAAAGATGCAGATGCTCAAGCTCGACAAGGAGAACGCCTTGGATCGAGCCGAGCAAGCCGAAGCCGATAAGAAGGCGGCGGAGGACAGGAGCAAGCAGGTCTGCGCGTCCCCAGCCCTGCGCCCGCCCGGGTGCCCCCGAGCCCTGGGCGCCTGGCACCCCTTCCAGGCCGATCACCTCGAGGACGGGGGGAGCCACCCCCCTACTCCTGGGCGGCCAGGGGCGCGCTGCTGAGAAGGGGGAGGGGAAGAGCAAGACCCGGGCTAATTCTAACTTTTTGGTTTCGTCTGGGGACATTTATTTCCCTCCTCTGCTTTCCAGAGCCCGCGAAGTCAACTCAAGTCCTAGAGGCACTTGATTCTCAGGGTTGGGGATCAATGTTGGATTGGGGGAGGGGTTTGAGGGAAATCGAGTCCAGAAGGTGTTAGACATTATTCTGGACTTTTGACTGAAAAGAATGAAAGCTTCAACAGGGATAGAGACTGGGTGTGGGGTTGGGGTTGGGGTGGGGGGAGTCATTAAGTTTTTTCCTAGGAACAAAGATGGGACAGAATAGAGAGTACGGCCCGAAGGCCAGGGACGCAGGGGCGTTTTTCTGCACCCCACTTGTGGACTTGAGCCCGCTGAGACCTCGGCGGGAGACTCGTCCCGCGGGAGGTGGGGGTGCAGGGTGGGCCACCGTGCGGTTCCAGCTTCGGGAGAGAAGAGGTTACCTAGAGTCCCTTGAACTCCAAGTCGGCGGCGCCCCAAGCCAGGGGCCCCAGCCAACCAGGCGCCCGTGTGTTGTGTGTGTGTGTCTAACACCCGGTCCGTGCCGGCCACCCGCGCCCGCCCGCCGCTGCCCCCCAGCTGGAGGAGGACATCGCGGCGAAGGAGAAACTGCTGCGGGCGTCGGAGGACGAGCGGGACCGGGTGCTGGAGGAGCTGCACAAGGCGGAGGACAGCCTCCTGGCCGCGGATGAGGCCGCCGCCAAGGTACCCAGGGCGCGCGGCGTGGCGTGGAGCACGAATGGCTAACTCTGTCTCTCTCTTTCTCTCTCCCTCCCTGTCCTTCCCTCTCTCTCTCTCCCGCTGTCCCTGTCCTTCTGGTTCTGTGCACCCACACCCCTCCCCTGCGGGATCACGCTGCCTGCTGCACCCCACCCCCACCCCTCCCCGTCCCCCACGGCCAACTCCCAGCTGGAAGATGAGCTGGTGTCGCTGCAAAAGAAACTCAAAGCCACCGAAGATGAACTGGACAAATACTCCGAGGCTCTCAAAGATGCCCAGGAGAAGTTGGAGCTGGCAGAGAAAAAGGCCACGGACGTAAGTGCATGCACACACTACCTCCCTCCCCTCCTGCCTAGTGGCCACCCTACGGTCACCACAATAGCCAAGGAGCAATGGAAGAGGGTCACCTCCTCCTGCTGGACACCCGCACACAGCCCTGACACGGCTCAGAGCACCGGATGCTGCCTCAGACTTCTGTTGCACACATTCATTTATATTTCATCCACTCCTCTTTTTCTCCTTCTTTCCCACTCCTGGTGGTGGAGGTGGGTGGGTGACAGGCGGGCTGTGGAGTGGCTGAAATTGGATGCTGGAGGTGAACCTTGCCTCCCCCGTGGCAGAAAACCTCTTGAGGTGTCATCACCAAGGTTGGTGCAAACAGAATGCCTGGTTTTCTTTGCTTTCTTTCCTTTGCCGTATCTGGTGGGTGGGAATGCCTGGTTTTCCATGGTGAGTCTAGTCAGGATAAAGAGGGCCTGGCTCTAAATGGAAGGTATGGCATGGTGCTACTTTGACTGAGAAGGCTGAGCTCGATGTTGGGGTGCAGCGGCCCTTGAGTCCTCCTTTCTTACTAGGGAAGCCTTAATCCAGCCCTTAAGATCTGCCTGGGAAGATGATACTTGCTTGGGTCTGCAGTCTGACAGCGCTAGATCCTGAAAGTACCCCGTGAGTTATATATAGCTCAGTGCTTTATATGGTATAGTGAGCTAACTGCCCCCTGCCCCTCCTGCTTGCCCCCCCCACCTGTCAGCCCTCTGACAACCACCGCATAGTTTCAGGGGTGATACACACACTGCAAAAACTCTACCAGCACTTTGCCCACTGCGCTTTGGAATCTTTTTTCGCTGAAGAGCCTCCCTCTTCTGCCCCATAAGTCAAGCCAAGCATTAGACTTCCAAAGGAACGACTTCTTTTCACACTGTTGGATTCCATTGTAGAAGCTCATTAAGGCTAGAGGCCCAATTAGGAAAGAATTCCTTGGGAAGTTAGTAACAATTCCAAGAATGTATGAGCACCAGGGAAAGCTGTGCCCAGAAGCTGAACTACCAAGCACAATGGCAGAATTTCTTGTATGAGTGTGAAATGCAAATTGCTGGAGGGGCTTGGGTCTTAAAACCAGTAACGGCTTTTTGTGGCTTGAAAGGCTTAAAGTGTGATCTCCAAGCATGCTTTGTAAATGAGAAATCCAGACATAAAACCTTGAGAATCAACAAAAATATTTCAATGACCGTCAAGATTACTGGAAAGGGGGTTCACAGAAGCACCGACTTAGCTAAAACATTAAAGTTACAAACTACCTGGCTTCAGAAACTGAGCCAAAAAATACATATAACTCTGCGCCTGCTCTGTATAATATAGATCAGATGTCTGCTCCGTATGAGGTTAAATGGAGGATGTCTGTCTCCCCCAAATTCTCCAGCAGGACGTTTATTTAGCTTTTTTCAAAAGAGCCGCTGATAGATCAAGGAGAGATATTCCTTATAAGGAAAAGAATGCAGAGAATTTGAAAATAGCCCAGTAAGACTGAAGGCAAGAGAAAGAGAAAAAAGCTACTACAATTCTTAAAGGGAAAAAAAGATCATAATTATTTTAACTATGTGGTGCTATCATGTCTTTATGGAAAAGTCTTGTTTCAGGGAATGCTGGAATGAGGTGGGGCAGCAGTGGAAATGAGGGCATTTAAAGCCACCTGGGGGAGGAGTGGTTAGCAGGGGAGGGACATTTTTGAAACTGTTTTGGTTCTTTTTTTTTTTTTTTTCTACCGGAAAACTATCCCTAATATGGTACTTTTCTTTCTTTCTTTCTTTTGGTAATATATTGATTGTCTTCCCTTTTAAGACATTTTAGGTTGTCTGGAACCTGTAGGGATGTTGAAGGACATTTGCAAAGAAAAGCTATATTTAAAGTGATTCCTAACTAGTAAAAATAGGCAAGACTTCAGGAGGAAGAGACTGATAACACTGGAGAAAGAGGGAGGTAGCAGGTCAGCTTCCTGAGGTAGAATCAGATTACATTTGGAATTAGGATACTTCACTGTCATTACTCACCAGTGTAAAAAACATTTTCATTTTTTTCCTACTACTAAAAATATTTTTCTGCTTATTTACCAACATACTCTTCAAATCTTATTCCACAAGTAGGGGGCTTCCTGGCGTAAATGATTGTAATTCACAAGGTAGCACCCCGGTGGTTTTGGTGTGAAATTTTTGGTGTTCCGCCTAAATGAGTCTAAAGGGGATCCAAGACTCCATTTTCTCACGAGCTCCTCAAACCTTCCCCAATAATTGTGATGTATCTAATATTTGCAGTATGTGAGTCTTTATTCCCTGTAGGTTTTTGGTTCCTAAATCAGTAATTCTCAACCTTATGTAAACAGAATTTTCCTAGGGTGGTTTTAAAACCCCGAATCCAGGCTGCATCCCAGGTCAATTAAATCAGAATCTCTGGGAGTGGAACCCACGCATTAGTATTTTTTAAATGTGCAGCCAAGGTTGAGAACTGTCCTAAACTCTTGTATAATGACATCAGCATGAAAATGAACTCACCTGAAACTGTCTTTCCCAGGTGTTTGAAAAGCAGGACATTAAGTCATTAGTTGGCTGCCGAGAGCACTTGCAAGTGTCCAGCAGTTTCCCTGGCTTCTCCTGGAGGCCCCGATACACCCCCTTCCTCCACCTTCAAAGTTGGAGGCCCACTCACTGTCTGGTACTCCTCTAGGGGAGGAGTTGTAACTCCTGCTTGACCAGATGAACTGTATGGAAACAAAGCGAGAGGCTCCACCTACAGGACATGAGGGCACATGCTGAGGTTTGTGAGAGTCTCCAGGGAGACTGTGACAGAGTCCGAGGAAAATGGGGGGGGGGGGGGGGGGCAAAGGAGGAGGGTCGTTGTTAGGGCTTTGTGGGGGGGGTGTATATTTTTTTTTCTTCATTATTCCCACACTTAAACAATCAGAAATTGACATGAAGGACCTCCTGTGAGAAAGGTGAGGAAGAAAGCCGTGAGATCTAGAAGGCATCTAAAAATGCACCCCAGAGGGAGGATTGGCAGAGGACCGTTCCCAGAGATTGGGTTTTCATCCAGCTGTAGTCAGAGGCTCTGTAGCCTTCACGGCTGTGCCTTTTAAAGGCATCCCAGTCCAGCCCAGAATTGGTCAGATTCCAGAAGATCTGAGGCTGAACTCAAACCAAAGACGTTTGGAAGTGTAAGAGACCCTCCAGATGATTGTCTTTATGGAAAGGAAAGTGAGTCCCCAAGAGGCGCGGGGCTCTGAGAACACAGCTGGTTATGCGCCCCCGCCTGAACCTTAAGACAGTGCCTGCATCTTTATCACGAAAGCGATCGTTTATGCACAATGTGTGGTGCTTAGTGCTTTGTATGATTTCATAATCCTCGCCACAGCCCTGTGAGGAAAGTACTACTATTAACCCCACTTTTATAGATGAAGCCTAGAAAAGTCAAGTTATTTGGCCAAAGTCAACAGCCTGGAGAGGTCTAGGAGCCGGATTCTAACCCAGAAAGGATGTATTTAGAATAAGGTTTAATCACAATGCAGTATGTTAGTGGCTTTTACTTCGCATTTTGGTGAGGGAGGAAGGTTGTTGTGGTTAGGATCTTGCGTGCTGGGGTTTTCTGCAACGAGGAACTGTCCCTCTGGGGACACATTCAGGCCCCAAACCCCTCTCTCAGCTTCTCTCCCTCTTGGCTTGGGAATCTGTAACTCCCGAGTGCGATGCTCCCGCCGCCAGTAGGCGGCACCGTCGCCCTTAGCAGCCAGGTCCGTTACCCCGGGTCACCGGGGAACCAGGAAAGGCCGCTGGGAGTCCAAGTAAAATTTCTGGCACGCTGGCCGCCTGGCCGAGCTCGGCTCTCCAGGTGTCCCTCAGCGTGCCCACCGCCTCCGCCCGCCCGGCTGCCGCGAGCATGCGCAGTACCTCTCGAGGTTTGCAAATTCCCGGGGACCGTGGCGCGTGCCCCGCCCCGCCCGCTGTGCCCGCCCCCGGCGCTCGCGCACCCGCCTGCGGTTCGCCTGCGCCGCCCGGGAGACCGCCACTTCCGGGCTGGTCCTGGGCCGCTGGGGGCGCCGCCGTTGCGCGGCGCGGCCTGGGCGGGGCGGCCGGGTGCTCAGGAGTGCGGCAGCGGCGGCTGGAGCGCAGCAGCCAGCCTCTCGCACCGCAGCCTGCCCGCCAGCCCGCCGCCGCCGCCCGGAGCGATGGCCGGGAGCAGCTCGCTGGAGGCGGTGCGGAGGAAAATCCGGAGCTTGCAGGAGCAGGCGGACGCCGCGGAGGAGCGCGCGGGCAGTCTGCAGCGCGAGCTGGACTACGAGAGGAAGCTGAGGGAGACCGTAAGGGACCCACCCATCGCCCACCCATCCCCACCCAGAGGGCCTCCCCCGCAGTCGGGCCCACTATGAGGTGCAGGGCCCTCCATAGCCTACCTGCCCCTGCCCTCAACGCCTCCGGGAATGCACCTGGCGCACCTGGGGCAGCTGGCGTCTGGTTCTAGGGAGCGGCCTTGCCTGTTCTTTTCAGCCCCTTTTTTTCCATCTTCCCTGGTTTAAAGTAAAAGCCCGGAGGGGGAGCAGGAGTGGTGTTGAGAAGGTTCTGGAAGCACCAGTTTCCCAGAAAGGGCTCTATTTTGGGGTTATTTGCTTTCGGCCCGGCTGTCTTGGGTCCCCCGGGATGTGCACTTTGCGCTGTTAGCAGTATTTACTCGAAGGGTGGGGAGGGAAGAGGGAAATCCTTTTGGAAATCCGTTCTTTTGGAAAGGGACACTGACAGGGCAAGTCTGGGGTACTGCCAGATTTTAGGGCCTGAGGATGCTAAACTCCACCATCCCCGTTGATCATCGGTTTTCTGGAAGCCCATTTCTTTGTGGTGGTTGAGACATTGACAGCGCCAGATTCTGACTTACACAGTATAAGACCTGTTCCCCTTTCCCTTTGTATTAACCATCTCTCCTTCCTAGTGGTCTTATACAGCCGTTCCTTTGTTACCGAGTATTGTAAAAGTTGGCTAAATGTCAACAATTATTGGGTGTATTCTCTTGCCGGCTTCCCCCTCCCCCATGCTGAGTATAATACCTGGTGGCTTCCTTCCTTTCTTCTAAGGCAAATAAATGTATCCAACAGACAGGAACAGGATTTCAGAGGTAGTCCAGGCATTTGCTATTTGTTGGTTTTTGAGTGTGTGTTTCAAATCAGCGTACTCAAACACCTTGGGAATTTTATGCCAAGCGTAATATGGTGTCCAGCTGTGCTTAATATGGACCCATTCTGAGTTGAGCAAATCCTATTGGTTAGGTGTTGGTAATGGCAGTATGGCTGCGGGAACTTCAAGACCTGTTTTGCATAAAATACATAGAAACAAATGGGTTCACTTAGGAAGCCCTAACTAGAGGAAATTTCAGATAAAATGCAAACGGGAATCAGGAAGTTAATAAGCAAAAGATAATTTTCTTGAGACCAAGTCAGCAGAGACCACATAGATGTGTCTGAATTTGACAGGGCAATAAATTGATTCCAGTTTCCTCTCTTATTGGCTAACTGCTGTTCTCAAACCTTTAAAACTAATAGAACATGATGGATAAGAATGAGAACTCGACCCAGACTGGCAGAATTTGAATTCTGGTTTCTGCTACTTACTACCTGTGAGACACTGGGCAAATAAACTTCTCAGTCTCTCAGATCCCTAACTTTAGATTTTTTTTTTTTTTTTTTTTGGACAGACAGAAATCAGAAGTAGGCAGAGAGGCAGGCAGAGAGAGAGGAGGAAGCAGCCTCCCCGCTGAGCAGAGAGTCTGAGGTGGGGCTCAATCCCAGGACCCTGGGATCATGACCTGAGCCGAAGGCAGAGGCTTTAACCCACTGAGCCACCCAGGTGCCCCAAGATCCCTAACTTTAAAATGTGCATAATCCTAGTAGTACTTGCCTGTTGAGGCGGCGAAGGGATTTAGTTTGCTTAAAGAAGTTACAGCGCTGTTGGGCACAGCAGAGTAAGTGCTAAGAGTCAGCTGGTGTTAAAACTGCACAGCACTTGGCTTTGCTCATTGCCGCTTTGCCTTCGTTTCACCACCTATCAGAGGGTCTTTAAAAATGGCCTGCTCGTTTTACTACATCTGAAAAAAACTCCATATACATGCTTTTAATCAATAATTTTTTTTCTTTTGGAACTTGGAGAGAGGACATGGGCAGACTGGGTAAGATGTTTAGTTGAAATGGTATCAGTGGCGGAAGTCGGTAGAACTCCCCTCACCCTCCTAAGAAAGGGAATGTGTGGCCCTATCCAGCAGCGCCTTTTATCGACTCCTACCCCAGCGATTGATTTTAGAAGCAGAAGATTAACTTCATGAGGGGCACGTTGTTACTCTTACATGCATCTTCTCTTTTGTGCATCGTTTTCCTAACAGTAGTCTTTCTGCTTTTGCATGTTGGCTAAAGATGCTTTTGTTCTTTTCACAGTTTTGTATTTAAAGTGGTTTTTTTTTTTAAGATTTTATTTATTTATTTGATAGAGATCAAGAGAGTGAGCACAAGCAGGGAGAACAGGCAGAGGCAGAAGCAGGCACCCTGCTGAGCAAGGAGCCCAATGTGAGACTTTATCCCAGGACCCTGGGATCATGACCTGAGCCCAAGGCAGGCACTTAACCAACTGAGCGACCCAGTGTCCCTAAAGTGGGTTAATTGGTTCTGTTTTTTGTAAGTAATTTGGAAAACACTCTATCCAGGTGACTGGACACAGAACCTTTTAAAAAGGTAGCAGTTTGAGGGCTGAATCCGACCATTGAAGAGACCATTTCAGATTGAGAGTTACTCCTGACTTCTGCATCTGGAAACTTAGAGGTAGCTTGTTGACGGCAGTCTCTTGGTAGTGGTCAAGCTGTGAGTTAAGCTTAGTCAGTTTCTCTAGGCAGCAAAGATACAGGTTTAGTGACAGAATCATGAGCCACTGCAAAAAGTGTTTTCAGAGTTGGCCCTAAATTCCGATTCTCGAGAGTTCGGACATGCTGTAGTTAATTGGCCCTATTATGCCAGCACTTACCTTGGAAAAATTGGCTATCGTTTATTTCCTACTGGTTTGTTTTTCCAAGGTGTGTGGGCCCTTCAAACTGTTGGAATGAGGATACTTTGCTTGATATAATGATTGACTCTGAATCTTGTGACCCACTGGGGCTTTGTATGTTTTTTGTCATTATCAAAGGAAAAAGGAGCAGGAAGGAGCCAGTCTTTCCTTCTTTCTGGGTAGTATCCAACAAACAAGGAGACTTAAAGTTGTAGCCTATAGGTTCTTAACTGGTCATTTTATTAAATCGTGGGAAGTAGCCAATTTACAGAAATCTCCTGCCATCTCTCACTTTTGAGTTGGTAAATATCTCTGAGACAAGGAGGCTCGAGGGTGTGCTTCGTGCTCACATTGGCACCCCCAAGTACTGCAGTAACTGGAATATACACTCATGATTTCTGTTTTCATATGTAGGCAAGGCAAGGGCACTACAATGCCCTGTTCATGTCCGTTCTCCCTCATTATACAAATATGTCTCATAAATTATAGGCTTTGGCACAGATAGAGGAGGTTGTGTTTATCTGTTATCCATGGGAGTGCCCCTTAATGTCATCAGTGGTTTTTTTTCCCCCTCTGCTTACCATATAAGGGCAGAAGTTTAACTTGGCCGTAGTCACTTGGTCTTACACAGCAAGTTGAGTGAAACCTTCTCTGTATAACTACAGTTTGCATGAAATAAAAATGCCTGACCTTTGATCATCTCATGTTCTACTCTGGTTCAGGCAGGACTTTGAAGATGTATTCTGGAGGATCACTTTTTAGGATATCGTGTTATTTTCCTACAGATATTTTTTTCTTAATAATCTTAACTAGAATACTTTTTTTGAAAAGTAAAAATAATTGCTTTGGGCCGTTTTTTTGTGGGTTTTTTGTTTTGTTTTGTTTTTTTGGTTGTTTTGGCTAAAACATCTGGATTTCACGTAAATCTAGGCCTTGTAAAAGTTTTCTTTCAAATCTGATTTGGAGTAATATTTTGCTGTATTGAGGGGGCCATACCATTGATTTCCATGTGGTACTGTGTTGGGTGGGGGGAGTGGTGTGCCTGCCCTTGGTTTCTGTGTAGGTAGCTCGTACCTTTGGGTTGGGTGAGAGGACAGGGCAGACATAACTGCAAAGTGCCTGGTGGTTAACAACAGATCTTGCAGGAAGATAATTGGTAGCCTTTGCTAATATAGCAGTCTCTTTTCTGAGGAGCTCATTACATGTTGGGACACAATAGCACTTTTGAAATAAAAGAAACCAGCATCCCAAACTGAAAGACTCCTCCCGCAGTGGCAAAACATGGGCCCGTTGTTAGAAGAAGCTAACCCAGCACACTCAGGGTGACTTCCATGCCTGGAAATAATCTGCTTCTGGGGTCTTGCCCCTTCCCAAATGCCTTGTTATTTGTATGTGCTTTTAAAGTAATAGATACTCATGTGGCTGTGGGCTTGTACTGGCAAATGTAATCTCAGGTTAGATCTTAAGTAGACTGCCCAGGTTCTGTGATAAAAGGAGCCTTGGAGAATACCTCAATAAACCTCAGAACTTAGAAAACACCAAAAATAAAAGCTAGTGAAGGTGAGAGATAGGGGCCTTTGAACACAGGGCATAATCCCAAATACACACATACACGTGTGCATGCACACACACAGACAACGCACGTGCAAGTAAAAATAAGAGAGAGAAAGAAGTGCTCTTAATTCATTTGTGGAATTAAACTTAATTTGAATTCTGGGGACCCAGATAGCACTGTAATCATACCAGTATGGTAGGACCTGAGAAGCCAGTGAGAATCCAGGTTTTTCCCAGGGAAAGCTTTCATGGGGATAGACTTACCCCAGACACTGCTCTCAGGTCCCAGGGGTAGCCTACAAGCACCTGTGCCTATCCTGGGACACCTCAGGGGCAGCAGGCATCGGCTTCCTGGCTTGAGAGCAAATGCTCTGTTTCCATATGGGAGGTGTCACCCATGAGTGCTTTGTGTTGAAGTTTTTCAATGTAATACCATACCTTATTTCAGAAAGGACTAAGAAGACTTGTTTAGTGGATGGTATTCAATTCAAAACTCTCTAGTCCTGGCTGGCCTCTGTCACAGAAGCCTTTCTTCGCGAGGGGAGTTGTGTTAGGGGAAGCTGTAGAGGACCTCCCACTCTGATATAGGAAGAGAGAAAGCGCCAGGAGTGAGAATATCTAGTTCCAGGGCTGCTGTGACATCCCTGGAGACCATGAGAAGTGACAGAGTCCACACATGAGGACCCAGGCCACTGGGGTTTTAGTCTTGTCTCCCCCTGATGGCCCAAGCATAGTCATCCCTCTGAATCAAAGATCCCTCCCTTTCTATTGAACAGAGACCTCAAAGAGTGGTTTGCACAGGATTAGCCAGCTTCTGTGGGTGGTGGGATGGAGAAGGTGCAGGAATGGAACTGGCTGCTTATTTATATTGCAGAGTCTGCCCTTCCCTTTGATCTGAATCAGAATCTCTAGGAATGGGGCCTGGAACTTTGCATTATTAATGCACACCTCCTCGTGGATTCTGACACTCAGCCAGCTGTGGGAACTGCTGAATGATGCCTAGGGACTCTCTCAGCTAATCAGTTGAGACCCCATTTTGTGAGCCACCCACAGGTGTGCTCTCTCTCTCTCTGCGTACAGTCCTAGCTCCTAGAACGGACTTCCATTCCCAATTGTTGCTTGGGTGCCCTATGTGAAGCTATATGGGCTGGTGTTCCTATAGGACACAGCTCATAATGTCAGGAATTCTAAGTTTTTACAACATGCTCTCAGGGAAAGAGTTAGTGACATTTATAAAACTGGATCCAGAACTAAAGGAGGGAATGTTAGAGTGGGAGGCAATAAGGGGGAAGATACAGATTGTTGGGGGGACCTCTCAGGGAGATCTTGTGTACAGAGGCAAGAACGAGCATGGGGTACGGTTTCCTTATTCTCTTGTGCCTCAGCCACATGAGGAGCTGAGGACCTAGATTGCCCTGTCACCCAGAAGGTCCTTTCCCTAGAGCAGAAACAGTCGTCCGTCTTTTTCTGTGACTACAAAGTTCTCAAGTTTGGGGCCCAGATGAAACACAAAGCAGAAACTTAGCATGTAATGGCTACAAGAAAACATTTGGAAAATCTTGTTGACATTTCTCTGGCCCCAGCACCTGTAACAAAGATATTTGCCTTCATATTAAAAGAAGTAATAATGAAAGAAGGTGGGGGAGAGATACTTTTGAGTACCTGATGTAGACATTGTACTACAGTATTTTTGTTTTTGTTCTTCATTTTTGTTTTCAACTTTGCAACTTGCTTATCTCCCCCTCCCCCACCTTCATAAAGGGATTAGGATTTACTAGAAATGGAAAATACAGAGAAGTGAACAAAGTGGACCTGACCCAAAGTATACCCTTCATGTACGCTTCCTTCCCGTTTTTTAAAAAACAGAGCTAAAAGACAGTTCCTTGTACATAAGAAATGTATTGTCCCTATTGCCCTCACCCTCCTTTAGAAAAAACCATACTCACCAGCTGGTCAGACCCCAGTAAGGATTTACCGTGTAGCCAGTGTGGTTGTAAACTGTGTGGTTGTAAACTGTCGTCAGATCCTGTTTCCCTTTTACCCTACTCCCTGTCTCCGTTAGCCGATTTTTACTACATAGTTGATTTTTGACGAGATGAAAGTGTATTTCAGTGTTTTATAGAGGGAGTCCTTCACCACAGTTGGAGATGCCCTAATGACCTCTTTTCCAGACAAAACTTGGTATTTAAAATTTTATAAATCCTGATGAGCAAAGAGCTGGATGTTCTCATACTCATTTCATTCAAGGCCATAATCACAGCCTCTCTCTAACTACATGTGCCTTTCAGACCGTGTACATCATGGGTCCATGAGCTAAGAAAGTTGGTTTTGTTTAAATTAGGTTGATTTTACTTGTTTTATTCGTAGACATTTACTGAGCCTGTATCCTGTGCAGAGAGCTGTGACTCCCTACATTTAAGAAGCTTCCTGTTGAGTAAAGAAGACAGGAATGTAGATAGAACTCGCATGGGTGCCTAAGTATGTATTGTAATCTTTAGAAAACTGTCAAGTGTCCTGAAAACCTTGTCACCCCGTGATAAGCACATAAAAGTGGATGCAAACAAGAAAATGGTACCTGATTGGTAAGTGCTGGCTTTGACTTCCATGTGTGGTATTTAAACAGACCCCAATGCCAGTGTGTATGAGGGACCGTCACAGCCTTCCAAGTGTTCTGAGGCTCACAGTAGCAAGCGCCTGCAATAGTAGGTAATCGTTGCATCCCCGAAAAAGAAACATCTTAATTCAGATACAGATTCCAGTAAAAATAGTCTCTATACTGCTTTTTCTTTTAAGGAGTTTGAAACTTACCTTGTAGCAACCTCATAAGAAATGCCAGTAAGCTTATCTCAGAAACACATGGGAAATTTGTCTTGGCCCTGTTCCAGCTGACCCGGTCCTGCAGGGGTTACTGAGAAGAGGGTGGGGAGGGGCAGTTACTGGATTTTGTGGCGTCTTTATGGTGTATATTTTAGAACGGCTGAATTCTCAAACATTTTAGTTCCTTTATGAGAAGGCTTTGAGCAAGTAGTCAGAGAAAGGAGAATGCAGACCCCTGAGTCTGGTTTCTGGCTGTCCTCCTCTTATCGTGTGTAGCCGAGCCTGCATAAGGCTCGCCTCTGTCGGGCCCTCGGGCCCCCATGAATGAGGTGGCCGTCAGGTAGGGCCAGTGTGGAGTTCTGTGGAGGGAACCCAGCGAGAGCGCACTTGCTTACGGTCCCTGTGATGGTGCGTGTGTAAACACACCAGTGTGTGTGTTCACGGTATTGGATCAACGCAGCCCCGCCTCATCGAGCTCCAGAGTGGCCCTGGGCACCGGTGGCACTTGGAGGTAGCTCCCCACAGGGCCAGGCTTCCCATCTGAGACCGGTGTTTCGGGCTCCTACACTTCCTGAAGGCACTGTGCTTGCCTTCTCTCCCGGTCTGAGAGGCCTTTCCCTCTCTCTGCCTAGGCTGAAGCCGACGTAGCTTCTCTGAACAGACGCATCCAGCTGGTTGAGGAAGAGTTGGATCGTGCCCAAGAGCGACTGGCAACAGCTTTGCAGAAGCTGGAGGAGGCCGAGAAGGCCGCAGACGAGAGCGAGAGGTGAGCACGCCTCTCCCAGCCCACCTTTCCCAGGTGTGACAGGAGGGCTTCCCCCACAGGGCTTAAGAGTTTTATAGTCCCCTGGTGGGATCGTTTCCTCAGTCGATGCCAGGTATAATTTTACTGGGTTTGTTCGTTTAACCTTAGTGGGGCGCCTGTGTGCCAAGTACTGTTTTAAACCCTGAGGTTACAAGGAAGAAAAAGACCCTATTCCTGCCCTCCTAGAGCTCACTGTCCAGTGAGGGACATGGACATTTAAATGAGCTATTCTAGGGATGCCTGCTGGTTCTTTCATTCCTGCTGACCACAGAGAAGTTAGGCATTTTTTAAAAGATACACTTTATTTATTTTTTATTTTCTTTTTTTTTTTTATTTGACAGACAGAGATCACAAGTAGGCAGAGAGGCAGGCAGAGAGAGAGAGGAGAAAGCAGGCTCCCGGAAGAGCAGAGAGCCCAATGTGGGGCTCGATCCCAGGACCCTGGGATCATGACCTGAGCCGAAGGCAGAAGCTCTAACCCACTGAGCCACCCAGGTGCCCCAATACACTTTATTTTAAAATACTCAGAGAAGACTGTGCCTGGATAAATGAACCGGGGACTCTCAGTGGGCAACTAACCCAACAGATAAGTAGAAGAGGAAACACCAATAAAACAGAAATATGATCAGCGACAGTAAATTGTTTTGGACTTAGTAACACTGGTAAGACACTCGTGCACATGTAGACAGTCCGCTACCTGTGGATTCTGAGCCTGCTCCCTGTAACCTGGTTTTGCCTGACTGACTGCTCCAAGATTCAGCTTTGGGGTAGGAAAGGAGAGCCATAGAGACCAGCATAGCTCCGTGCATGCTAAAAGGCATTTTTCTCCTCTGCTCAGCTGCTCAGGCTCGTGTATTCATGTTGCCCAGAAGCAGTCCCAGCACAGCTCCATGAGATGAGAGAGAGTTCTCCCAGCTGGAGGGACACGAGAATAGTGTGGTGGCTCAGAACCCTGGGCGAGTGGCTCTGTGCTGGGATCTGGGCAGGTGAATGCACTCAGCCATTCTTTGCATTTCTCTTCTCTCTTCGATAAAAGTGAGTTTCTGCTCCCTGCTGCCAGAGATAAGGAGTGATTTCAGACTTGAAGATTCAAGAAGCTTTTAAGTTGAAGTTCCCAGCTCATTATTCACTGCTGCTTATTGTTTCTTCCTAAACCAAGAGTTTTGGAATTCCTTAGGATGACTCATCATCTCTTACAGTGCACACATCGCAGTGGTTCTGTGGCCGATTCTTCCTGAAATATACTTTTTAGTGAACCTAAAAGGCAATCTGGCAATGTTAGACTTTTTAGTAAAAGGGAATTTAGAGGTTGTTTACCCCAGCCCCCTCATTTTATAAATGAGAAACAAGGGCTTAGCAGTTAATACAGCCTTCCCAAATCTGACAGTGAACTTATGGCCAAGCCAAGGCTTGAATCTCAGTCTTCTAATATATACCATAGTGCTTCATCAAAAAAAATAGTGATTTATTTATCTGAACTGCCTGCTTAGATTTTGCCAAATGAATCCCATTTTAACATGACTTATTCCATAAAACTGTAGTATATCTCAGAACAATTAACATTTTCCAAAACTTAACCCCGTGGGATTCAAACTTACATATCAGTGTAAACATTGGTATCAGTCTGTTTCTCAACATGTCTATTATGAAAGAATTCTATTAAAGGCAAAATTCATAGTTTCTTATCTAAAGTATAGGTTGACCCATATGAAATTGCCATTTTTACAGGTCTAACATCCTCAAGTATCACCAGGCTCATATGGTTCAATCTGATATTTACATTTGTAGCTAATGGGATGAGAACAGCTACCTTCTTTATAGGAAAAAGTACATGAAGACAAGTATGTTTTTGTTATAACTTCGGTCCACTTTCAAGCTGAAGCTTCCCACCAGTAAAAGGAAGAAATCCCATTATTTGTATAGCAAGTCAGGTATGTTGGCTTTTCCTGTTTCCATGCCTCCCAGTTTCTAACAGGATCCTGATGTGGTACCTTTCATTTAGCATTAGATCCCTGGACAGTTTCACCAGTATCAAAAGTGAGGTTTCATTCACAATAAACAGAGAAGTGTATGGCTTTTTTTGCCTTCAGCTCTGGAAACTCTTGCCTCATGGTTTGGAAAGTAAAAGTGGCTCTGTGCTCTGTTTTGGTCTGCCAGTTACACCAGGCCGCACAAACCCATGCAGTGCAGTGTGGGTTTATGTTGGTCGTCTCTAAACCTTGGGTCTTCCTGCTTGTCTTCCTTTTCAGAGGCATGAAAGTCATTGAAAGTCGAGCCCAAAAAGATGAGGAGAAAATGGAAATTCAGGAGATCCAACTGAAAGAGGCCAAGCACATCGCTGAAGATGCCGACCGCAAGTATGAAGAGGTCAGATCTTGGGGCCCAAAGCCTCGTGGACTCCCTAGCAGTGGCCTCGGTGGGGGCCGGGGAGCAGTGCTTACAGCCTTGTGCTCTTTAGGGAAACAGTCTGCTTTGTTGGTGGAAATGGATGGTTTTGAGAAGCAGAGTTCCTTTGTCTCCAGAAAACAGTTGTGATTTGATCCTCCTAGGGGATCCCAGGCTTTATCATGAAGCCTCCATAGCACTGAGAAGGACTGAAGCTTTCCCCATGATCCCCCACCTTTGCAACCCCCAGACCAGGACAAGAGAACTTTGGCCAGGAGAAGGGAGAGTTGGGCCTCTTGTCCTTGTGGGAAAAACCTCTGGTGTTGTCACCATGTAGGCCGCTCTTCCTGGTGTGATTTGCCTAGCACCATCCCATTCAGGCAGCATAAAGACAAGTCCATGCACTGAAGGCCATGTCGATTCAAGAGGCCCTTTTTAATCTTTCCTCCCTTTTCAAGATGGTAGAATTCCACTGTCAAGAGAGGTTCACAGGTGGATCAGCTTCTGGTCATGTCCCCATGAGAACAACCTCCTGTGATAATAAAACTAATATGACTTGTGTTCGTTCATAGCTATCTTGAAATGGTACTACATTCCTTTTTTTCCATTATAATTATTATTACGACCACCATTATTATTATTCCTACTACTTCCAGTAATATTATTACCACTATATTATTACGACCACTGTATTATTACGACCACCATTATTATTTACTGCTACTTCCAGAAATGCTTCAGAGGATCCATTCTCTCAGTTTCTTTCCTCCACTGAACACCGAGTTGACTTCATTAGTCATCTTACCAGCTCATCTCTTGTTAGCTTCTGTTGCTCTTTGGTTGTCATTTTTAACCTCCTCCACAAAGAGGAAGTTGAGGTACAGAGCTCTAAATTGATAGGGTTCTCAGGATTATTTTCAGTGTTTTTTTGTCAGTCCCTACCTTGACAGCATCAAACGCATCCTCTCTCATCATGCGGCTATTTTTGAGATGGTGAATTTTCTCTCTCCCTCCTTCCACACTTTGGCTGGCTTCTGTGTAATTATATGGACTTCACCTGGGTCAGACTTAAAATGACACTGCCTACTCAAAACCAACCATTCTGGGTCTTTGTGGGCAGAAGCCTCTGGTCTACCCTCCATTGGTTCTTCTGGTAGAGGTGGCTTCTCTCCAGTCCGGGGGAGAGAGGGTCATCTTATTGGTCTGTAGGAAAATCTAGGGGCTGGGGGATCCAGGACCTGCGCCAGTGGCCTGCCCTCTTCCTCAGAGCTTGTCAGCCCCATGGTGTGTATGTGTGCGTGTTGTGTCTCGTGCTGCAGGTGGCCCGTAAGCTGGTCATCATTGAGAGTGACCTGGAACGCGCGGAGGAGCGGGCCGAACTCTCGGAAAGGTAAGCGGGCCCGGTGCCAGCCTGCTGTACGTGGCGTACTCCGGAGCGGTGACTAAACGGCATGACCTGCTGGCAGTTGCACATTGCCCTGTTCCGGCTCCAGGCTCCTCTGGCACTCATCTGCCGGGGATGCCAGTGCGGAACGTGGAGGACTCGTGTGGGGCGTCTGTGTGAATGCGTGTGTCACTGCATGCCTTACCTGCACACTGATGTTGAGAATGGCCTTGTGCATTTCCTGTGTCCACTAACAGCCAAGTCCGACAGCTGGAAGAACAATTAAGAATAATGGATCAGACCTTGAAAGCATTAATGGCTGCAGAGGATAAGGTACTGATGGCTCATGTGTGGTTTTAGGTTTAACTGCAACCCAGACGTCTTTCAGCTTCCAGTGTCTCCTGGTTCGTTTGGTATAACGACACCCGCTGCTGTCTTCTGTCCTGCTTTAAGTGCTTTCTTTGGGCCCTTTATACTTCTTTGTTTTTCCTTCATAAATGCTCTTTGGTGCAGCCAAAAAAGAAGCCAAATTATCACCCTTCAGAGTTGTTGGATTTGGTCACCCTGCCTTTGTACTGTTGCGAGGTTGGGGACAGTGTCCTTGGCAAAATGGAGTGTTTTAATACCTGACGATTTGGCTACTTTAAGGCAGCCCTTTGTTCTCTAGGACTCAGTTCTCACTTTTTCCCATCCCTCTCCTTTTTCTCTCCTCCCTCCTTGGGCTTGTCTCCCACCCTTTCTGCCTCTGATCGAAAACGTTAGCAAATGTGCCGAGCTTGAAGAAGAATTGAAAACTGTGACGAACAACCTGAAGTCACTGGAGGCTCAGGCTGAGAAGGTAGGCCAGGAGCACGGTGTGGGGAAAAGGCGTCTCCTCAGAGCTGCTCAGCACAGGCTCGCTCTTTCTCGTCTGAGGCCCCGCCGATGAAAGCAACTGTCCCTTAGGCATTTTCCTTAGCAAATGGCATCATTTTGAGGTGATTTCCTGATGGGTATTGGATAACAGTCTTTTTGTTTTTTTCTTCAGTAGAGAACGTATTTTATGTTGAGCATGTGAGTCGTCTGTAACAATTTAATTTAAACCAAACGCCACATGGCCAAGTTATCTCATTCTTATCCCATGTAAAACAATAGGCAGGAAAACAGAGTATGTATTGTAGCGTGCCATTTGATACCCGAGGCTCCATTACCTCCTAAGAGATCCTCAACATCTGTTGGCTGGGCTGGCACTTTTTTTGTATTAGAAGACCTGTGTCTAGAGTGAATGGGGGCCTGACATCTGGAATGCTCTTTCTAATTACAGTACTCACAGAAGGAAGACAAATATGAGGAAGAGATCAAGGTCCTTTCTGACAAGCTGAAGGAGGTAATACTATGAGTGTTTCAGATGACGCCAACTGGATTTTAACTGAGTCCCGTTTTTAATGGATCTGGTCAGGGCTCCTCCATCTCAAAAATATGGTGAGCCCAGTCAGGGATATTTAGAGGTGGTCCCGGGTTTAATGTGCTGTGCTCGTGACTGACTGACAGGCCGTTCCAGACCCGTTTCATGGTTGCTATCCTTGATTTTCATTCTCTGGTTCTCCCTGTATGTGTAGCTACTAGCAATATAAAACTTCCCAAGTTTGATTGAAATAAATGAAATCATTACAGGCCGAGACTCGGGCTGAGTTTGCAGAGAGGTCAGTAACTAAATTGGAGAAAAGCATTGATGACTTAGAAGGTAAGATCTTAAGTTTTAATTCCATTCTTACGGTTGACTACCGAACTCGCAAAGCAGTTTTCCAATCCAAGTGCACCCTCATTGATACACTTCTTTGCTTTTGCACATTCTTCCTGTCTGCCCTCTGGGGTTTTCATTCTGTGGCTCTTAAACTCTTGGACCTGAGTCCTCTGCTCACCAGACGACTGCTAGCCAGCAGATGAGGTCCGTCCCTCTGTAATGGCAGCTGCCATCCAGCTTTGACTTCACACTCTGGGAAGTGTGGCAGGTTTACTTGTCACTGTGGGTGAGGTGATTGTAGGGGAGAGCGACTAGCATATTTTCTGCTTAGTGATCCCTCCTATTTGTCAGAGCGGCATGGATTTGTTTTTAGACACAACTTGTCTTCCAAGTAAGAATCCAACATAACGGTGGGGTTTAAGTCCTTCATATCTTGGCAGATGCTCCACATTTTGGAAGGGGTGTGGGGATAATAGGACATTGTTTTTTGATATTATATTTAAGCCCTTTTCCCCTAAGGTATGTAGGTTTTGTTTAAGTGACACCCACCTTTGTCTCACAGAAATCCTAAATGTTGAACTCTGAGGCTTGTGGAGGGTCAACTGTGAAAAAGAATAGAAAGGGAAATATTTAAAATGGACAAGAAAGGCAGAAGGGGCTGGCGAAGGCACCAGATGTTGGTGCCGATGAGAACCAAGCTGGTGGGGAAGAGAGGGTGACAGATGGTTGCAAAACAGCCTGCCAGAGTGCAGCAAAGAATGAAAACCTCATCGTTACAGAGACTACACTGCAGACTTGGCGCTGCACCACCCTCCACTGTGTGGCTCCCCTCGCTCCCCTGGACCGGGAGCTGGGTAGCTTAGCAAGACCCCCAGGAGCATATCCCAGGGTCCTCAGAAACCGATATCGGCAGGGGTCTGGTTTGGTCAGGAAATCAGTGGTTGGAGGGCAGAGCCAGATCCGGATGACAGACCAGAGTCACAAATTGTTCTTCCAAAACACTGCCCTTGGATATTTTCCCCACTGTTTATAGTCGCAGGTGGCTCCCTGCTCCAGCGCCATGAAAACGGGGCTGTAGACAGGAGAGGTGTCTGGTCGCCCACCCAGCAGATAGCCTTCTGTGGTTTCATTTAGGTTTTAATCTGGTTTACTGCTAGACCAACCATATTTGTGATGATTTTCATATTGGGTCTCTCTTGTTTTATTTTCTAATGGCTTTTGTTCTTTTTGTTTTTGTTTCAATTCATTTAAAACCAAAACGCACGCCTCCTGCATTGGCCACCTGCTGCGATACCACTTCCTTCATGCACTGCCCCTTTCTTGCTGCTGTGTCGGGATGGCGTCCATGCCACCCCCGCTCACCCTCCATCTCTTGATCACTCTCCATGCCCTTGCACCTCTGCCTTCCACTTCGTGGTCATAGACGAGCTGTACGCTCAGAAACTGAAGTACAAAGCCATCAGCGAGGAGCTGGACCACGCTCTCAACGATATGACTTCCATGTAAATGTTCATCCACCCTGCCTGCTCACATCTGTGCCCTCACGCTAATACGATAAACTCACCACTGCTCCCTTCTTTACTTCCAGAAGCTCTGTCTTCACGCCTTTCTGTTTATTCTCTGCATCACCTAGGATAGTTGGTTTTTGCTCACATTCTACTAATAGAAAAACCAAGCAGATTCAGTCTGTCTGTACAAATCATTTTCCTTTCAGAATCTGTTTCTTTCACAATCTCTGAGCTAGATGGTTCCCTCCAAGCAGTGAACTAAAATAGGACGGACTCAAGGGCTGCCATTTTAGGTAAACTAGGCTCAAGTAAAATTAGAAGGCCATACGTATAATTTGAGGAACTTGCCCAGAGATATCAAAAAGGAACCCAAAAGTGTCCAGTTACTGATGAACTGAGAGGAAATTGATCTGGTACAGCCTAAGTAATGGTGCTGTGAGAGATCATCTCTTCCTTGCTTTTAAGACTTCTGGAGAGAAATGGTTCATCTGCTGAATACTAGAGCCTTTAATTTTCTGTGTTTAGTTAAAAGGAATTGAAATATTCACAATGAGCACCACAGCTGGTGTCAAATAATTGGGAAATAAAACTCTGATTGCCTGGTATGAGTTGGGAGTTCATGACCCAACTTAACTGTGTGAGGCAGTGAGAGTTGAAGTAGATCCCGTGTTCTCATGAGAACTCTGAGCACACACAACTAATCCGCATATTGCTAACCAGACCCAAGCATCCTTCTTCTCTTTAAACTCTAACCTGGAGGTTTCCACAGAGGGTTCCCTTCATTCTAATAATATGGCACTGAAATCCATCTAACCTGGAAATTTCCAGACCCACCCATGCAGGAAAATGGTTGCCTGAAGGGTATGGCCCATGCCTGCCACTTCACAGGTTTTAGAACCTCCACATCACCATGAGGGAGACTGACTGTCCCCGTGGAAAGTAGAGAGAATTCCATCCTCCCTTCCCTCATTTGTAAATGTGGGAGTGAGTCAGAACCTCTGTCTGTAAGGTCTCTTCCAATGCTAAAATGTGATTCTAGAGGGGAATCACCGCGTATGATTAACTATTCTGAAAGGTGGGTTAGCTTAAAGCCTTAAACTCTGTTCTTGGGCCTTCTCAGTCAGCAACGGCCCCTGACGCGGAGGGGCGCGTGCTGGCCTTGGGTCCCGACGCTGGTGGGTGAGGATGGACATCCTCCTGCAGGTGCGGCTGGCAGCGGGTTTGCATGTCTGCTTCTGGCGTGTGTGTCAAGTGCTGCTTGCCTCTGTTAGTTTGGTTTTCCTTTTACCATTGTGCCACTTGTTTTCTTTTTCTCCCACCTTTTCTCCTCATGCAGATAAGTTTCTTTGCTTCACTTCTCCCGAGACCCCTTCATCAAGCTGGCTGTCCCACCTCTCTGAGCTCTGCAGTCTGTCTCTTCTCCAGCTGACCTGGCTCGTTCCTTTAGCCTCTGGCCTAAGGGCCAGGCACACTGCTTTCCATTGTACAGAAGCTCCTCGTTTCAGTGTCAAATAAACACTGTGCAAGCTGTTTCTGTTTGCTCTTCTTTTTACTCCTTATTTATTGACATTTTTCATTTCAACACTGAATGAAACTACAAGTCTACTTCACGTATATGAGGGTTAGTTTTTGGCTGCTCCTTTTTTTTTTCTTTCCATGCTGAACATTAATATTAAGTTTCTAAAGTGGTAGTTCCTTACGGAACTTTTAAAAAATACTCCTGCGTGGGTCCCCCTGAGAGTTGTAGTTTGCAGGGGTTAGAGTGAGGCCTGGGCATCCGTGGCAGGCGGGGGCGGGGGGGGGGGGTGTTTGTCCTGTGTTTTTGAGAAGGTGATGGTTCTGGTATGTAGTCCTCATTGAGAATGTCCACACAGGGGACGTTGCTTGCAGAAGTGAGAAGACGTGCCTTGAGCAGTGTCTCGTTCTGCCAGAAGTTTGGTGTGGGATGTGGTGAGCCCCTTGCGTGAATGCTGAGGTGGCCCTGCTTGCAGGGACGTGGCTGACTAGCGGCCCACACTGCCGGGAATTCACGTACCAGCATCTCGGACAAGAACTTGGATCCAGGCAGTCATAGTTGAGGTTATTGTTGATCATCCTTTCACAGCCCAAAGAACAGTTAAAGCTTTGATTCATTACTCGGCCACCTTCATTTTGATCATGACATGGCTCCATAAGTTTTTGTTGTTGTTTTTTTTTTAAGATTTTATTTATTTATTTGAGAGCAAGAGCACGAGCTGTGGGGAGGGGCAGAGGGAGAAGCAGACTCCCTACTGAGCAGGGAGCCTGACGTAGGACTTGATCTCAGGACCCCAGGATCATGGCCTGAGCCAAAGGCAGACACTTAACTAACTGAGCCACCCAGGCGCCCCTTAAGTTTTCTAAGTATGGTAACATTTAAGTCAAGGTTCCTTTTTGTGCCCTCAAGGACATCACATATTTTTTTTAGGAGGGTTTGTATGTATATGATATTTGTGATAATGGCTGGGTTTTTTTCTTTCATTTGTAGACATTTTTGAAGTATAGCCATTAGAGTTGATTTTTTTTTTTCCTGAAAGCATTAGAAATTGTTCAGAATACAGTTATATTTAGGCTTTACTAGTTCACTTCAAAAACAGCAGCGAAGTGGTTTTCAAAGAGAAACACATTGCAAAATTAGAACTTTCAAATGGTGTGGACTTTTGTTTCTTAATTCCCAACATTTCTGCATCCTCAACAGTCTGGCTCTACTTCTCCTGTGTTTTAAATGTGGGTGATTTTCATGTGTTTTTGTTAGCCTAAGAGGGTTGCTATATACCACTATACTCAAATAAATTAAGACAAACTGAAGATAATGTCAGTCACTCTCCAAGGACTTTAGAGCAGAAGAAAAATACTCTTTAAGAGGACCACATATTAAGGCATTTTAATAGCGGTATAGTAGACGTCTAAAATTTAGAATCTAGAGTCTTTGTCCCTTGAGAGTGCAGACTTCTACAATTTCATGGATTTTTTCCCAAGCCTCCTTGGGTCTGCTTTTGACTATGACTCCTGCCTTTTTTTCTTTTCTTTTTAACTCCTTGTGATAGAAGTGGGTCCTTCTGTGAGTGAACCCCGCTTCCTGCTTATAGACAAAATGAAGAGTCTTAAAGTTCTGCTGAGCAGACATACAGTTAATTCTGGAGGCACGTCTTTTTTTTTCTTTTTTTTTTTTTTCCTTTGGAAACCCTTCCAGAGAGTTTCACACTATCTGTGAGTACATTCTGCAAGGGGAAATGGGAAACTGATGGTTCAAGAAGGCAGATCTACAATAGCCCACGAACGTACAGGTTCACAGGAGGCTAAGTAGCAACTTGATTCTGTCTAGAAATGGTCAGGGCCCAGGTTTCCAGTTCACAGGGCCAGACCATAGCTGTTGCTGCTGCAAGAGCCTGGTAGGACCAAACAGAAAGCATTGCTGACTCTGAGCACTAGAGGCTCCAGACATCTGGGAGGTAGGACAGAAGAGGGAAACCCTTCCAAATGTGTAACTGTTTCTGGTCCCTGCCCTCAGCCTACCCGGCCAGACAGCTCCATGACAGCTGCAGTGGAACAGGTCCACAAGGGGATGTGGTAGGGACAGCTGTCATTTAAGCTGAGTTCTCATTGACTCTTGGGGCTCTCTAGGGTTTCTCTAAAGTTCTTTCATTCCTGTTTGGCCAGACATGGGCTCAGCAAACTGAAATATCATATCTGCCTACCGGGATGTGTTCGTGTGAATGTGCCAATGGGGTTTAGATTTGCAACCTCAGAGCCACGTCCCTTACCCAAGACATTGTGGAAGGCAGTGGAGGTGTGACGAGATGAGCCTGAAATGTTCTTTGGCCCGATGAGCTGGCCATTTTGCTGAAAGGCAGAGGAGTGAAGCGTGTCTGAACTCCTAGATGGTGTACATTTGGAGCTACATGGAGAAGGTGATGTTTGACTAGGGTTTTGAATAGCCAGAGAATGGGGATGAGCGAAGAGGACAGGGTAGCAGATACTTTAAGCTAGAATAGTGGCCTAGTGCACAGGACCTCTTTCCCCATCTCCTACCACTTAGGAGAGGAAGCTGAAATAAGACTGGTTAATTTCCCAGCACAGCTGTGAGCCAGAGGCTGGATGGTTGCATTCTCCCCAGGGGTAGGATTGTCAGCTTTTCAAGATCAGTAAGTGGAATTTCTGGGTCCAGGTTGTCACAGTCATTTGAACGAGTTGTGTATCCTCCAGCATTTCATGGTGAGTGCCAGGTTCTTGTCATTTTGGCGGCATCCCCTGGATCATCATGCAGCCTGACAGCTGTGGTTGGCCTCCCTGCCATGTGAGCAGATTACAGGCCCTTGTGTAAAATTGACATTGCACTCCTCTCCCTGTGGGTGTTTGTCTCTGTGCCTCCATCCTGCACCACACATGAATGCCATTCTCTTCAAGAAGTAAGCAAATGAATTTTAAGTCTGGCGTGGAGATGAGTGCTGGTTGGTTTTGTTATTTGAGTAGGGTAGCACCCTGTATGGTGGTGACTGGGGGAGGGACAGGGGACTTTACATTTCAGAAACTATGAATGCAGCAGCCCCTGGGGCCCCTCTTGGTACTTCCTGAAAGGAGAGCCAGCCCCAGGAGTGCCGGTGAAAGGGGTTCTGGGAAGAGGTGAGCAAAATGGTGCGGGTTGAGGTTTCACTGTAAAATCTCCACTCTGTTGCTCTGCCGTGGTTCCTCGGGCTGTTGCCAGGAGCTGCAGGTGGCTCGTTCACACAGTGGTTTTAATAAGGTGCAAGAGGAATATCTCCCCCCCCCCCTCTCTCTCTCCCCCTCTCTCCCTCCCTCACCCCTGTCACTCCCTTTTCCTCCCCGGCCACCAAGTGAGAAATCCTGGCTCCTCCTCAATCTGCCAGGCCTTTACCGCCTCCCCTTCCTGGGCATGGGACAGATGACCACCGGGGAAGGGTGAGCTGCCTGGCCGGTGACCGAGGTATCTCTGTGTGCTGTCTGTTAACTTTTTTACCAAGTCTGGCTAACTTCTCTCTTCCTTCTGCCTCCTCTCTTCTGCTAACCTGCTTGCTGACCTGTACAGATCAACTCTACCAGCAACTTGAGCAAAACCGCCGCCTAACTAACCAACTAAAGCTGGCTCTGAATGAGGATTAAGCTCTAAGTGGGAAAGAGCTTGGGCTGATTTCTAGGAATGGAGCCCATGGGCAGGAAATCTAAGACTGCCATACCTTCAACTGATAGGGCTGACAACACTTGCTTTCTGCAGAATTGTACACGGAAGGAATTAGCGAGAAAGCTGGCTTCACCTGCATTTTCCTCTTATATCTGGAATAACTAAGTTCTCTCTAAACCCCGAAACCGCTTTTGTCGTAAAATTATGTATATGTATATGGATTAAATATTTATAACAATTCAGCAACTGCCGGTCCTCTTGTTTGAACTGATACATAAAGAGGACCAAAAATTGTTTTCTGTTTCCTACAGAGAACTGAGTCCTGCTTTTAATTAGAAAGCCAAAGCAGAGGAGTAACTATACACACATATACATATATATATATATTATATATAAATTAGGGTACAATATATATAATATATATATAGCTATTACATACTCATATTCCTAATTTCGTAATATCTGGTATAGTGTTTGATTAAATGTACCTATGCTTGGGCAAAATAGCTTTTGAAAACAGGAGCTCATGTCAGAAGTCCCTGATTGTCTGAAAGGTATGCTTTTATTCCGTCTAATGGTGTTGTTGGAATCTGGTGAGAATGTCATGCTATTAATAAATAGAACACTATAAGAATAGTTAGAGAATGTTCTACTGAAGTGTGCATGAAATATGTTGATATTCTTTTTTTTTTTTAAATGAGCAAGAGAAATAAATCATTCTAAAAGTTGTCAGAAAACCCACTTACGTCATCCTTGTCTTCTGTGAGATTGTGTTACAACACAGCTCCCAGACCTTTAACTGCCTGTAACTCAGAAATGTCTGCTGTATTAACTTCAGTGCGGCAAGCACCCCTGCCTGGCCCCACGGCGTACGGCCCGTGGACCTCCACCAAGCCCCACCTGCACTGTATTCTGAGTGGATCCTTGGCGAAGGTTCCCCTGTCCGCTCCGCTCTATGAGAGCCTGCTGTGCCTGTGGTTCCTTTGGGTCAAAGCCGTCTTCCCCCTTTGTAGGTCCTTGTCTGGAATTGAGTAATATCTTACCAGCATGCCTTGTCCTAATCCTCTCATCTTTGTTTGTGACTGATGTTTGCCTGCGTAAACGAGTGAACCGCCACTGTGTCCAAAGTGCAGCTATTCATGACTTAATTTTCTAATCCCACCACAGAGAAAGTGGCTCATGCCAAAGAAGAAAACCTTAGTATGCATCAGATGCTGGATCAGACTTTACTGGAGTTAAACAACATGTGAAAACCTCCTTAGCTGCGACCACATTCTTTCATGTTGTTCTGTTGTTTTATTTTGTTTTTTGTTTTGTTTTGTTTTGAAACACCATGCTTACCATGAAACCCCTTAAACGCATTTTTATTTACTTTTACACTGTCACAGAAAACATCCACAAAATACCAGCTAGATCAGGGGATGGGGAGAAAACACACACACACACACACACACACAATGGTGAGCCCGTGGCAGGGCCGTAATGACTTAAATGTGCCATTTCCCAGGTTGCCATTGCCACACTTCATAGAGAGTTTTGCAACACAGGGTACTCAGCCAGCCCAGGAATCCTCATGAAAGCAGAAAGATTTCCACTCAAAAGTGCCAACGATGTATTCAACAGGCAGATTAATGTTGAAAACACAATCAGGTGTGGATTGGTGCTACTTTAAACAAAAAGCCCCACTGTGGCCTTTCGTTCAATATTGTACAATTTAGAATTCTGTCCAACACTAATTTATTTTGTCTTGAGTTTTACTACAAGATGAGGCTGTGGGTCCTGTATGCCTGAATTCACTAAAGCCAGGGATTTGTAAGGCATGCTGCTCTTGTAAGACTTCTGTCTCCTTCTCATTGGCACACTTGCGGCTCATTACAACTTGTAGGATAGCATTCAGTGTGGTTTTCCACTCTCCATTTCTCCATGTTAAAATGAAAGATTTAGGCACTACGTACAATTGGTAAAGAAAAAACATTTAAGAGTTATAACTATATGTAAACATTGTATAATGGTATGGAATAAAATGCACACTGTAGGACATTTTCTAAACTTGGTGGTCCTGTCATTTGTACATTTTTCCTTGGTGAACTTCAGATGGTGTGGTTGACCTACCTTGGCTCATGAATGGTTTCTGAGAACAGTAACTCTGAGATCGGGGGAAGCTACATTTTGTGCATCATCCTCCCCTAAGCACTCAAGGTAACATCTCTTTGGTCTGATACAGTTATAACCCAGCAGGAAAGACCCCCTCCAAGAGCCTTTCTCCGTGTTATGGGCGCATGTCTGCACATACATAAAGGCTTTTGCCATGGTCGTACTGTTTGGGGGATTTTCCCTCAAGTCTCAGCTAAGTCTTTAGCGGTGGCGCACACACATCAGGTCGTGAATGAATGCACCAACCGAGCTCTCGTCCCCCACCCATGGGACTCTACTTAAAAGTATCACTGTAAGGGGTCTTTGTGATTTTCTGCTTTCTCACTCATGCTGAGTCCTAAATTCAAATACATCTTCATTTTCTCCAACGTGAAAACTGAAAATATCATAGGTCACTCTTGAAGACTTCAGGCAAACAAAAGGAGATTACAAACAATATAATTTGGCCAAATTTGGGCTGTGGGGCAGAAAAGGATGTTCTCTTGAAAAGCGAACTCGGTAGAATGAAAATTAACGAAAACTCATTTGGATGACAGATCATGTTTTCACTGAAAAGTATTAAATAACTATTGATGTACTGTATGGTGACTGACATAATAAAAAATATATATATATCTGTAGCTATTCTTCTAAGCCCTTTGATCAGGTATTTTCTCTCCACAGAAAGGAAGGGCACATAAGGCAAAGAAGCCTGGAGGCCAGGCTGCAGGTTCCTGCTTCTTCAAAACTATCCCCTTGCTCGAAGCAAGGAAATGCTCTGGGTCTTGGCCTCGTCTTCACCACCCCTAGGCTCCCCGCTGCCCGTCCTCAGCTAGACCAAGAACGCTGCTCACTGTAGTCACAGAGGCCTTTCCTGAACCCAGTACCTATTCACTTTGGGAGCCAGGTCTGGCCTCCCCTTTATTAGCTGCCTAGCCGGTCAAGTCCCTGAATCTGAGATTCTTCATCTGTGAAATGGGACAAGAGTAGCACGTAGCTCCCGGGGTATTTCTGTGGGGACTGGAATGTAGCACCCTTGTCATAAAGTACACAGCACAGCACCTGGGATATGCTTGATAACCAGCACCTGCCTTTTCCTCCTCATGCCACATGTGCTCCAGCGACCACCCTGGAGGGGATTGACTACCTGACTCGGTCAAACTGTGACAACACTGACCTCACCCCACGTGACTATGGTTATCAATACTGTGCTCAGATGTCCTATGCCAGAACCTGTCAGAAGTACTTCATGAGGGTTCTTTCCGCTTCCCATCAGTCCCTGTTTCATTAACACAGACCCCAAGGCTCAGACAGTCCCTGAAACTACGCACAGTCCCACGGCTCCCGGGAAATGGGGTCGGGCTTCAGGTTTCAGGCCCATGCGACTCCAAAGACCTGTGCGGATCCTCTCACTTGTTTCAGGTGTTGTGCAGCAGAAGAAAAGCCACTGCTGGACATAGCGAGAAACAGGTGAAGCCAGAAACACGGAGGAGACAGGGAAGATGTAGGTGGAGTCAGCTTCGGGGCCGCCATGACCACTAGTGAGTGCTTTACCACCTAACTTCCGGGGGTCCGGTGAAATCACCAATTTATGAAGCATCAGGGCAATTCCATGAATTCTTCCCTGATCTTTCTGATAGATAGGAGGGAACAGCCGGTCTCCACATGGCACACACCTTGGTTCTGTTCCAATGTGATAATCTCTGAACAGGCTGCCCCTGTGAGGTCAGGAGGAAGATAAGGGCTCTTCAAGTGGGAGCACCAAGGCTGGAAGCTAACGGTCACCATTTAGAAAACCATGAAGTACAGAGAAATAGTTCAAGATTCATACCCTAAATTCCATTAGCAGGCCTGGATTTCAGGATGAGCAACTGGAGAAGTAAAACACTGACTCTCCACAGAGAAAGGGTACAAATAAGAAATCAGCATCTCCCCAAAATGTTTAAATTTATGATCTGTTGCTGAGGGAAAAATAGAAAAGCACTTTCTGGATACGTTCTTAATTTTTTAAGACTGGCATTGAGGAGAGCAGTTCCCCTCCTTATTGTTCCTGGAGAGGTCATTAGCAGAAAGAAAATCTAATTTTTGTGTATGCTGGTATGTATCCTCCAGGACGTAATACTTTTGGCCTGATTTTTTTCCCCTCCGGGGGTGGGGGTGGGGAATGTCTTTTTGCTTGAACAAATATTTGAGTGTATGTTAACCACTTCTTCAACTTGTCAACACTATTTGTGGGTGTGATTTTGTTTTCAAATCTGCAGTCATAACAAAGAACATACAAACAAACATACATAACAAAGAAAAAAATCTGAATTCTCTAATCAAAACAAAAAAGATCTGGGGTGCTCAGGGAGCCATCATTTCCAGAATTGGAGACGGGTTTGGGAAAAAATCAGAAATGTTAGGCAGTGCAAGGAGTGTTCCATTATATATGCTTTTTGACATTAAGAGTGTTCAGAGCCACATTCCTCCAACAGATGTCATAAATTTTGTGTGTCAAACAATGAATGAAGCTGTGTTGAGGGTTCAGTAATATGAACGCAATTTTTGCCCAGATTTTGACAAATGGGCATCGACCTAGAGGATAAGACTGGTTCCTGCTGCCTGTGAGAGCTTTATTTCCATCTGTTTCCAAGGCCATGGAGAATAAAGAGTCAAGTCAAGGCCTTATCAGAGCCTGCCAAGGCTGATGCCCTCACCAAAATGCTGATTCAGAGCGCTGCTGGAAGGAGGCTTATAATCCAGGCCTAGAGAGGTTCAGTGGCTTGCTCAAGGTCACACCGCTGGTGAAGTTCAGCTCCCCTGCAGGGCCTGGAAAGCGGAGCTGCAAGCTGGAAACCTGTCCACCACTCACTGTGTGACCTCGGTTCATGGTACCATTTTGAGCAGCAGTTTCTTCAGCCTTGAGGGACAGGGTTTGCCTCTTCGCATGTCCTGCGCTTCTCACAAGCAACAAAGTGCTGTGTGTATGCCCCCACCACCTCCAGGCCTTTTCCTGCTCCTCAGCCTGAGCTTTCTCCCCCTCTTCCTTGGGAATCCTTAGGGAGACTGACAGTCACTCTGTTCCTTTTGGAGTGACAGATCTTCAGGACCGTTCCCGTGAAGGCCATCCATCTTATGGCCTCCCTACCACACATAGTACAGTCGTTGATGGGACAAATGGCCCAGACACAAATGCTCAAGTAACAATTCCGGAGTGGTACCAACAGCACACAGAAGGTAAAGAATGTTTCGAAGCAATAGACTCAGATTCCTTTTTTAAGGCAAAACACTGGCCTTTGGAAATAAGTTTCTGTTGCTGGGTTCTCAAACTGCATTTGGACATGCTAGGGAGTGAAGCGGACAGTAGGAATGCATGAATACGGCCCAGGGGCCCTGAAGCAGACGTGAACGAGGGCAGGCAGTCCTAGTGCATTCTTGAGCAGCCACTGGGCAGGACCACTGCAGAACCCACGTCTCCAGAGGAAAGATAGTGATGGCCAAATGAGCCCTTTGTTTGTGTGGCCCAGGATTGCTCTGTCTCCCAGGGGGCCTCCTGGGAGGATGCCAAAGGACTATGGGGGAGGGGCTGTAAGAGGGAAGCACACATCCTGATGGTGAGTCCTAATCTGTTTTCAACTTTGAATGCTCAGGAACTGGAATTCTTGTTCCTTTGACTCACAGATGGGGTATTAAACTTCCAGGTACACGCAGTAGGATAGTGTAGCCCTTTGGCCTTCCAGTAAGCTAGGTTTTGATGGGCTGACCACAGTCTGCCTCAGCATCCCCAACCCTCCATTCTGTCCCAAGCCAACTTCCTCTATGAAAACCATTTTTCACACTAAAACAGTTTGCCAAATAACTACTTGTATCATGCTGTGGTCAAGGACACCGTTCTCTGAAGCAAGTCCTGTCACTATCCCAAAAGGGTTTAGTACTGGTGCTAAAAGCTCAGACAGTATATTAGAAATATGAGCCAGCCCCCCAGGCAATAGGGTTTTTCATTTTTGCTCTTAAGGGACTGCTATATATTACATCTCAGAACCCAGGCGGAAAGTGATGAATTACTGATTTATTCAGCTTGAAGACGGCTGTTCCCATGATTTGTCTTCCTCCTGTGTTCTCACAAAGTACTCCTTTCCAGAATACTCCAGGATTACCTGCCTTAGTACCTTGCCAAGAAATTAAAAAGGAACAAATCATATAAGAATATTATATTCTTATGTTATAAGAATATAATAAATGTAAAGAAAATGTGAAGTGTTTCCAAACTCAAATCCTGGCAAACCCCATCACATCTCTTCAGTTACTAATCCCATCCTTGAAAACTCGTGTCTGTTTCTGGCATGTGATCTCCCCTCTCCAGCTACCATTTTTTTTACTACTCTATAATCTCTTGTTCTGCTAACTTTCCCCCCCATGTTTATTTTAATAAATCTAATAAATTTAATTATTTAATTAAACATATAACGTATTACTTGTTTCAGATACTTGGTTCAACACTCTTACACGACTCACAGCACTCACCACAACACATACCCTCCCGCATGCATCACCCAGCCACCCCATCCTTCCCACCCTCCCCACCCCCCCAGCAACCCTCAGTCTGTTTCCTGACATTAAGAGTCTCTTATGGTTTGTTTCCCTCTCTGGTTTTGTCTTGTTTCATTTTTTTCCTTCCTTCCCCTATGATCCTCTGTCTTGTTTCTTAAATTATTCATATCAGGGAGATCATATGATAATTGTCTTTCTCCGATTGACTTATTTCGCTTAGTATAATACCGTCTAATTCCATCCATGTTGTTGCAAATGGCAAGATTTCAGTTTTTTGATGGCTGTGTAATATTCCATTGTGTGTGTGTGTGTGTGTGTGTGTGTGTGTGTGTGTGTGTATACACCACATCTTCTTTATTCATCTGTTGATGGACATTTAGGCTATTTCCATAGTTTGGCTATTGTGGATGTTGTTACTATAAACATTGGGTGCATGTGCCCCTTTGGATCACTACATTTGTATCTTTAGGGTAAATACCCAGTAGTGCTCACTTTCTCGTAAACACAGAAGGACTCCTATATTGTCTTCTAGTAAATTAAGATTATACATGACTTGGCCTATGGGACTAAGAAATTCCACTTTCACTTAAGAAGCATACACATCATTTTAGGAACTATAGGTTAGGGGTTATAAGACAATATAGAAAAAGCATAAAATAGACTTCTTGCCCTCACAGTGTATAGAAGCAGTGCACACATGTTTACAAACAATAGGATGTGATTACATAGCAAATTGAGCGTAAATGATATAGGAGTGTGTTGAAATCAGGCATCATACCTCTTTCCTCCTGGAAGATTGTTAACCACCTAAAAACCAGTGGAAGAGGCCCTCCTGGGCCTGCTGGATTGTTTTCCTAGAAGTTCTCCCATTATAGGCAGTTTATGACTCACCATGACCTCTCAAACCTTAGAAACAAGACCTCCGCTCATTTACAAATACCTTGGTTTTACTCTACTCAGGCCACCAGATGTTTTGTTCTTCACTGTAGTTTTCTTCTACCAGACTCTAATTGAAAAATTCTACCTTCTTCCCCACCTTCCTGGTCTTCGTTTTATGCTATTTAACTTGTTTTAAATTAATCTTCGGTTTTGGTCTTACCATACCTTTGCTTTAATCTGAGAGCATCTCTCAATCTTTAGAGCAAACAGTAGAGTATAAATAAATTATTACATAGACTTTTTAGAGACAATAAACTCAGCATTCTATGCCAGTAGGGAGATTTACAGGGATTTCTGGAAAACCAAATGGATGGGAGATGCCATGAACACTCCCTTCTTCCGTGGAAAGATTCCCCAGCACTCCTTTTGTAGCCCTTAGAGAAGACAATGACCTGATCTTCTGGTCTTCAACCTTCAGACTTTAACCTTCCTAATAGGTTAGGGGCCCTGGGGGACTCCAGATAATTCATTTTCCAGCTTTCATGGAAAGATGAAAAATAAGGTGGTGTGCAAGAGAAAACTGAGTTTCGCTACTGCATTGGTAGGAACTGCTGGGGTTCGGGAGCGCTTTTTATGCGTTTCTAGTTTTGGATCCTACTCAAAAAGGCAAGTGCTAGGGATCAATATGGCATAATTAAATTTGGGTGACAAAGACTCTAACCCAAAGAATTAATCCCAATTTGTATAATAGCGGTGAATGTGTATTATGTATTTAAAGGAACATGTAAATTTCATGCAGTGATTTGCAAGTTCAATTGAAAAGCTCTGTCATATTTGGATACAAGGTTCCACAGTAAATAAACCAGGACATATACATAAGGTGCACGCCATCATATAATTGTACACTTTGAGTGTTTCATTTGTCACATGTTATTAACACCATAGAGAAAATCAGTAAAGGAAAAGTCATTCATAACCTCACCACCACTTTTAAAATAATTATTTTTGATGTTTTGCCTGTGTGTATATTTAAGTCTTTTTATTCAAAACTTCATTATTTTTTAATCCAAAAAATTTTGCATAGGTATCTTCTCTCTACGGTGCTACACTAGCCTTCCTTATATTACTATGTGCTCTTCCATCTGGTTAATGTGCCATAATTCGTTACTCTAGTTTTGATCATTTGGAATGTTTCTGATTTTTTTTTTTTGCTTTCATAACTAGAACCTATAAGAGATTCATTATAATTTGGATATTTCCTGACTGATGGGACATAAAAATATACAGTAAAAAAAAATTTTTTTTTTTCTTTTTAGGTACAGGCCTACCCTAAATATAACGCCCAAGCCAGAACTAAACAGCCCATTTGGGTTCCAGGCTTTGGGTTCTTAAAAAAGAAACAAAACAAACACTTCCCAAACTGGTTGAAATAGAGACTTTTGAGAAATGTGATCTCGGTTTCTCCCCAATCTCCTCCTGCCAACAAAAACACAGAAACTTGAACTTTGAGCAATACTCTCACAGCAGTTCCCTGCTCTTACCCCATGTCTAGACCCAGAACTGATAAAAGTGAATAACAGTGTGTGGGCTCAGAGGTGCATCTTTGGCCATTCTTGCTTCAGTTTTAGGGAGCCCCTTCCTTAGGGATAATGAACAGTGACAGAGGGGAACAGCAGCAATGAAAGTAAATTCAGAGGAGACAGCCTAGGTCGGTGGTTACAATCCCAGGTGCGGAAGTTAGAGCAGAATTGGAAGGCCTCCTGTGGTTGGGTGACTTTGAGGAAGCTACTTAACTTTTCTCTCTGCAAAATGGGGAGGTAACTAATACTACCTGCACTAAGGTCATGACTAAAGAAGATAGTGCCTGGGAAGTTGTTAGTACAGTGCCTGATACAAAACTCCATGATGGACAACCTCTGTTGTCATCCCTGAAACACCCCTGAGTCTCGTGTCCTTGCAACCCACTCTTATAGCCACTCTCCCCAGGCTTCAAAGGAAAGGCTGCCCTCGTCCCTTCCATACTCACCTGTGAGGCTGCCTCGAATGCCCATCAGGCCGGTACAGGACCAGAAAGTTCAGTGGGTTCTCCCCTCCGAAGTCACAAGGTGGCAAGGTTTCATGGCCCTTTAAGACTCAAATCCAGTGTTGGGAGCAGAAGAGCCCCTCTGCAGTGGGGAGGAGAGGGACCTGAGTAGACCCTCGGTGACCAGCTCTCAGGGAGTCCCCTCTTCCAGAAAAGCATGCCTAGGTCCTGTGTCTCCACCAGAACATGATGGGGGTCTGCCTCCAGGGTTTGGTTTCCTGGGGACTTCTCAGTAACACTCAGAAAACCCAGCCCACCTGGTTGTTGGTCTTATTCTCAGACTCTAGAAGGTTACTTAGGGCACTTGAAAGTTTTCTTCAGATTTTAAAATACCCTCATCCTACTCTGGTGAAATCCTTCATGTCTAAGGCCCTGCTTCATGCCTTCCCCTCTTGGGACGCAGTTCCTGCCTTCTATATCTTTAGCCTTGAAAGAAGAGGTTGGCCAGAGAAAGCAGGCTGTTCTCATTGGAGCGGTTCCTAGATATGTGGGAGGAGGCAGGGGTGCAAGCTTCTTAGCTGCGGCTTTTGTCTAGAGAGGTGTGGGGTGTGGGGCAGGGTGCAGGGACCCAGCCAGCACCATGAACTAACGCCAAGCACCTGCTCTGTGCTTTTGGGTCTGGTTGGCCCCGGGTATCTGACACTCGGGACCATCTTTTCTTTCACACCCTATTGTCTGGGGCTTCAGTTACATTCTTGACTCAGAGCCCAGGAATGGGGAGAGCAGGCACTCCAGAAATCCTCAGAGCAGTGACTCACTCAGGTTTGCAGTGTCCCCGCCTCTCTAACAATGAGGCACACTGCCGGTCTTCCAAGAGGAGGGTGTCAGCACCACCTCCAGATAGCCGGGTGAGCATCTCTCGGCCTCAGTGCTGCTGTTAAGATGAGGCCTACAGGTATGGGTCCTGAGTGCATCAGCAAAAGAAGAGCACCCAAAAGAAAAGGAGACAGAATTTAATATTTTATATCCCCCCCCAAAAAAGAGCACTGATAAAGTCATCATCGGAAACATCTGTATATCCTCGATCTACTTCCACTTATTTATAATGATGCTTTATTTCGAATTATAAATGTGTAAATGGTGTCGTAAGTGGAGGACCGCATATCTCATCGCCGTCCACCACCAGAGAAGCTCTGCCAGCTTCTCACTTCTCACTTGTGCCCTTGACTCTCCCAAGGACTCCATCCCACCATCATCCAACGCATGCTCACACACGCCCACACCTGAGCCATCATCACTGCCGCCACCACTACCCGCATGGGACAAACGCCAACCATGGTTACATCTTAGGTGTTATGTTTCATGGGTTTTTGTGAATCTGCACCACTGACAAAACCTGGTTCTGTCCCTGGTTCTTCCCAACAAACAACTGGGGAACTTGAGACAAGTTACTTGACCTCTCTGAATTTCAGTTTCTCCTCTGTGAAAGCCTGTCCTTTATGGTTATGTTAAAAAATAAAAGGTAAAATGTGTCCCGGCCGCATGACAGGCTGTCAATAAATAGTAGGACCGTTGATGCCCTTTCTTTACTCCTGGCCCATCCTGAAAGGTAGATGGAACAGGTCTCTTCTCTGAGAGGGCCACCACATCCCCCACCACCCCATGTTAGTCTGAGGGATTTTGTAGGGAAATGTCACCCTTTGAAATAGTTTCCCGAATCTCCTGCCTCCATCACCCCAAACTTTTAAAGGGGAGGAGCTTCCCTGGAGAGGGGCTTATTCAAAGGGTGATGCTGTCACCATTTTCTGAGGTCAGTGCCTATTTTTTTCTTTTGGCGTCAGCCATCAACTGGAGACCATAGGAGTGTGTCTAAGGAGCCCTGGGCCGAGGATTCTTCAGGGAGCAAGCCCATCTGGGAAAGGGAGGGCCAGCCCTGCACCTTCTAGACTTTCAGCAAATTATACATTTCCCACGAAGGCCCTTCCCCAGGCCCCTGTGGCTGTGAAGCCTGAGGGGACTCTGGCGGGAAGGTGTAGGGAAAGTGTACATTAGCACTTCCCACATCTAAATGAGCACAGGAATCACCTGGAACCTCATCCAAATACAGATTCTGGCTGTGGTCTGAGGCAGGCTGGAGAGTCTGTATTTCTCACCAGCTCCAGAGAATGCCAATGCCGCTAGTCTGTGGACCACGGTTGGAAGAGCAGGGCTCTCAGGGGGGCCCTGGAACATAACATGGGCATTATTCAGAGAGACTATAGATGTCCTGTGGGTCATGAGAAGAAACAGAAAACAACTCATTCAGCTCAGAAGTCACAGTCTAGACATGATGCCCACACTGTGCTCAGGGCCTCACATTAGCCTAGGCTCTGGGCGTAAGGCCAACAAGGAGTTCCACAAGACTACACCACAAGAAAGAAGAAATTCCTCACCAGGAAGTTAGGGCATCTCAGGATGGGGATATGAACATGAGGTTCATCCAAGCCCATTCCAACCCTTCCAGGACCACAGCTGGCCTTTGGCGATCTAAGGCACCAGCCAGGACTAGCATGAGGCAAGTGAGGCACCAGGTGAAAAATTTAAGGAGGTGCTCACTCTCAAGGTCATGTAGTACTTGTGTGTGAGGCCTCCTTGACCTCTGTGCCCTTGAGGCTTCACTCACCTCACCCTAGTGCCAGCCCTGCTAAGGCCGGGACTAGTGGTGCTCTGGTTTCCCACTTTGACAGTCCATGGTGAGACAGCCAGCTAGACCCTCTGTGCCTTTGGTTTTCCCTCAAAAAAATAAGATAAAAACTAAATAAAAGCAGGGAAGAAAGTCACTTACCATAAACTTCTTCAGAATTTACTTATCTTGGAAGGTGTGACACCTAATCCAGGACCTAGCATGAAGTTGGTGTTCTGTGAATGATTGGATACTGTTACTAAATGGAAAGGACCTCTGATGAGCAGTTGCCCCTGTCAAAGGGCAGGGGCTGTTTTCTCATGGTCTTTGCACTTAGTGTGTTTCTAGAAAATAACAGAGGTCAGTAAGAGTGTGACTTTGATAGAGGTGAAACCCATTCCATCTGAAGGTAAAGTCCATACTTGTTTTGCAAAGTGTCAAATGAGATACCTCCAAAATATTTCTCTATTCTTCTTGAATTCCTGTATTAATAATGTATTCCTTTGACTTTCATTTTCCTTACCCACTTGTCTTATTTTAAAATACCAGAACCAGGGTGCCTGGGTGGTGCAGTCAGTTAGATGACTGATCTCTTGGTTTCAGCTCAGGTCGTGATCTTGGGGTCAGGAGATCAAGTGACGCGTCAGGCTCTACACTCAGCAGGGAGTCTGCTTGAGACGCTTTCTCCCTCTGCCCCTCCCCCCCAATCTCTCTCTCTAAAATAAATAAATAAATAAAATCTTTAAAATAAAATAAAATACTACCACCCAGGGGTGCCTGGGTGGCTCAGTTGGTTAAGGGTCCAACTCTTAGTTTAGGCTCAGGTTGTGATCTCCAGGTCGTGAGATGGGGCCCCACTGGGCTCCACGCTCAGCAGGGAGTCAGCTTGAGATTCTCTTTCTCCCTCTGCCCTTCCCCCCACTGTGTGCTTGCCTGCGCACGTGCTCTCTCTCTCTAATAAATAAATAAATCTCATTTATAAATAAATAATAAAGTAAAATAAAATACCAGAACCGCAAGGGAAGGATTACATTAACCAAAACCAAAACTTTACCTTCGTGTGTCTTTGTCCTGGAAATTTTATAAACTAGACAGATTATTATCTGTGAGCCAAATTCAACCCACCACCTGTTTTTGTACAACCTGAGAGCTAAGCTTGGTTTTCAAATTTTTTTAATGGTTGGAAAAAATTCAAAAGAAGAATTATAGTTCATGATATGTGAAAAGTATATGAGGCTCACACTTCATTGTTTATAAAGTTTTATTGGAACACTCACATCCATTCACTTATGTGATGACTAGGGCTGCTTTTGTGCTACAGCTACGGAGCTGAGTAGTCATAACAGAGACGTATGGTCCAAACGTCTAAAATATTTACTGTCTGGCTTTTTACGGAAAAGGTTTGCTGATTGTCTACTCTAAAAGGAGGCTTGTCTACTTACCCCATCAGCTTGTTCCAATAGTTTTTACAAAATCACTAGATATAATCTAGTGAGGAAGTGACACTCATTTTATGTAGTGTGCAAACAGAAATCTTATGAATAAAACTATTTTTTTTAAAGATTTCATTTATTTATTTTAGAAAGAGAGAGAGAATGAGCAGGGGGAGGGGCAGAGGGAGAAGGAAAAGCAGATTCCCCTCTGAGCAGGGAGCCCAATGGAGGCTCCATCCCAGGATCTGGGATCATGACTAGAGCCGAAGGCAGACGCTTAATGACTGAGCCACCCAGGTGCTCCTAGAATCATATTTCAGAATATTTCTTATATTTCTACTTAAAATAATTATTTTGGTTTAGAGAATGAAAATGTTCTGAGTTTTGGCAGTCAGGTTTGTCTGAAGCAGGCACTGCGTTTTCCCAGAGGCATCCTCTCTTTATCTTATCTTTTCTCTGCTCCTAATTCTTGGAGCTGAGGCCATTGGTGCTGATGCACCCCATACTTCATATCAGTCTCAGCTCACCGGAGGCAGACTGTCTGAATTGTGATTCAAGCAAGAGGGAGACCTTTCCCAGGGGTAGAAAAGGAAGTGATTTACTCCAGGTACTCCCAGCAATATGCCTGGGAAATCATATGTCTGCGGCTAAATGGTTTCCATTCTGTAAGGAGTGCGTGTGTGTGTGTGTGTGTGTGTGTGTGTGTGTGTGTGTGTGTGTTAGGAGGCTGGGGTGGGGGGCAGGGAGGGAAATGTGGGGAGGACAGGACAGGAACAAAACAAGGACAGGAATTCCAGAATTAGTCTTTCTTCCATTGTCCCCCCCACCCCACCCTCAAGCTTCTCCGTAAGGATGGGATTGTCATTTTGGCTCCCACATCCCCACAAGTGCTCTCTCCCCAAACTTCCAGTTTTGCAGCCGCTCAGCTTCAAGGAAAGTGGACTTGGGTTGAGCTAGCAGCACAAGGATTTTCAAGCTAGAAGTCACCTCCCAGTTAGGAGAGTTGAAGTTTGATCCCAGTCTGAAAGTTGTGATTTCCCGTGGCTTTCTGGAATTCTACATTTTCCTGGATTTGTTGGAGGGATTCTGTTGTTCTCACCAGTATAAGCCTTGAAGCTCCATTTTCCCTTCTTACCTTAGAGTGTCACAGCTGAGTACTGTGAGAATTCACAGAGCGGTAGCAGCATGGGAGAGCCACATTCTGGATTGCCGGGGAGCAATTTAAAAGTCAGCTCCACCTTCAGGACATGAACTGAAGGGAGTTAATGGAAAACAGCAGGCTTCCATTCCGCCTGCACCAGTGAATTTTTCCATCTCCCTGTTTTCGTAGTGTAATGTGTTAGATGTCATGAAATACCTTTAAACAAAGAATCCTCAATCTCTTCCTGATGTGAAGAAACTTTGAATTTGCCCAGAATCATGAAATCAAAGTACTACCATACTCATAACACTTCTGACACCAGATGTGTGGCTTTTCCACACTTCAGGCATTTCCCCGACGCTCACACCTCACCGTCCCGGGCGTCCTGCGGTTCAGTTCAGTCCTGACACTGTGTACCTGAGTTGGCATCAGATCCCACAGGTTCAGGGCTCAACCCCACGAGACTGCCCCCACTTCAGGAGCCAATCACAAGTCCAGGCTGTCACCGGTACTTCTCACCAACCGGCTTGCAGTCAGAGTTCCCATGATCCCCTCCTTGGCGTCAGTAGTTCCCTAGAATGGCTCACAGAAATCAGGGAAACAGTTAGGTCTTACCAGTTTATTACAAAGGACACAGTAAAGGTAATGAATGAACAGGCAGATGAAGAGCTGCGTAGGACAAGATCCAGAAGCCAAAGAATGAGCAGATGTGCAGGAGTAAGGGAGCAAAAAGAGACTAGAAATGAGGTGAGGGACAGGCCAGAATCTTAGGGAGGGCTTTTAGCAACCTCAGACAGGGCCGTCTGGTGCGCAGGCCCCACTGGCACAGGGGCCTCTGGCAGAAGAACACTTTTCAAAGGCCTGTGAAAACTTGTGAGATGAGAAAGACAGTGACTGGATCTGAAACAAGGAGAAAAGTATAAAATTGAAAGTAGAGCATTTTAATTAAACATCTATAAAACATACGATTATGTCAACTGCATTTAAAAATTTAAATTAATTATAAAATAATTAATAAATTAATAATTTTTATATTTATAATCCTTCATATTTGGAAATAATACTACGGTTTGACTTTTCTCACTCCGTAAAATTTCCTGTGCATGTGTGATGACGGCTCAGAACTCACGATCATATAGTAAATGGATGACCAGTAGCTACATAATTTCAAAAGCAAAACTCATTTTGATTTTTTTGCTATCCAAAAATGTTATATTTAATGTGAAAGATGGGTATATTCCAATGTGTTTGATATGGTGTGGAATGTGAATTCAATAATTAATTGAAAGACCCTGGGGCCTGTTACCGTCTAAAACCAGCCCTCGTCACAGGCCCTGGAATTGGGGTTCGGGCTAACTTGAACCGGATCTCTGAGGGGTAAGATGGAGGCCCCAGCTGATATGAGATAATAAATGCATTGAGATGCTCAGAACCTTTCCATGCATAGTCCATCTGTACACAACTGCTTAAAACCCTGTAGGGCTATTCCAGTGTGTGAGTTTTAGATGGCGGGAGTAAAGCTTTCTGGAAAGAAGTACCTGACAGGTATAGTGAACTGGTAGGCTTAGTCTCTAGCAGGGCTAATCTAAGTCATGAAAGAGAAAGTCAGCCAGAGTGAGGAGGTGATACGTTACTGCTTGGCTAGTGGCGGGAGACCTGCACGGGTCCCATGGCCTGGGTGTGAGGCCAGGAGCTTTGGGGTGGGGGGTGTCTGGCCTAGACCAGCTGGGCTGCAGCATCACTGAGTGGTGGTAGGACTCCTGACAGCTGCAGGAATGTCCCGTCACCCATATAAGCTCTGGAGGCTGACACTGGTTGCTGGTTCCCCCTTGAAAAATGCCCTTCCCCTCCCTTCATTCACTCTTACACTTGAGAAAAAGGAGGAGAAAAGAACAGTGCTCTCCAGCCTTCTCCCCAGTATCCCACCAGTTTTCTGTCTTTGGTGTTCCCAGGCTGTCTTGTCCCATGCAGCTGTGTTCTGGCCTGTCCCCAGCCCTCTCCAGCTAGCTTTCATTGATGATAGCTTTCTTTGACGATAGCTTTCTTTCATTGATGATAGCGAGTCAGCAAAGGTGGCCTGTAGACGCTGGCTCCAAACACTGGGAGGCTAGCTCCAGAGCTGTGCATGGCCGAGAGGGAGAGGCCAGACCAGGGGGATATCTGCAGCTGGGCCTCACAGGCCCAGGAGTGACTGTGGAAGAGGCCAGGCTGCTCTCCTCACCCTGCCCTCAGTGGCTCTGCACCGACAACCTCAGGCCAACGTGTCCAGACAGGAGGCGCTGGTTATGAGGCCGCTGCTGTTTGTCTGCTCTTTCCTGGCAGGTGACCTACATGGGGCAGTTTAATAGGTCCGTGGGTCTCTCTGCCGCTGGTGTCAGTGACCAGAAGGGCAGAGGCCGAAGAGCAAAGCGGGGGAGTGGCCTTCCTCGGGAGTAGACCAGGCTCTCCTTCCCCAGAGAAACCCTACCCCTTCCTCACCAACATGTGCCCTTTGGACGCCGAGGTCTAATGGCGTCACAATAATGAACTCACATTCATCTAGCACTCTCCCGCTCCCAGCGAACATTTACATATTTTGTTTGATTTTGACAGTGATGCCAGAAACAAGGGAGGGGGCAGACATCAGAACTATGCCCATTTGATCAATGAGGAAACAGTTCAAGGGTGAACCAGCTGGCCAGTGTTCTGGAGCTGGTAAGTGGGAGAGCTGAGTGAAGTTGGAACCTGGTTCTTCTGACTCCAAGGTGTGTGGGCTTTGACCCTGAATCACCAGGATGCACTGGCCATCGCTAAGCAGCCATCCAGGCCCCAAGCATGAAGTTGGAGTAGGGGTATACTGAACGTGATTCTAGAACCAGAATTTCTGTCTCACGAAACTTGCAAGGCTCTTAAAATGCTGACATCATGTAAAGTCATTGAGTGTGTGTGTGTATGCGTGTGTGTGTGTTATTTTATTTTATCTTATTTTTGTTTTCTGGTTTTATAGAGAAATAATCGACATACATCACTGTATACATTTAAGGCATACAGCGTGATGGTGTGCAATTCACATATATTGTGACATGATGACCACAGTAGGTTCGGCTAGCCTCCACCGTCTCATACAGATATAATAAGAAGAGAAGGAAACAGGAAAAAAAAATGTCCTCCTTATGATGAGAACTCTTAGGATTGATTCTCTTAACAACTTCCCTGTCCCTCATACGGCAGTGTTAGTTCTCGTCATCATGTTGGACGGGACATCTCCAGTACTACCTTACTGATCACTGGAGATTGTACCTTCTGACCCCCATCCTACTTCTCTCTCTCATTCTTCTGCCTCTGGTAACCACAAATCTGATCCCTCTCTCTCGCTCCCTCTTTGATATGAGTCTACTGGACACACAGTGTTACATTAGTTTCAGGTGTACCACACGGTGATTCCATAACTCTGTATGGTACGCTCTGCTCACCACAGGTGCAGTACCATCCGTCCCATCACATCACTGTTACAGGATCATTGACTGTGTTCCTTATGCCGGGCCTATGGATTCCTTATTCATTCCATAACTGGAAAACTGTGCCTCCTACTCCCCTTCACCCATTTTGCCCAACCCTTGGCACTCTCCCCTCTGGGAACCATCAGTTTGTTCTCTGATCCTGCTTTTTATTTGTTTATTCATTTGGGGTTTTTTAAACTTAGATTTTACTTATGAGTAGAATCGTATGGTATTTGTCTTTCTCAGTCTTAAGTGTTTCACTTAGCATGATACCCTTTAGGTCCATCCATGTTGTCTCAAATGGCACGATCTTATCCTTTTTATGGCTGTGTAATATTCCATTGTATATCTACATATATATATATATATATACACTACATTTTCCTTATCCATTCATCTATTGATGGACACTTGGGCTGCTTCCATGTCTTGACTATTGTAAATAGTGCTATATCATAGGGGTGCACACATCTTTTTGAGTCCATGTTTCTGGTTTCCCTGAATAAATACCCAGTAGTGGAATTATCAGATCATATGATAGTTCTATTTGTCATTTTTTGAGGAATTTCCATCCTGTTTTCCACAATAGCTGCACGAATTTACATTCCCAAAAACAGTACACATGAGTTCCTTTCTCTCCACATCCACACCACACTTGTTACTTCTTATCTTTTTTATTTTAACCATTTTAACTGGTGTAAGGTGAGATCTCATTGTGGTTTTGATTTTTATTTCCCTGATGATTAATGATGTTGAGCATCTTTTCGTGTGTCTGTTGGCCATGTGTATGTCTTCTTTAGAAAAATGTCTATTCAGATCCTGTGCCCATCTTTTAATAGGATTGCTTTTTTGGTGTTGAGTTGTATAAGTTCTTTATATATTTTGGGTATTGACTCCTTCTCAGAAAAATCATTAGCAAATATCTTCTCCCATTCAGTAGGTTGTCTTTGTTTTGTTGATGGTTTCCTTTGCTATGCAAAAGCTTTTTATTTTGATGTAGTCCCAATAGTTCATTGTTTTGTTTCCCTTACCTCAGGAGATGTATTTAGGAAATTTGCTACAGCCAATGTTAGAGAAATTACTGCCTGTGTTCTCTTCCAGGATTTTTACAGTGTCTGGTCTCACATTTAGATCTTTAATCCATCTTGAGTATATTTTTTGTGTATGGTATAAGAAAGTGGTCCTGTTTCATTCTTTTGCGCGTAGCTGTCCAGCTTTCCCAGCATTGTTTATTGAAAAAACTGTCTTTTCAATAAAGCCTGGGTGGCTCAGCTGGTTAAGCTGCTGCCTTCTGCTCAGGTCATGATCCCACAGTCCTGGGATCGAACCCTGAATCTGGCTCCTGGCTCCTCAGGGAGTCTGCTTCTCCCTCTGCCTGCTTGTGCTTGCTCTTGCTCTGATAAATAAAATCTTAAAAAAAAAAAAAAGAAAGAAAAGAGTGTCTTTTTCTCCATTTATATTCTCGTCTCCTTTGTCATAAATTAATTGACCATGTAATCTTGGGTTTATATTTAGGGTCTCTCTGCTCTATTGATCTGTGTCTCTTTCTTTGCCAATACCATACCATTTTGATTACTACAGCCAGTGGTATAGCTTGAAATCTGGAATCATGATACCTCCAGCTTTGTTCTTCTTTCTTAAGGTTTCTTTGGCTATTCAGGCTCTTCTGTGGTTCCATACAAATTTTGGTATTATTTGTTCTAGTTTTGTGAAAAATGCTCTTGGTGTTTTGAGAGGGATTGTATTGAATCTGTAGATTGAAAAGTCGTTGAATTTTAGAAAGAAACATCATCTTGTTTATAGCAAGATTCAGTGCATTCATTCCTTCATGTATTCTTTTACTCAACAAGTTTATATATTGAACACTACTCCATGTCTAATAGATGCAAGCCAATTAGCCAAAGATCAGCGCACCCCAGAACCCAGTCCGCTGAATGATCAATCACGCAGTTTGTCAATTTAATCAATCTGTCAGATGACTAGTTTACCAGTTTTACCAAATTTACTCATTGCAATTTTAACAGCCTGAACAGTAATATTTTAACTACTAAAATGTTGGCTAAATAGAAATGGGCAGAAATTTTAAAAAATTTTCCCACATGAAACCCCTTTTCCAGGCAAAATTCCAGCCTTTAACTATACGATAGGACTGTTTTGGCTGCTTCTGGTTCCTCTACATGCTTTTGAATGTAAGTATGTATTTTCAGACTTGAAGCAGTTCAACATTTTTCCCTCAGTTTCTCAAAAGTCATGTAAGCCTTAACTTTGTAGAGGCAGGGTAGAGAAGAGGTTACACAGGATAGCGCCAGCCTCGAGCCAGCCTGCCTGGGGCACCAGCCCAGCTCTGCCCCTTCCTGGGGACCGCACTTTGGTCAGGTTATTTCTACACACGTGATGCGATCTCAGCCACATTACACGTAAAACGCCGAGGGAAAAAACACACCACAATAATAACAGAGTTATTTCTGGGTGGTGGGACCATGAGTAATTTGCCTTCCATATGACTTTTCTGTATGTTTGATTTTTAAGATGTAGTTTTAATAATGTTAAGTGTTCCTTATATAAGAGGAACTACACCAGAGAGCTTCATGTACGTTGTTTTATTTAATCCTCATAACGAACACACAAGATAGGTAAGATTCTCACCATTTTGCAAAGAAACTGAGGCTCTGAACCACGGATTAACTTGCATGTGTGCCCATGCCTCAGGGGAATCTGACTTCCTCCATCTGACCTCAAAGTTCAGGTTAAGTTTTATTTCTTCTGACTCAACCAAAGGGTCCTTCTCTGTTAAATGGACATAATATCTGCATCTCAAAATATGGAGGGAGGATCGGATGAGATGTTATATGCAAATGAAAAAGCCCTCTACAAAGGATAGTACTGAAGAGTAGCTGTTCTAAGGGTTTGCATAGATCATATTTCTTTAATCATCTCAATAACCCTGAGAAGCAGGTGGCCATTATGATCCCCATTTTACAGAACAGGATATCAAGGAACAGAGAGGGCAACATGCCATGATCACACAACTGTACATGACATTAATTATCTAGATGGAGACTTTCCAATGTAAATGACTTCTGGGTCATTTTCCCCAATCTTCCGCACGGGTTCCTCAGGGATACCTACCTACTGCAGAGAAAGGGAAACCCTTTCTCTGTCAGACATCCTAAGGTGTCAGATAGTCCAGTTGGCTCCGGAGGAGGTGGATGGAGGGTGGGAGATAGTCAGAGAGCAAAGGTCAGGCATCAGATCCACGCCCTCCACCTGCCACCGCTCTGTGCGCGCTTTGACCTTGCTTTCCAGGCACTGGGGGATAACCACGACTCCAAGGACACTGCTGCCACCTGCTGTTCACACGTTCTCCGTCCAAGGGCTTCTCAGGATCCTCATCACTGTCTTTCCTAGACCCCTTCTAGCACCTGGGTAGAAGAATATCAACTTTTGCTCAATTTCAGATACAGAAAGAGTGAACTCTTAGCTGAAGTAGAAGGTCTGGAAGAGGAGAGCAGAGGTACGCTGTGAACCATGTGACCTTGGAGACAAGGCCCTTGGCTTCTTTGAGTCTGTGTCTTCATCTGTAAAATGAAGACAACAGTAATATCTGCTTCATACAATTGTTTTTAAGATGAAATAAGATTTTTTTCCACTCTACATTCTACCTACTTACCAGAAACAAAAAGTTAGATCTGTAAAAGACCAACCAGGATAGGGAACAAGTACACATGCATACAAGCCTGAAATTACCTCTGCTTACATTAACATTTTTAACAATTAAAAATGTATTTTCTGGGGCACCATCATGCCTCAGTCAGTGAAGCGTCTGCCTTCAGTTCAGGTCATGATTCCAGGGTCCTGGGATAAAGTCCCGTGTTGGGCTCCCTGCTCAGCGGGGAGTTTGCTTCTCCCTCTGCCTCAGCCCCTCCTCCTGCTTGTGCTCTCTCTCTCTCTCAAATAAATAAAAATACTTAAGAACAATAAAATAAGATAAAAAAAGAAAATTCTTTCTAATAGAGCGTTCCCTTTTATATTTCGCTACTACTTTTGAATTTTTCAAAATTAAGGCTCAAGTCATTTTCTGTGTTTTATTAAGAATATGTGAAAATGGGAGCACCTGAGTGGCTCAGTAGGTTAAGCACCTGCCTTCAGCTTAGGTCAGGAACCCAGGATCCTGGGATCGAGCCCCTCATTTGTCAACCTGCTCAGCGGGAAGCCTCCTTCTCCCTCTCCCACTCTCACTGCTTGTGTTGCCTCTATGTCTCTCTGTGTGTCTCTCTCTGTCAAATAAATAAATAAAATCTTTTTTTAAAAAAAGAATATATAAAAACAGGGCACCTGGGTGGCTCAGTTGGTTAAGCATCTGTCTTCTGCTTGGGTTATGATCTCAGGGTCCTGGGGTGGAACCCTGTGTAAGGATCCCTGCTCAGTGGGGAGCTGCTTCTCCCTCACCCCTGCCCTGCTCATGCTTTGTCTCTCTCTCTCAAATAAATAAATAAAATCTTTAAAAAAATATGTGAAAACCAGGGAAGTGAGTGGGGAATAGGGTAACTGGGTGATGGGCACTAGGGAGGGCACTCGATGTAATGAGCACTGGGTGTTATATGCAACTGATGAATCACTAAATTCTATCCCTATAACCAAAAATACACTCTTTGTTAACTAACTTGAATTTAAATTAGAAAAATAATAGTTTTATACAAAATCTAAAAAAATATTTAAAAGGAATATCTGAACCAGGGCTCCTGCGTGGCTCAGTCAGTTGATGTCTAACTCTTGATATTAACTCAGGTCATGATGTCGGGTCCTGAGATTGAGCCCCACCTTGGGCTCCGTGCCCAGCATGGGCTTAAGATTGTCTCTCTCCCTCTCTGTCTGCTGCTCCCTCCCCCACCTCTTTCTCTCCCTCTCTTAAAAAAAAATTAAAAATTAAAAAGAATATCTGAACCAGAATATGAAATAGCGAAAAGGGGTGTCTGATTTTTCTTTAATTTTTTATTTAAATTTCAATTAATTAACATATAGTGTATAATTTGTTTCAGAGGTAGAGGTCAGTGATTCATCAGTCCTATATAGTACCCTGTGCTCCTTACATCTCATGCCCTCCTTAATGTCCATCACCCAGTTACTCCATACCCCACCCTCTACCCTCCAGCAACCCTCCATTTGTTTCCTATGATTGAGTCTCTTATGAAAAAAAGTCTCTTATGGTTCATCTCCCTCTCTGATTTTGTCTTGTTTTATTCTTCCCCTCCTTTCCCCTACACTCCTCTGTCTTGTTTCTTAAATTCCACATATGAGTGAAATCATATAATTGTCTTTCTCTGATTGACTCCTTTTGCTTAGTGTAATACTCTCTAGTTCCATCCACATCATTGCAAATGGGAAGATTTCATTTTCTTGATGGCTGAGTAATATTCCATTATGTGTGTGTGTGTGTGTGTATAAATTCCACATCTTCTTTATCCATTCATCTGTTGATGGATGTTGACTATTATGGACATTGCTGCTATAAACACTGGGGAGCAGGTGCCCCTTCGGATCACTACGCTTGTATCTCTGGGGTAAATACCTAGTAGTGCAATTGCTGGGTCGTAGGGTAGCTCTATTTTCAACTTTTTGAGGAACTTCTGTACTGTTTTCAGAGTGGCTGCACCAGCTTGTATTCCCACCAACAGAGTAGGAGGGTTCCCCTTTCTCTGCATCCTTGCCTACATCTGTTATTTCCTGACTTATTAATTTTAGCCATTCTGGCTGCCGTGAAGTGGTATCTCATTGTGGTTTTGATTTGTATTTCCCTGATGCCGAGTGATGCTGAGCACTTTTTCATGCGTCTGTTGGCCATTTGGATGTCTTCTTTGCAGAAATGTCTGTTCGTGTCTTCTGCCCGTTTCTTAATTCAATTATTTATTGGGTGTTGAGTTTGATAAGTTCTTTATAGATTTGGATACTAGCCCTTTATCTGATAAGACATTTACAAATATCTCAGTTGTCTTTTGGTTTTGTCAACTGTTTCCTTTTTTATCTTGATGAAGTCCCAGTAGTTCATTTTTGCCCTTGCTTCCCTTGCCTTTGGAGACGTGTCTTGCAAGAAGTTGCTGTGGCTGAGGTCAAAGAGGTTGCTGCCTGTGTTCTCCTCAATGATTTTGATGGATTCCTGTGTCACATTTAGGTCTTTCATCCATTTTGAGTCTATTTTTCTGTGTGGTATAAGAAAATGATCCAGTTTCATTCTTCTGCATGTGGCTTTCTCCAACACCATTTGTTGAAGAGACTGCCTGTTTTCCATTGGACATTCTTTCCTGCTTTGTCGAAGATTAGTTGACCATAGAGTTGAGGTCTATTTCCGGGCTCTCTATTCTGTTCCATTGATCTATGTGTTTTGTTGGGGTTTTTTGGTGTGTGTGCCAGTTCCATACTGTCTTGATGATGACAGCTTTGTAATAGAGATTGAAGCCTGGAATTGTGATGCCACCAACTTTGGTTTTCTTTTTCAACATTTCTTTGGCTATTTGGGTCTTTTCTGGATCCATACAAATTTTAGGATTATTTGTTCTAATTTTGTTTAAAAAGTTGATGGTATTTTATAAGGGTTACACTGAATGTCTACATTGCTCTAGGTAGCATAGACGTTTTAACAATATTTGTTCTTTCAATCCATGAGCATGGAATGTTTTTCCATTTCTTTGTGTCTTCCTCAATTTCTTTCATGAGTGTTCTGTAGTTTTCTGAATACAGATCCTTTGCCTCTTTGGTTAGGTTTATTTCTAAGTATCTTAGGGTTTTTGGTACAAGTATAAATGGGATCGACTCCTTAATTTCTCTCTCTTTTCTTTTTCTCATTGTTGGTGTATAGGAATGCAACTAGTTTCTGTGCATTGACTTTATATCCTGCCACTTTCCTGAATTCCTATATGAGTTCTAGCAATTTTGGAGTGGAGTCTTTTGGGTTTTCCACATAAAGTATTTTGTCATCTGCAAAGAGTAAAAGTTTGATTTCTTCTTTGCCAATTCAGATGCCTTTTATTTCTTTTTGCTGTCTGATTGCTGAGGACTTCTAGTACTATTGTTGAACAACAGTGGTGATAGTGGACATCCCTGTCATGTTCCTGACCTTAGAGGGAAAGCTTAGTTTTTCCCAGTGGAGAATGATACTCACTGTGGGCATTTTGTATATGGCTTTTATGATACTGAGGTACGTTCCCACTATCACTACACTGTGAAGAGTTTTAATCAAGGAAGGATGCTGTACCTTTTCAAATACTTTTTCAGCATCTCTTGAGAGGATCATATGGTTCTTGTCCTTTCTTGTATTGATGTCATGTATCACATTGATTGATTTGCGGATGTTGAACCAACCTTGCAGCCAAGAATAAATCCCACTTGGTTGCAGTGAATAATCCTTTTAATGTATTGTTGGATCCTATTGGCTAGTATTTTGGTGAGAATTTTTGCATCCATGTTCATCAGGGATATTGGTCTGTAATTCTCCTTTTTGGTGGGGTCTTTGGTTTTGGAATCAAGGTAATTCTGACCTCATAGAAAGAGTTTGGGCGTTTTCCTTCCATTCTGATTTTTTTGAAACAGCTTCAGAAGAATAGGTATTAATTCTTCCTTAAATGTTTGGTAGAATTACTCTGGGAAGCCATCTTGCCCTGGGCTCTTGTTTGTTGGGAGATTTTTGATGACTGCTTCAATATACTTGCTGGTTATGGATCTGTTCAAGTTTTCTCTTTCTTCCTGTTTCAGTTTTGGTAGTTTATACCTCTCTAGGAATGCATCCATTTCTTCCAGATTGCCTAATTTGTTGGTATATAATTTCTCATAATGTGTTCTTATAATTGTTTGTATTTCTTTGGTGTTGGCTGATTTTTCTTTAATGGAACAAGCTTTCATAATTAAATTTGTAGCTTCTGAAACTCTCAGAGTTATTTCCAAGATTCCAGTTCACACATCTCATAGCACTTCTTTCAGGCAAAGCATCTAGCAAATGGGGAACATGAAACTGAGAAAACTAGAGTGGGCTTTTGCCACCCAAGTTCCCTTCAGAATTTGTCCAACTAGCAAAGCAAGGAGGCCTGGCTCCCTCCAAGTAGCAATAAACATCACACCAGATTCTGTTTGCCTGAAAATTCCTTCTCACTGGTTCTAGATGCCAGTAGTTGGGTGATGATCAACTTTCATGTTGCCAACATAATATCCCTTCCTGGAATAGTTGCAACTTGCATTGCTGGTTTTGAAGTTCAGCAAAGCTGAAAGTCTCTATTGGTGAGTTCCAGCAAATATGTCTAGACTACTGCAGGTCTCTTCCTCTGCTGCATACTCTAGGCCTGGGTGCCATGTGGGTTCCAGGGCAGGTCCAGTTGTTCTCATCCTCTGAAACAGAGACCGGGAACCAGCTCACGCTCTGCCTTCTTGCAGTGGACAAACGGTTAAATGAAGATACTGTCTGCTGCCTGGATTTCTCTTCTTGGTGCCCAGACTTTCTCCTCTAAAAAGTAGCCCTTGAAAACTGTCTTTCCTTTATGGAGATAAAAACAAATCAACTCTACGAGAGCCTTTTACACCTACTCCATAAAATTTTACAACAAATTGATCAATTGTGGAATGTTTGCAATGAAATTTTAAAAAGTCAAATACACCTAATGGCATTGTAATTTGGGAAATCCTTTTGGAAAGCAATGCAAATATACAAACTAAAGATTTTTCATACCCTTTGAATAGAATAATTCTACCCTTGAGAGTTTATCTTTCAGTAAAGCAAAAAGCTATGTTTAGGAAGCTATCCATTGTGCATCATTAATAGTAGCGAAAGAGAGACCTGAAGCAACCTAAATCCTGACCTGAAGGGGATTATGATTAACCCAGAGGGGATCGGGTTCATGGAATACTATTTTGCCATTATAATAATAAACATGGAGACTATGTAGAAATGGGGAGAAATTTTTGCTACAATGTTGAAGGAGGAAAAAAACGTAGAATACCAAATGGTGTGTACATTATAATTACAGCTATCTTAAGCTGTCTGTGCTTATGGGTGATAACTGGGCAGTAATGGGCAAGTACACAAAAGATGTACTCAGAGAGTAGGATTCTGGGTTATTTTTATTTCTTTATTTCCAACTAGTCTTAAATATGGTTACATTATAAAAAGAAACCTGGCCTTTCAGGGTGCAGATATTCTATTTCTAAATTGAACCTAGTTACTCTACAGAGCACCTCTTTTTGGAACAAGGAGGTGGTTACAATCTGTTTGGAGAGGCAAATGATTTCTCATTTCCATCAGTAATAGGTTGCCAAAAAATGTCACCAAGCACTACAACATTCAAACACGATATACTGCAATTATAAGAAGCAGATACTATGCAGGGGGAAGAAATCTTCTCTTTAAGAATCTCCTGTTCCGGGGCTTTAACCACCTGGGTGGCTCAGTGGGTTAAAGCCTCTGCCTTCGGCTCAGGTCACAATCCCAGGGTCCTGGGATCAAGCGCCACATCAGGCTCTCTGCTCAGCGGGGAGCTTGCTTCCCCATCTCTCTCTGCCTGCCTCTCTGCCTACTTGTGATCTCTGTCTGTCAAATAAATAAATAAACTCTTAAAAAAAAAAAAAAAAAGAATCTCATGTTCCTAAATCTTCAGTACCTCAGTTGTGCTGAGATGACATTCTTGTCTAGCCTCGATGGGAGGAATCAAAGTGGCTATTAACTTTGTCAGTGTCTGTCTTTCTACCAACCTGCCTTTGACTAGCACTTTACAGTTTTCAAACTACTCTCACACCCTTCAGATGATCACATTTAGTTCCATAACAACTCCATACAAGAGGCAGAGCCTGTGGTATTGTGACCACTTTACAGATGGGGACACTGAGGCTCAGAGAGCTAAGTGACTTGCCCAGTTCACCCAGCTAGTAAGTGGAAGAGCTGGAACGCAACACTTGAGAACCATTTGACATAAGAGGACATGACCAGACTCCTGTGAGGGTCTGCATGCAACTGTGGAGTATAGGGATTATGGAGGAAACACTGATTGACTTTTTGGGAAGAAAGGAAGTTTTTGGTTTAGTGTACCTGGGAAACACGCACAATGGCCTGTTGGAGAGCTTAGCAGCAAGGTGGGGAAGCCAGGGTATGGAATGGTTGAAGGAAGATGACGCAGGACATCTGTACACACACAAGGAGTCATCTGTGAGAGAGACAAGGCGTATGATGTGTCTGATGGAAACTGCGGGAGGAAGAACTAAGTGCAGACTTGGACGTAGATCTTGGTGCATTGGTGACCCAGGAGGCTGAGAGGAAAGCATTTCAAACTGAGTCCCAGGGCATAGAAATAAGAACAGTTCTTAAGATGGTAGTTAGGCACAGCTTAAAGAAACTACTAAGTAACTATGTAATTGGTGCTGAGAACAGCAGCATTTCCAGTATCTCTGAGGTTCATTCAACACAGGGCTCTGGCCACTGTGCTTGGGCCAGCTAGCGGGGGGTTCGCCAGCTGGGAGCTACAGACTCCCCCTTTAGGTGTCTGTGAATGCTCCGTGAGGACTTTCAGATTTTATCCTATCATTTGATGCCTATTTAAAATAATATTAATGTCTGCAGGTTCTGGGCCACACGATTTCAGTGTCTCCACAGATGCTGTGTTAGATAGTATTGAGGCCAAATAATGCTGTGTGAATTGTCACAACTAGAGGAAAAAAGAATAGAGATATATGTAGTGTCAAGAAGTAGAGGCCAAAGACATCACATAACATCGTATGAGGAAAACTTTCCCAGTCGCTCAACCAGAAAACTGGTGGTTATGCAAAGTTACCACACAGCTCATGAAGTACAGACATAACAAATACATGAGAGCCCTGTCAAGAGAAGATATCCAAAAAAGGTGAGCAGCGTGTCCTTTCCAGGGCATATAGGGATGAAGGCCCACACAGGGATTGGGTTTCAGAATCCATTTACACTCTTAAAAATTATTGAGAATCCCAAAGAGCTTTTTAAAATTTTTTTTAAATTTTTTAATTAACATATAATGTATTATTAGCCCCAGGGGTACAGGTCTGTGAATCGCCAGGTTTGCACACTTCACAGCACTCACCATTGCACATACCCTCCCCAATGTCCATAACCCCACCACCCTCTCCCTACCCGCTCCCTCAAAGAGCTTTTGCTTATGAGTTGTATCAATCAGTATTTATGTATTATATATTAAAATTGGGATTTGTTTACTAATTTATTTTTAATGACAATAATAACGCATATGTTAACATAACTAACATTTTTAATGAAGATATATTTTGCAAAATAAAATTTTAGTGAGAAGAGTAGCATTATTTTACATTTTTGCAAATCCATTTAGTGTCTGGCTAGACAGAACACAGCTGGATTCTCATATTTGCTTATGTATTCAACCCATTTTGATACATCATTTTGGTTGAATTTATGAGCAAAATATGACCTCACACATATATGTTGTTGGAAAGGAAAGAGTATTTTAATAGACTTTCAGGTAGTTAGGGACATTCTTCTTTGGTATTACACCAAAATTCGACAAATGGTAGTTTCTTTCTTTTTTTTTTTTTTCTTTTTTTAAAATAGAGGTAGGGAGAGAGAAAGAGGTGGGGGGAGCAGAGGGAAAAGGAGAGAGAATCTCAAAGAGACTAGGTGCAAAGGCTGAGCCCAACATGGGGCTCAACATGGGGCTTGACCCAGGGCTCAATCTCACGACACTGAAATCACAACCCAGCCGAAACCAAGAGTCAGACGCTTAACTGATTGTGCCATCCAGGTGTCCCTAGCAAAACATCTTTAAACTGATGTTATTGATTTGAGTTATTTGGGATTCATGGTTATATACATTTAAAGGGCAGTATCTTATAGACCTCTAGGCTTGCCAAAATTAATTTTATTTGAATGCTATTTAAATATATGATAGTATGGAATTACATATAAACTCCTTGTGCTTTTAACAGTTACACGGCTACAAATACAAAACCTCTTGAATATGTACACAGTCACAAAACCCAGGTAATACATACCTGCCTCTGCAGCACTGTGAAGCATTCCTGACTCAAAAAAGACAAGTATGAGCAGAAAATTAATCCTTGACTAGTGGCTGAGACTGGTACAATATTCATGAGCCCAGAGACGCTGACAATGTCGTCGATATCAGTGGAAAACCCACACGGACGTGTGTCCACCTGCTGAGAAATTTTAGGTGCCCCAGACAAGAAATTTTACTTCTTCGAGTTCCTCCATAAAATAGGAGTGTATCTACCTATCTCACAGGATTATTACAGGGATTCACTTAGAGATGAAAGTATGCAGCCATTTTTGATTTCTAAAAGAAGATGTTAAAAAGCATTTCACTATTTGATTCTTCTCTCTCCCCTTTCAAGAACTGCCTTATCCCTAATTTTGTTCTCAGGACTGGCCCTGGACACCAGTTCCTGAGCTCTAGTTCCACCCTAGCGAGAGGAACTTCAACAAATTATCCAGCCTCTCGCTTCAGACTCCTCATCTTTAAATTGGAGGTGATTACAATCTCTACTTCATTGAATCATACTTATAAAGCTCTTGATACCTAGAAGGAACTCAATAAATGATCATTCTTTAGGGTAATGCTTGGCTCGTAGGAGCTCAAAGAATGGCAGTTATCATTAGTCAGATTTTAGGTGATGACTAAGGGTAGAGTCCCTCCTACAATGATATTTTTAGAAGAAGGACAAGAAAGAAAGTTAGCATTTAGTCGATGTACACCTCCTGCCAGGCACTTCCATACATTCCGTAATTTCATCTTCACAAAGCCCCGAGAGGCAGATGTGATCATCCAGGGCGGGGCTAGGGTGAGAGGAGCAAGGCACTTGGGGTTCAAAATTAAGGAGACACATTTAACACCATTTTTTCCTTTCTTTTTCTTTCTTTCTTTTTTTTTTTTTTCTTTTCATTTAACGCAAATTTAAGGAGGTACTCCCTCCTAGGCTTATGCTCAGGAAAGAGGAGACTGACCAGGGGGACTTGGCAACAAAATGGTAGACCACAGAGACAGGGTTTACCCTCTGGTCCGTCAGTTGAAGCCTGAGCGGATCCTCTGAAGTGGAAGGACCTTGGGGCTTCTTTCCTGAGTCCTTACCCCTTTACTGCATTCTGATAGTACAGATCTCTGAGAGAGGGCCCCTCCCATTCTGGAAATTTCCCAACTGTGATTTTCCTAAGTGTGATTGAAGTCCCTGACATAGTAATGTGTGCCTGCTGATAGAGCTTCTCTTAAGCTTCTTGTATCATAGCAAGAGCCTCTTCAGATTTTCTCAGTGAGCCCAGATTCTAACAGCTTCTAACAACTTAATAAGAAAAAGCCTCTTAGGACAAAAATGGGAAGGTACGACCTTACAGAGAGAAGCTTGCCCTTGTCCTACAGAGGATGCTTTCGGAGGCCAATACTATCATCGGGATGAGTCCTTCCGGCCTGCACTTGGGACTGATTTCCAACATCCTCTTTACCTAAAGCGTAAAATGGCTCTGGAGATATGAAAAGTTGCTGTGCAGTTTAGTTTTTCCCTTTCCTTAACATGGAAAGATTGGCTGAGTGAACAAGGGAAGAAATCATTGAATCCAGGGTAGAAGCCAGCCTCTTAGAATTCAGGTGACTTTCTCTGGGAATCCCTGATATATTTGTGTGACTAAGTAACCCGAGGCCAAGAAAAACCTTTGAAAGAAACAATTAAAATCTGTTTGGATAACCTTTCCTGGAGCCTAAGGGGAGAATCTAAACAAAAGGTACCCCTCCCTCCACCCTACCACAGGAAAGAAGGCTGAGCAAATCCATGAGTTACTAGGAAGGAATGTGCAAGAAAAGAAAGACTTTGTGTGATTTCCAAGTTTTAGTGAGTCTTAGAGGAACCTACTATGGACTAAATTCTGTCCCCCAAAATTTGTAAGTTGAGGTTTAAATCCCCAATGTGACTGTCCTTGGAGACAGGGCCGGTAAGGCCATAATTACGATTAACCGAGGTCACAGGAGTGAGGATCTGATACCATGGGGTTGGTATCCTTGTGCTCACCAGGTGATCAAGGCAGGGAGAGGGTCGTCACAAGATCCCGACCTTGCTGCTACACTGATCTCAGACTTCGGACTCCAGAACTATGAAAAAACAAATTTCTGTTGTTTAAGCCATCCAGTCTATGACATTCTGTTAGAGAAGCCAGAGCTGACTAATACAAAATACTGGGTATTTGGTGGGTAACGTTTCACACCCACAGTTTATTCAGTTGGCTCCCAATGACCCGAGTCTTATGTATGCCAGTCTCACTAATTTTACATCTCTATCTCTTTAATCCTCACCATCCAAGTAAGTGGGTCATAATTTTTTTTTTCTGTTTTGCAGCTAAAACTAGAATAATAGATTATTTGGATTACAGACTCAAAAGCAGTGAAGTCCAGAGCCGGGTGGTATCACATGGGTCGTTTAACCTTCCTGGTTGAGGTTTATTTCCCCAGCTGTAAAAGGAGGAATGTATTAGTTTCCACTTCACAAATTGCTTATGTGAATCTAAGTATCTGCCCCACATTCCCCAAGGCCAGGTGTAGGCACTGACCAAGCAGGTCAGAACCAAGATGTGGTTCAGAGAAACCAGAATTAGAGGAGGCCAGAAAGGAGAGAGCCAGAGGGATGAGTGAATGTTCATGTTCTTAACAGTACAAGGTTTCAATGCTAACACAAGATACAGGGACCGAGCTCAAACAGGAAACAGAGGTGTGTGCCTTTTGGGGGAAGGAGTGTGCTGGACAGGCAAAAGAAATGACAGAACAGAAGTGGCCACAGCTTGCCTTATAGGCCATCAGGTAAAATGGAGGCCCCAAATAGAGTGAGTTGGGGTGACTTACATATTGTGCAGTAATGCATGAAATCATTACCAAAGGCCTTAGTTTGTTTTTTAACACTCTCATCTCCACCCCTAACCCTAGTCCCCATGATTCAAAGTGCAGGTTGAGAATCACAGATGCTGATGATGAAATAGGGGGTTTGGTGGGAGTCAGGGCTCAGGTGTGCATAGACCTCAGCTATAAAATTTTAGAGTCTTAGTTATGTGTTGGGTGCACTGGTTATTAAGTATTAATTTGCTTTCCTTATTTCTTCCCCTTCTCCTGACATGTAATTGAACACAAGTGATGGCCCGGATCCGAGCCCACTGGCCGTGGTCCCTGTTTGGGAGCCTTCAGGGTTCATCCCAGGGGACACACTCCTGTCCCCCACTGCCTCTCTGCTGAGCTGGGAGGCTGGGTCTCTGACTCTTGGATAGTAGAACATGACAATATGTTTGCTCCAAAGGTACCCACTGCCTTTAACAAGTGACCTTGACTTTATACTTTAATCGGGACGTCCAGGTGCTGCCACCAGAATACTTAGGACCAGACACTCAAGTTTGAAATCTCAGAAATTCTCTCCCAGTGAAGCAACCAAATGCCTCGTTAGCGGAAAGCATATTGAGAAAAAAAAAATGTTTATGCAAATTCTCATTATACCAGAGGATAACTCTAACTGAAAAGGGAAAAGGGTAAGGATTCTGAGACATTTAATGTGAAACAATGTGGCAGAGATTGTTTTGGATTCCACTGCCTTTCGCACCCTGGAGTTATTTGGTTTGAACAACTGCCAAATCCTAAAGTTCGAAAGATAGTCACAAGTGGGGAAGGGGGCCAGCATTCTTGGGGTTGGATTCCCAGAATGCTTCGATTTATTGTAAGCCTCTCACTCTGAGGTCAGCAGGCTCTGGCTAGAGACAGCCCCTCCCCCTACGACGGAGAGGGGTTCTGACGGGAAAAGTGGGTAACCATGTTGGCCACCCAAGGGCTTGAACCGGGGTATGTAAACTTCTTCCGGAAGCCACCACCATGGTCATGTCTGAGGTTCACGAGGATGTGCAGCCCTCTCACATGCAAGGCAGCTGTTCTCATCAGGCCTCTCATAAAATACACAAGAGCTGGCATTTTCTCCTTTCAACAGTCTTTCACTGCAATTGAATGTAAATAGTAGGGCAGCTAGTTGGAGTTTATGTAAACCATAAAGCATCATTTCCTCTTTGAAATCTTCCACTCTTTGCCTTCATAATCAAACTCTCACCACGCCCTCATGGATTTTACCTCCAAATTTCCACAGAGAACCAGCCAATCAGTTTTCTTCTCCATGGCCACCATAGTGGCCAAGTCACATTCGTGTCTGGCCTTTGTTACCTGGAGAGCCTTCTCCTAAGTGCTCTCTGTGCACCAGTTCCGCCCTCTCCTCACCTAATATCTGTTATGCGTGCTCAAACTTGAATGATGGTTTCAGCACCCAAGTCTGACCCTTCACTCTTAGGCTGAAACTCAAAACGCTTCTCTTGGTCCCTGCCTGCCTCTGCTGCCTCATCCTGACCCCTCCTCCTGTTCAACCCTCTCGGCCCGTGGTCATATTAACCTCACGGCTTCCTCCTCCACTCCCCTCCATCCACCTGATGATCACAGTTCAGATGGCACTTCCTGAGGAAGTGTCCCTTGAGGACCCCCAATCTAGGACAAGTCTCCTTATTTTAAGTTTTCATTAACCATCTTTCTTTCCTTAAGAGCAATTACCTTCATTATTAATTACACATTTATGAGTGTGATTATTTGACAAAAATCCATCTTCCCTACTAGTCTCTAGGTTCCATGAGAGCCGGGGTCAGTCTGCTCACTATTGTACACTTAGGTCCTTCCTGCAAGCCTGGCACACACACAGGTTCTCATGGAACATTTCTTTTTCTTTTTCTTTTTTTTTTTTTACGATTGTATTTATTTATTTGACAGAGACAGGGAACACAAGGAGGGGGAGTGGGAGAGGTAGAAGCAGGCTTCACGCTGAGCAGGCAGCCGGATTTGGATTTGGGGCTCAATCCCAGGACCCTGGGATCACGACCTAGCTGAAGGCAGACGCTTAACGACTGAGCCACTCAGGCACCCCCCCGCCTTTTTTTTTTTTTTTTTTTAAGATTTTATTCTCATGGAAAATTCTGAATGAATTTCAAGAAACATAGTGGGAAACACAGACAACTGACTTCAGCTTCTCTCTAAGGTCCTTCCACTGGGAAGCCTGGCCTGGCCTCAGGAACCACTGGCTCTTCTCTGTAAAGACCACACCGGTCAGTGATAGTTATTCGTTCTATGTGGGCTGTTAGGTGAGCTCTGGGAAATAGAGCATAGACTTTGGCACTAGAAGGGCCTGAGTTGAAATCCCTTCTCTATGCCCCTCGATGGTCACATGATTATAATCAAATTACTTCCTTCAATCATCATTTCCTAACCTATAGAATGGAGATGAATGAACCCGTGGAATGGAGAACCACCAGCCAGCCTACTGGCTGAGGCTCAGCATCCTCAGTGTGATTTGGAACACCTGCCCACCCTCTGGCCTCACCACCATGTGCCAGGTTGAACCACTCTCTGTTCCAGAAACAGGCCTTATATTATCAAGCTTCTGCATCTTCACTCACTCTGTTTCCCCTGCCTGTTGGCCTTTCTTTCACAATTCTATGGGGGTGAATTCCTACTCTTCCTGTTCTCCTCCAAGACCCTCTGGAAACGTCCCTCCCTCTCTGTCACTCTCCTTAACTCCTTACAGTTACTGATCCCTGTCTCTATCAGAGCACTTATGTTTCTGTGTGATTAAGTTCTAGGTCTGTAACTCGGTCCAGGGCTGCCAGGAACATACACTGCTCCTTTGTGTGTGTTAGAAAGAGGCACCCCTTCCTCCAGGCCCAGGCACGCGGCTTGGCAATAGGAGCCCAGGCTGGATTTCAGCCCACTCGTCCTCCCCAGGCACCTGTGTGCGGGACAGAGCCTGCTGGACCATGTGCAGCACTTCCCCACCTGTCTTCTCTGCTGTGAGCTCCCGAGGGTCCCCTGGAGCTTATTCATCTTTGTATATCCCCAGAACAGAAGTCTGGCCCTGCAGTGATTCTCTGTAAAAGATTTTATAAGCTGAAGTGAATTGTCTGCGGGCTGGGAGCATACGCAGAGTTGCTCCCCACATGAGTCATCAAATGCTGTGAATTGCAGGAGGCCCCCCGAGCTGCAGAGGCGGGCGGAATAATGTCATCTGTTCTATTCTCCATGGATTCTGGTTATTTTAACATCTGCAACTGCAAATTGTTCAGAGCTCTGAGGCTAAAATAGATGCCTGCGGCAGTCTGTTACCTCATTCTTTGCTTTTTGGATCTGGGGGGAAAAAATCTACTTTCCCCAGAGCTAATCTCTGTCTGAGGCTAGTTGTTATTAAGGCCACAGGAGAAATCACCTGCCTGAAAGACCCTCCACTGGATCCCTTCTGAGCACAAGCTGACCAGCAGCAAAGTGGGGATCCCCATCAGGTTCCCTTATGGCTATATCGGGAGACACAGAGCCACAGGAACAGTGGAGCAGAGTTTCCAACTCCCTGCTGATCTGTAGAGATAGGCCGCAGAATGGGGGATGAAGGGTTTGCTTCCAGTTCCCAAGAGTTTAAAATTATTATCACTCCAGTGAGAATGCATGCATGTGTGACTCGATTCCTTTCCTTAAAAAGGTCATTATGACATTTCAAGATGGGGCTGTTTGTTAACTTCCCATCAGTCCCAATCCAGGAGAGGCATAGAATTGAATTCCTATTTTGTCTTTAATCACTGAGGCAGTGACCAAACAACTAGGTTGACAAGTGCAGGGAAAGAGAGGTGGGAGGAAGACAAACCATCCAAGTATAAACTGGAAGAGTAGTTCCCATGCAGCAGGAAAAGAGCCGGTGACTTTAGAAGTTGACCTCTCGATTTTGTATTTTCACTAAAAATAATATTAGAGGGGAATAAACTGTTCTAATTTTGACTCCTAATCAGCCAGTCTCCTCATTAAAGTTTATATTTCTTCTTTTTTTTAAAGATTCATTTATATGTTTGAGAGAGAGAGAGTGGGGAGGGGGGGGCCGAGGTTGAGGGAGAAAGAGTCAAGCCTACTCTGCCCTGACCACCAAGCCAACGTGGGGCTCAATTTCACGACCTTGAGATCAGGACCTGAGCTGAAATGACAGGTCAGATGCTTAACCAACTGTGCCACCCAGGCGCTCCTGTATTTCATCTTTTTGACAAGTTGAAGCACATTTTCTCATCGCAACAAGCTTTCAATGTCATTATGATTGGCCCTAACTTACAGATGAAGAAACTGAGGTGGGAGGTCTTCAGGACTCATCACCCAAAATCAGACCCAAGAGACCACAACACAGGTCCTGAGCTTTGTATAGGAGGGACACAAACCTGTCTAAGACAAAGTTATGCCTTCAGTGGTTTGCAAACTAAATCAGAATAAACAACATGGGAAGTAATTGCAAAACAAAATATTGAGGTAAAGGAGAGAACATTTAGGGCTGATTTAATCAAAGAAGTCTACAGGAGATGGAACTTGGAAGTTGTGCAATAATCACATTCGGGAAAAGACATGAAAACACTCTGCAGGTGGCGAGATTGAATTTTCTAATATACAGTTAGTTCCAGAGAAGGGATTTGAACCCACTTCAGAACTCATCACAATTTCATTTGTACCCTAGGTTTTCTAAAATAGATTACTGTTAGAGCAATTTTAGGATAGCCACAATATTGAGCAGAAGGTACAGAGATTTCCCATATATCCCATGCCCCCACCCGTGCATGGCCTCCTCCATCATCAGCATCCCCCACCAGAGCAGTACATGAACCCAAACTGACACATCATTATCACCCAAATTCCACTCTTTACGTTAGTATTGACGCTCAGTGTTGTACATTCTATGGGTTTGGCCAAATTTTAATGAGCATTATAGTATCATACAGAGTAGTTTCACTGCCCTAAAAATCCTGTTTTCCACCTATGTATCCCTCCCTCTCCACTAATCCCTGGCAACCACTGATCTTTTTACTTTCTCTAGTTTTGCCTTTCCCAGAATATGGTATAGTTGGAATCATATATTATGTAGCCTTTTCTAAGTGGTTTCTTTTACTCAGTAATATGCATTAAGTTTCCTCCATGTCTTTTCTGGCATAATAGCTTATTTCTTTCACTGCTGAACAGTATTCCGTTGTCTTGATGGGCCACAGTTTATCCATTCACCTACCAAAGAACATCTTCATTGCTTCTTAGTTTTGACAATTATGAATAAAGCTCTATAAATACCCATGTGCAGGTTTTTGTGTAGACATGTTTTCAACTTTGGCTAGATGCCAAGGAGAGAGATGCTGGATTGTACAGTAAAATATGTTTAGCTTTGTAAGAAATTGCTAACCTGTCTTTCCAAAGTGGCTGTACCATTCTGCGTACCTCTCCACTTACTTAGTTAGCAATGAATGAGAGTTCCTGTTGCTCCATACTCTTGCCAACATTCGGTGTTGGAGTATTGTGGATTTTGACCATTCACATAGGTGTGTGGTATCTCATTGTCATTTTAACTTGAATTTTCCTGATGACATATGATGTCATCAGCACTCTTTCATATGCTTGTTTGCCATCTTTGTATTTCCTTTGGTGAGGTGTCTGCTAAAGTCTTTGGCACATTTTTAATTCAGTTGTTTGCTTTCTTATTGTTGAGTTTCAAGAGTTTCTTGTATATTTTTGGTAAACAGTTTTTCATTTTGTTTTGAGAGGAGAGCATGCGCACAAGCATGGCAGGGAAGGGAGTGTGTAGGGAGGGGGCAGAAGGAGAGGGAGAGAGAAAAACTTAAGCAAACTACATGCCCAACAGAGCCTGACAAAGGGCTTGATCTCACAACCCTGAGATCATAACTTGGGCCAAAATCAAGAGTGGAACACACTTAACCACCTGAGCCACCAGGAACCCCAACAGTTTGTTTTTTTTTTTAATTTAAAAATTTTTTAATTTATTTACTTGACAGAGAGCGAGCACAAATAGGGTGAGCAGCAGAGGGAAAAGCAGGGAGCCCGACATGGGGCTGGATCCCAGGACCCCGGTATCATGACCTGAGCTGAAGAGAGATGCTTAACCAATTAAGCCACCCAAGCACCCCATCCCAACAGTTTTTTATCAGGTAATATTCTTTGCAAGTATTTTCCTAGTTAGTGGCTTATCTTCTCATTACTTGATAGTATCTTTTGCAGAGCAGAAATTTTTTTATTTCGATGATGTCAAGCTTATCAACTTTTTTCATGAATCATGCAGTCTTTGGTGTGATATTTATAAAGTCATGACCAAACCCAAAGTCATCTAGATTTTCCCCTATATTATCATTCAGGAGTTATATAGTTTAGCATTTTCAACTTAGGTCTGGGACCATTTTAAGTTAATTTTTGTGAAGAGCATAAGATCTGTACCTAGTATCTTTTGTTTTGTTTTTTGGCATGTGAATGTCAGGTTGTTCCAGCACCATGTGTTGAAAGACTAACTTTTCTCCATTGTGTTGCCTTTGCTCCTTTGTCAAAGACCAGTTGACTATAGGGGCACCTAGGTGGCTCAGCCGGTTAAGCATCTGACTCTTGATTTCAGCTCACATCAAGATCTCAGGGTCCTGGGATGGAGCCCTGTTTTGAGCTCCCCACTGAGCAGGGGTCTCCCTCTCCCTCTGCCCCTCCCCCCCACTCATGCATGCACACTCTCTCTAAAATAAATAAGTAAATCTTTTAAAAAATTACCGGTTGACTGTAATTATGTAGGTCTATTTTTGGACTCTCTATTCTGTTCCACTGATCTATTTATCTGTTATTTTGCTAGTACTTAATTACTGTAGCTTTAAATGGAGTGTTGAAGTTGAGTAATGTCAATACTCCAATTTTGTCCTTCTCCTTCAATATTATGTTGGCCGTTTTGGACTCTTGTCTATCCATATAAATTTTAGAATCAGTGTATTGGTATCCACAAAATAAATTGCTGGGGTTTTAATTGGGATTGTAATGAATCTATAGATCAAGTTGTAAAGAACTAATATCTTGATAATATTGAGTCCTCTTATCCATGAACATGGAATATCTCTCCACTTACTTAGTTAGTTCTTTGATTTCATTCATCAGAGTTTTATAGTTTTCCTCATATAGATCTTGTTTGTATTTTGTTAGATTATACCTAAGTATTTCATTTGGGGGGTGCTACTGCAAATGGTATTGTTTTTAATTTCAAATTCCACCTGAGTATTGTTAGTATACCAGGGAAGCAATTAGCTTTTCTATATTAGACTTGTATCCTGAAACCTTGCTGTAATGACTTATTAGTTCCAGGAGCCTTTTGTCAGTTCTTACGGATTTTTTACATACACGATCATTTCATCAAAAGACAAAAGTTTTATTTCTTCCTTCCCAATCCATATTATATTATATTATATTATATTATATTATATTATATTATATATCCTTTCTTATCTTATTCCATTAGTTAGGACTTCCAGTACAATGTGGAAAATCAGTGCTGAGAGGGGACATCTTTGCCTTGTTCCTGATTTTAGTGGGAAAGTTTCTCACCATTAAGTACGATGTTAGATGTAGGGGGTTTTATAGATATTCTTTATCAAGCTAAGGAAATTCTCTATTCCTAAGACATTTTTAAAAGCATGACTAGGTATTGATTTTGTCAAATGCTTTTCTGCGTCTAAAATGATTGTGTGATTTTTCTTCTTTAGCCTGCTGATATGATGGATTACATTCATTGATATTTGAATGTTGAATCATCTTTGCATACTTGGGATAAATCCTACTTGGCCATGGCATATGGCCTATAATTCTTTTTATACATTGTTGGATTCAATTTGCTAATATTTTGTTGAAGAGTTTTGCATCTTTGTTCATGAGAGGTATTGGTCTATAGTTTCTTTTCTTTCTTTTTTTAAAAGATTTTATTTTATTTATTTGATGGAGAGAGGGAACACAAGCAGCAGGAGTGGGAGAGGGAGAAGCAGACTCCCCACAGAGAAGGGAGCCAATAAGGGGCTCCATCCCAGGGCTCTGGGATCACGACCTGAGCTGAAGGCAGTCACTTAGTGACTGAGCCACCCAGGTGCCCTAGTAGTTTCTTTTCTTGTAATATCTTTGTCTGGTTTTGGTATTAGGGTCATTCTGGCCTTACAGAATAAGTTAGGTAGTATTCCCTCTGCTTCCAATCTCTGAAAGAGATTGTAGAGAAATGGTTTAATTTCTTCTTTAAATGTTTATTAACATTCAACAGTGAACCTATCTGAGCCTGGTGTTTTCTGTTTTGGAAGGTTATTAATTATTGATTCAATTTCTTTAATATGTATAAGCCTACTCAGATTGTCTGTCTCTTCTTGTGTGCCTTTTGGCAGATTGTGTCTTTCAGGCAATTGGTCCATTTCATCTGGGTTATCAAATTTGTAGGCATGGCATTGTTCATAGTATTCCTTGATTATGCTTTTATTTATTTTTTTTTTAATTTTTTTATTTTTTCAGCATAACAGTATTCATTATTTTTGCACCACACCCAGTGCTCCATGCAATCCGTGTTGATTATGCTTTTAATATCTGTGGGATTTATGGTGATGTTCCCCTTTCATTTCTGATATTAATAATTTATCTCTCCTCTTCTCTCGTCTCCTCTCCCCTCCCCTCACCTTCCCTTTCATTCCCTTCCCCCTCCCTTCCTTTTCCCCTCCCCTCCCCTTTCCTTCCTTTCCCTTCTCATCCCTTCCCTTTCCTATTCTCTTCTCCTCTTCTTTTCTTTAGTTATCCTAGACTGAAGTTCAGCAATTTCATTGCTTTTCCCTAATGATTTTCTATTTTCAATTTTATTTATTTCTGTTCTAATTGTTATTTCTTCTGCTTGCTTTGCATTTAATTTGCTTTTCTTTTTCTAATTTTCTAAGATAGAAATTTAAATAATTGATTTTAGGTCTTTTTTTTTTTATTTAATATATACATCCAGTGGTATACATTTCCATTTAAGCATTGCTTTTGTTGCATCCCACAAATTTTGATAAGCTGTGTTTTCATTTTCATTTAGTTCAATTTTTTTTTTTTTTTTTGAGAGAGAGAGAGAGAAAGGCAAGGGGCAGAGAGAGAGGGAGAGAGAGAATCTCAAGCAGACTCTGTTCCCAGCACAGAGCCAGATATGGGGCTCAATCTCCAGACCCTGAGATTGTGACCTGAGCCGAAATCAAGAGTTGGACACTTAAATGAGTCACCCAGGCACCCTTAGTTCAATACTTTTTAACTTAGTCACCTTGAGGTTTCTTCTTTGTTCTATGTGTTATTTAGAAGTGTGTTGTTCAGGCTGGAGAGATGGTGTAACATGTAGTTACAGAAGCTGTCAGCGGGATGAATCTTCAATTTGTCTGTCTCTCCAGTGTCTCTTACATTTTGGATTTTTCCCTTTTATTTCCATTTATTTTTGTACTCCATAAAGTATAAATACTTTGAAGGTAAGCCAATGTCTTACTTATCTTTGTATTCCCTGCTTCTGTCATAGGACCTGTCTATAATAGGGCTAATATATATTTGCTGAATAAGTGAATTCGGAATCTGAATATAAGCTCATTCCAGACCATATAAAGAATATTCCTACTTTTGGAAGGATTTTAAATGATATATAAATTCTGTAAGATAATTCAGTTATTATTTACTAAGAAAAAAAGAAGTGTGGGAGCTTCTGGGTGGCTCAGTCCATTAAGCTTCTGCCTTCAGCTCAGGTCATGATCCCCGAGGTCCTGGGATAGAGCCCTACATCAGCCTCCCTGCTCAGTGGGGAGTCTGCTTACCCCTCTCCCTCTGCCGAACTCCCACTCATGCTTGCTGTCTCTCTCTCAAATAAATAAAATCTTTTCCAAAAATTGTGTTGTTTAGTTTCCAAGTATTTTGGGATTTTTCTAGCTATTCTCTGTTACTACTTCTTTTTTTTAAATGTTTTAAATTTTTAAAATTTTTGTCCTGTTACTAATTTCTATTTTAATTCCATTGGAGTCTGAGAACAGATGTATGATTTCTCTTCTTTTAAATTTGTTAAGGAGTGTTTTGTGTTTTATGGCCCAGAAGGTGGTCTGCCTTGGTGAATGTTCCATGTGAGCTTGGGAAGAACATGTTTTCTGCTCTTATTGGATGAAATGGACTATAGATGTCCATTATATCCAGTTTGTTGATGGTGTTAATGAGTTCCACTGTGTCCTTAATGATGTTCTGCCTGCAGGGCCTGTCCATTTCTGATGGAGGGGAGTTGAAGAGTCTAACTATAATAGTGGATTCATCTATTTCTCCTTGAATATAGGAGTTTTTGCCTCACTTTATTTGACCCTCTTTTGTCAGGTGCGTACACATTAAGAATTACTATGTTTTGCTGAAGAAGTGACCGTAAGCATTCTTTTTAACTGCATGTTTTAAACTACACTTTTTCTTTTCTGAGATAATTGTAGACTCACATGCAATGATAATTAATATAGAGAAATCCTATGTACCCTTTACCCAGTTTCCCCCAGTGTCACCATCTTGAAAACTAGAGTATAATATGACAACCAGGATATTGATATAACTGCAATCTACCAATCCAAATCAGCCTCCCCAGCTTTACTTACACTCATTTGTGTTTGTGTGTGTTTCTAGTTAGTTCTGTTTAGTTCTATTTAGTTCTATTTAGCGTAGTTTAATCCCACATACTATATGTTCATGTATTTACCACAGTCAAGATAAAGAACAATTCCATCATCACCAATATCCTTCATGTTGCCTTTTTATAAGCATACCCACCTCCCTTCTCTACTTCACCTGCCCTAGGCCATAACTTCTTGTAATCACTAATCTGTTCTCCATTTCCCTAATTTTCTCATTTCAAGAATGTTATATAAATGGGCAAAGGATCTGAATAAACATTTCTCCAAAGAAGGTATATAAATGACCAATAACCTCAACATCACCAGCCATCAGAGAAATGCAAAGCAGAGTCATATCAGATTCTACTTCCCACTTGCAAGGATGGCTACTATCAAAAAGACAGTGTTGGCAGGGATATGGAGAAATGATGACTCTCATAAGTGCTGGTGGGACAGTGAAATGATGCAGCTGCTTTGAGAAACAATCTGGCAGGTTCTCAAAAGATTAAATATACGGTTATCATCTGACCTAGCAATTCCACTCCTAGGTACATGCCCAAGAGAAATGAAAACGTATGTTCACACAAAACTTGAAGGGCCATAGCAGCTTTATTGGTAGTAATCAAAAAGTGGAAACAACTCAAAGGTCTACCAACCAATAAGTACATAAACAAATTGTGGTATATCCATACAATGCAATGCCACCTATCAGAGGGAAGGAACTATTAACACATGAATTAGGACATATTAATTTCAAAATAATTGTGCTGAATAAAAGAAGAAAAGCCCCCAAAAGAACATATATATATATGTGTGTGTGTATATATATATATGTGTATGTATATGTATATATCTATACACACACACATATATATAGTATTATTTCATATATATTAAATTCTAAAATTGCAAACTAATCTATAGTGACAGAAAATAGATCAGTAATTGTTTGGGGAGTGAATAGGGGAATAAGTAGAAAGGGAGGAAAGGATTATTGAGTGATGGATATGTTCATTATCTTGATTTTGGTCATGGTTTCACAGGTGTATACATGTGTCAAAACTTAACAAAGTTAATATTTTAAATACATGAAATTTATTATATTTCAATTACATCTCAACAAAGTGTCCTGTAAGTACACCATTAAAGAACATACTTCTAAAAACCCCTACAATCCCACAAATTCCTCTTCCTCCATGTTCTCATGTCTTTATACAATGTTTGTGTTTTTGCCATTGAAAATCAGAATGTTTTACTTTCTCCACTTAACACTATTTCAACGATTATTTCTTAACTTATCCTTCATTATCATTTTTTTCTTATTTTTTATACATGAACTTTTCCATTAAAATGTAAAATAAAAACAGAAACATGTACAGATTAGGAGTATACATCTCCATGAATTATCACAAAGTGAACACACCTGTTTAAGACCTTGTTTTGAAAATAAGGAACTCTGTTTTTGAAGGGTAGTATTTGGGGATGAACAATCCACTGTGCACTGTCAAATGTAGACACAGTAGGGCATCAGTTAATGTGGTGAAAACAGATTCTCTTCAGGAACTACCGGCAGTGGGGGAAAGAGCTGAGGGCCATTCTGAATCCTGCCGAGGTGATAGGAGTATTTCAAAGGAAGAATGAGGGAGCAGTGAGGGGCCAGAATGAACAGGGTCAGGGAAGGGCATGTTACTAAAACCTGGGTGAGGTGCTTGTCCGTGTGAAACCCATTTGGGTTTGTTAGCTGCTACTTGCTCAAGTTAGGTTCCTACCCACCCACAGGGCCTGGGAGGCAGAGGCCTGTCTTCAGGTGTTGACTGAAACAAACCGTAAATGCTTTGGGCAGCCTTGAGTTTGGTCAGGCAGGCCCACTAGAAAGTGTAAGTGTCAGTTCATGTTTTTTACAGCGAAGGCTGAAGCTGAATCAAGAAGAGGGCCCAGAGGAGGCCGGCCAGAGTCTGGTCAGGGAGGAAATCTTTGCCAGCACAACTCTCCCACAGTCTGAAGGGCTTTCAGAATCATCCTGAGCCCCCTTCTACTGAACGTCAGGGACCCTTTTCCCCTCCTCCAGTTAGGATAAGCAAAAAAAAAAAAAGGAAGGGAAAAAAAACCTCAGTACCTTTCCAAAAGCCCCATCCCATGAAAACCACCACACTAGAAAACCTCTAATATGGCTTTCAGCTTTACAGTCCTACAGTAATACCACAGGCTGTTTGTCTCCATTTGAAGATAGAGCCAAAGAAACAGGCTGAAAAGACAGTGTTGGAATGGCAGTGGCAGAAATGTTGGACAGGGAATGGAGGATGTAGCCTTCCTCCCCTATAAGTCTCCACATCAAATGCGTACTCCCTTGCCTGAATCATTTTGTACAAATCCCCAGGGAGCAAAGCAAGGAAATGGGTGGACCTCAGAGCAAACCCTAGTTCCAGTTGTTCCATTTGATTTTATTTCTGTAAGCAACTTAGCCTCTCTTAGCCTCAGTTTTCTTACTTGTCTGGGAGATAATGCCCACTATGAAATGAACAAATGTGTGTAAAGTAGCCAGCACATAACAAAGTCTAATAACGGTGAGCTCTCCTCCCTAAGGGGTTGAGATAGCCCAGTGCTGTTAAGGTCTTCTCCCAATATGATTTCCATTTTCCAGTGCTCCAATAGGATTCTCTCAAGCTCAAAATCAAGACAAACAAATGAAAACCTTCAGAAACTCTAGCAGCAGACTGCACCTATGTTTCTATAAAAAGTATGATTTTACACTCATTCATATAGATTTTCAATGCATACCTGTTGAAAGCTTACCATGTGCCAGGCACTAGGGCTAAACCCAGATAAAACAGTCTGGACTCTGAAGGAACTCACGGATCATTGGCAAATCCAAAAAGTTAGGTCAAGTTGTACCACAGGGCTTAGAGCCACAGAGGGGAATATAGGGCAAGATGGAGGCAGGAAGGGAGCAGGATTTGCCCTGTGAACACTGGTGGTGAGATCATTCTAGGAAGAAAAGTCTGTGCAAAGGCCTGGAGCCATCCAGCAGCCTATTTTCAGAGAACTGAGTCAAGAGCCCAGGTGAGAAGTGGGAGATGAGGGAGGTAGGAAAGGAGGGAGCATATTGTAAGCTGCCAATTACAGAGAACCCTATAGCCCATAGTAGGAAAGGAATTTTCCTGAGACATACTGGATGGGATGACTGTCTATTTTCTCGCCCCATTTAAGAGGGAAAGGGCGCTATTTTTAATTATGCCTGAGAGCAGATGTGCAGGAGACACGCAGGGAGTTAACGGGGGCACTCCCTGAGGCTGGGAATATGAGAGCAGCTGCGCAGTCTGGAGCATAGCCCAGGCCCTGCTGCCCAGTGAGACACTGGACACTGGACGAGAATCTGGTCCAAGGAAACGCCCTCGATGGCATTACCAGCTTCCCAAAGTAGGCACCTCTGATAGGCGGAGGCTACTTCACACACCTGCCCCCAAGTGAAGGGAAACTGGGAAAATAAATTCCTGACACTACCACCTGCCAGGTGTGAGGCTGCGGGCAAATTACTTCACTTCCCTGTACCCCATTTCCGCCTAAGATGACAAGGATGAGAACACCAGCTGCCTGGGGAGTTGGCATGATGTTTAGATGAAATGATATGTAAAGAGCTTAGACCTGTGCCTGGCACCGGATAGCACTGTGTAAGATTTTGCTATTATCATTGTTATTCCTTAGGAGGTGGCATTCATAAGAAATTCTCTCAAAGAAAGGAAGGGTTTTGAAGGGACCCAAAGGAATGACAAATATCCCCTCCACCTTGATTCGGGGCTGAAGAACACTCATTTAAATGGCAGTGTCTGGAGCACCCGGGTGGCTCAGTCGGTTAAGTGTCTGCCTTTGGCTCATGTCATGATCTCGGGGTCCTGGGATCAAGCCCCACTTTGGGCTCCCAGCTCGGCTGGGAGTCTTCTTTTCCCTCCCCCATGCCCCTCCCCCACTCTGGCCCTGGCTTGTGCTCTCTTTCTCTCTCTCAAGTAAATAAACAAAATCTTTAAAAAAAAAAAAAAAAAAAAAAAGGCAGTGTCCCTGGGGCTGAGGGTACAAATAACACCTTATCTTTTCATCTGCATAAATCAAATCAAATTTAGCGGAAGCTCCACCCATCAAGGTTGGTAAAAGCACTATATTGACCTTCTTTGTAGGGGAGGGACCCCTTATACCTCCTTAGTATTAGACAAGAACCCCAGAAAGTTGTGGGGTCGTGTTGCTGGCCCTCATCTATGGCTGTTGCTGCTGCGGTGTTCTGTGGGGGTCCCCAGGTCCATGGAGGCTGCTTGCAGGTGGGAATCCTCTCTGGACACTTAACCCCATCAGCATCTAGCATGGTCCTGGGAGGTCTTCCCTGAGCTTTGCAAAGTTTCGGGAGGCTCCCGGTTCGGGAGGCTCCCACTCCACGTACACAGGCAACCATGCCTTTTAGGGGCAGGCTCTCCAAGGCTCTGCCAGCTGCCACTCAGGGCCACACTCAGAGCTTGCACCGACCACTATTTTCCTGTGGGCTCCCTGCCCCACAACTGCTCCTGGTGGTGACTGTGAGGGCAAGGGACTGGAAGGAAGGGAAAGGGAGATGAAAGCAAGCAAGCAGAAGGCCCCTTTCAACCCCTGCCATGGCCTCCATGCAAGAGGCAGCCTGCCCAGCTCCTGGAGAGAAGGTGTTGAACTGCACTTGGCAAAGGAAATAGTACCTAGAGCAACCGAATATTCCCTTGATATTACACTCCTTTTTTTTTTTTAAGATTTTATTTATTTATTTGACAGAGAGAGATAGTAGAGAGGGAATACAACCAGGGGATTGGGAGAGGGAGAAGCAGGCCAATGTGGGGCTTGATCCCAGGATGCTGGATCATGACCTGAACCGAAGGCAGACGCTTAACAACTGAGCCACTCAGGTGCCCCATTACACTACTTTCATAGCAAATTGTGGCTGAAAAGGTTTTGGACCAGACAGAGATGTCACTTAAATTCCTTTCTACCCAGTTGGGAAGGGATTCGGCACAGCAAAGTAGATAGCTGGGAAAGACCACACCTATTTGCACACACTTGGGTGGGTAGAGACCTCTCGACAACCATCCTCAGTTGTTAACTACCTCCAGGGGGTAAGGAAAGCCCAGACCTTCAGAACTCAAGAGGTCTCACTGCCCTCTTGACAAGAAAGGAAATGTGGTTCATTTCTTTATGGTAAATCCAGTTCTGAAAAGGTTAAAAAAAAAAAAGAGTTTTTCTCAATAGGTTATTCTGCCACATGATGAACCACAGGGGTCTGGACTTTCTGCTGGTGGTTGAGGGAGCTTTAAAGCATTTAAGTAGGGGATACACATGACTGTATTTCAGTTTCAGAATATTCATCCCGGTTCATACTACATCTTTTATTTTTAAATAAACTCTTTCAAATTTTGAGATAATTGTAGATTCACACCCAGTTCCAAGAAATAAGATGGATCTTGTGTACCCTCTTCCCAGTTTCCCCATGGTAACATCTTGCAAAACTATAGTATAATATCACAACCAGGATGCAGAGAATCAACTCAGTCAAGATAGAGAAAAGGTCCATCACTGCAAGGATTTCTCATATTGCCTTTTTTTTTTTTTTAAGATTTATTCATTTATTTGAGAAAGACTGAAGTGTCCACGAGTGAGTGAGCAACTGGGTAGGGGCAGAGGGAGAGGGAGAGAGGCAATTCTGAGTAGATTCCCCACTGAGCTCCCTCTCTCTCTCTCTCTCAAAAAAAAAAAAAAAATCTGATTGCTGGGCACCCCTCTTAGAGTGTCTGATTTAGTAAATCTGGGCAAAACCTGAACATTTGCATTTCTAGCAAGTACTCGGGTCATGCAAATGATGGTGGTCCAAATGCCATGCTTTGAAAATCACAGCTCTGTTGTATATAACCTCAAAATGATCTTGCTGGGCCATACGTTATAAGCATTTCTTTAACAATTAATAAATACTCCCAGGCTTCCATCCAAAGTCGGTGTACCCTCAACTACGTTTTAAGGGATCAAAGAATAAACCACCCAAACAAAACGTTAGAAGTATGGAGTGACAAATGTAACACAGAAAGTAGCAACATGAAAGAGGAAGTGCTCTGAATTCTTGTGGTTGGAAGGTGGGGCAGGAAGCTAACAGTAATATTTATGACCTCTGATACCTCCACACCAAAGCACAGAGTAGAAGAAATTTTGAGATTATCCCAAAATCCCAAAAGAAAACAAATAGCAATACTAGATATGTACAGTTTATAAACTGTACTGAGATATCGTAGAACAGGGCTTGTGGCAAGAAGCAGCTCTAGGAGAGGAGTCTTTCTTCCAAAGAAATAGGAGAGGGAGATAGGGTCTTGAATGCCAGTTCTCAGCCTCATCTCTCACTCCAGTCCCCTTTGTTCTTCATGGCCACCATGACCTTTTAATTCCTCAAATGAAACCTCCTCCCTCCTACCTCAGGGTCTTTGTTCTTGCTGATTCCTCTGCATGGAATATTTTCTCTCTCTTTCAGTCTGTACCCTGACCAAGTTAATTCCCATTTATCCTTAAGGTCTTAGATCTAATTTTACATCAACAGAAAAATCTTCCAGACGATATAAAATCTCACCATCATAACCTCTCAACACAGGATGCATCTCTCCTTCACAGCACTTATTACAGCCAGAATTATACACGTACTTGTGTGTTCATACGACTCGTGAGTATATTACCCTCCAGCCTCATAATCTGTAGGAGGGCTGGGCATGTGCCTTTTTTGAGTAAGCCTAGTAACCTCAGCACCAACTTCGTCTGAAGAAGAGCAGATATCCATATATATGTATTGGATGATTTAAGGGTAGGGTTCTGTGACAGCCTTTAAAGAACCTGAGATTAAAAGTGCAATGGGAGAGGCGCCTGGGTGGCTCAGTGAGTTAAAGGCTCTGCTTTCGGCTCAGGTCATGATCTCAGGGTCCTGGGATCGAGCCCTGCATTGGGCTCTCTGCTCAGTGGGGGGCCTGCTTCCCCTCTCTCTCTGCCTGCCTCTCTGCCTACTTGTGATCCCTGTCAAATAAATAAAAATCTTAAAAAAAAAAAGTGCAATGGGAAACATTCTGAAGAGGAAAACAGAAGAAACAGAAGTACTTTCAGGAACATCACACACTAGCGTGTCACAGATGGCAATGATGGGCTCTGGTTTGAACAACCATATAAAGAGAACTGGCTACTGGATCTCCGATCCCCTGGAGAAAAGATTCTATCGGTGTACTATACGTTCTGTAGGAGGTCCAGTCATATTGAGTATTTGAACAAGACAAGACATATTCAATATTTGAACAAGACATATACAAGTAAAACATGTTGTTTGCAGATGATAAGAAAGTTAAAAGGTTTACAATATAGACTATGTCAGAATTTAGGCTAAAAATAATACCAATGGAGAGGCACTGGCATGGCCCAATCAGTTAAGTGTCCAACTCTTGATTTCAGCTCAGGTCATGATCTCAGAGGCGTGAGATTGAGCCCCTCATCGGGCCTCTTGCTGGGCACATGGAGCAGGCTTAAGGATTCTCTCTTCTCTCTCTGCTCCTCCCCTGTGCACCTGTGCTCACTCTTTAAAATATCACTCTCTCTCTCTCTCTTTCTCTCTCTCAAACAGCAACAATACCACCACCAATGGAAATACTTAGCCAAAACAGATAAGAGGAAGGTTAATCAATCTTGAAAATATATGATATAGAAGGGAAGATGGGTTTGACTATATTGTTTATGTAAAAAGAGAAAAAAAAAAGACTTGATTGCTGACCACATATTCATTCTGAACCAATGTTGTGATTCAACTGGTAAAAATACTGACTGTCCAGAGGAGGGGAGGTGATGGGCTTACTTTACTGGTGGACCCTCAAGCACTCTGTCTAACTAGTTCTTAGAGCCAGCCTGGAGCCTCAAAACCTTCAGATATAAAGAACGATTAGAGCAGCTGGAGAAGGTTAGCCTGCAAAAGTAAACGTTAAGGGAAAACGAAAGCTGACCTCACATGGAGACAGCCCACCAAATTCATACGTCCAATTTCAGAAAAGATGCTCTTTTTAAATCTCCCATGATTATTTCCACAATTTCTGATAATTTCCTTTTTACGTCCTTATGTTGTTTCACTTATTCCTAGTTTTTTCATAATCCCTGGTTTGTTTTGTGAATACAAAACAAAGGATTCTTTGAAAGAACATACTTTGTTTTCTGTCAACCCACTGTGTTTTTGGGGGGTTTCTTGGGGCTTTTTTAAAACCAGAGAATGGCCTCTTTTTTTCTCGTTTCCTATAGATTGTTCTACTGTTTTCATTTGTTTGAGGTGATTTCATTTTTTTTTCTTTTTTTGGTGGGCAGCAAAACAAAGTTTATTGACAGTATAAAGTTGCCAAAGAGGGAGGAGACCCAAGAGGGTTGCCCATGATTTCACTTTTTTTTTTTTTTTAAGATTTTATTTATTTGGCAGACAGAGATCACAAGCAGGCGGAGAGGCAGGCAGAGAGAGAAAGGAGGAAGCAGGCTCCCCACTGAGCAGAGAGCCTGATGCAGGGCTCGATCCCAGGACCCTGGGATCATGACCTGAGCCGAAGGCAGCGGCTTTAACCCACTGAGCCACCCAGGTGCCCCTGACTTCACTTTTTGATTCTTGATTTTGTTGCCAGTATTTCTTAGAAGTATTTTCCTTCAAATGTTTTAGAAAGTTGGTTTGTGGGTTTATTTTAGTGAAAATTTATTTCCTTTTACCTTTTCTTTCCTCTCCTTTTCCTCTATTCCTTTCTTCCCCCCTCCCCTCCCTGTGTAGTTGTTTACTTTTCTTCTATCTGGTTTCTATGACTCCCTGTCCAGAGCAAGCTAAAACAGTGGAGTTCTGGCCTCCTGACCCACAGCCATACATCTGCCAGCTACTTGGTTTGGTTGCCTCCTAGGTACTTGGCTTGCACGGAGAGCATTTATTCTCCATTACCTTCACAGAAGCCATACTTTGGGTGGCCTCTTCCTGGTTCTAAACTGGTAGAAAGCCACCAGAAACTTGGTTTTAGCTCTCTGCATGGCTCTGTGCTTCTGTTCCATTTTTCATCCAACAAGATGTACAGAAGAGTACATAAAATATATATGTACAATTTTTAAAAGCATGATAAAGTGAGCACCCATTGTAATCATGACTAGCTATGTCTTTTACACTTTGCTCTTGCTGTCATGTGTTTGGAGTAGTGGGGTTCCCAGGATGGGAACCAACAATACCATCTTGACAGAATGCACCCGTCCACTCTAACTGCAGGTGGTGCTCCAGAAACCTCTGTGAGTTTCAGTGCCAAACTCCCGAATCTTAGGATACCCCGATTTCTTCTGGTTGGCAGCTTTGTTAGCAGCCCCAACACTTATATTTAGCCCCAATATCTCCTGACTAGGTGTGGTTACCATTATTGCCTTTTAAATAATTAAACAATTATTAACTTAATGTTTACAGCTTCTTCCCCTGACAATATCTTGTCAATTCAAATCTGTGAACTCTCTGTGTATGCATTCCACCTGTGAGGGAACACAGGGTCATTATAAACATTGGTTATATTGCTCCTGTACTTAAGGACTAGAAGCTTTCAAAAAATGTGTGTGTGTGTGTGTGTGTGTGTTGTACAAGGAATGGATAAATGTTTAATTATCTTCAAAATTAACATTGCCATTAATTGTTCAGTTAGGATTGTACACATTTTACATATTGCAGCAATTTGACTTTAGATTTCTTATTTCACAAGACTTTCTGATCATCTACAGATGTCAGAAATCGTAGCTAATTATAAATTATATTAATTACTTTTGTCTTAAAAATCTTCAAGTGCACAAAAATTTTTTAATATTTTCAGCAAAAAGAAAAATTGTTTTTAATAAGTCTACATATAACTTAATGTTTGATGTGGTGTGGCTCTGGACCTCCAGAAGTAAGAGATTTTAAAAGGGCCTTAGGGAAATGGAAGGAGCTGAAATGAGGCACAAAGGAAGGAAATGGCAAGAGGGAGTGAGTCCTAGGGGCAAAGAAGATGCCTGCTCAGCGGCTGCTGTGTGCCAGCGCTGTTCCAAGAGCTGATGATCCAAAAGTAAAAATCACGACTCTCTAAGGAGGGCACAGTCTGGTAAGTTCAATGAAACGAAGTGTTAAGTGTTATTAAGGAGGTGTGCGCACTGGCGGGTCAAAAAGGTGTGGCGAGTACTCCCATTTAGATGCCAACTGGAAGGGCTTCTCTGAGGAGGTGACACTTGATCGGAGCAGAGGCAGACGGAAGAAAAGCAGTGTGGGGTAAGATGAACGAACACTGAGACAACGCAAAGAGAGAAAGGGAAAAGAGGAGGAAAGGCTCGATGCGATCGACGCTCCGGCATCCGGCGTCGACTGCTAAGGTCTGCGCGCGGTCACCGCCCCCTCCCTTCTATCTAGTCCCCTCCCCTAGCCGTGCCTCCCCCGCCCGCCCAGCCTCCGAGAGCTCTGAGGCTGCCGGCTCTCGGCGGACGCCATGTACCGGCTCCTGTCAGCCTTGACGGCCCGGGCCGCGACCCCCAGGGGTTGGGCCTGGGGCTGCGGAAGGCGCGGAGCCCACCAGCGCGCCGGGCTGCCGCCGCTCGGCCCCGGCTGGGTCGGGGGCCTCGGGCTGGGGCTGGGGCTGGCACTCGGGGTGAAGCTGGCGGGCGGGCTGAGCGGCGCGGCCCCCGCGCAGTCCCCGGCGGCCCCCGACCCCGAGGGATCGCCCCAGGCCGAACCGCTGCCGCCACAGGAGCAGCCCCTCGCTCCGTGGTCTGCACAGACCCCGATGCCGCCCCCATCCCGGCGCTTCGCCAGAGCCATCGACAGCAGCCGCGACCTGCTGCACCGGATCAAGGTGCGGAGACGAGGGCGTAGGCGGCCGGGAAACCGGCGCTCCACCGCCCGCGACCCTTCGGAATGGGGCCCCTTGGTGATCATCTCCCGGGCCCGAGCGGACCCCATCCCAGGCGGTGGGATGCCCGCGGCCGGCTTCCGAGAAGGACTTCCCGTTCCCTGGCTCCCCGGCCACGGTCAGAAGCTCTCGCGGGTTGCCCAAGTCGGGGCGGAGGTCACACCGCCCGCCGGGGGAACCTCCCCTTCGCCCTCGGTGCAGACCAGGCACGCCCCTCACCGTTAGAGCCGGGGCTGGCGGAGCTGAGGTGGGCGGGGCCCGGGCCGAGGGGCCGGGCCCTGACGGAGGGGCGGGACCTCGAGAAGGCCCCAGAGCCTCGCGGGGTGCGCTGTGCGAGGTGTTTCGGCTTGTGTTTGAAATGTGTCCTTTCCCCTTCGCTTTTAGGATGAGGTGGGCGCCCCCGGCATAGTGGTTGGAGTCTCTGTAGATGGAAAAGAAGTCTGGTCAGAAGGTGGGCTCAGAAAACTGTTACTTACTGGCTTGTTTTGTGCCAGCTGATGAATGAAATTTTGATGTCATGAAATGAAGTGAAATTTACTGCTAGGAGTAGATCCCATGAAATGTTCAGTTTTCATAAAGCCGTACTTATTGTAGACAAAACATGTCTAACAGTAAAGAATCGGGCTTTCTGTAAACAGCAAGATTTAAATGTGACTCTTGAAGTCTTAAAAATGGCTTGTTTCTAAAACTGGATTTATTGTTCTGAAACTTGGATATAGAGCAATCCGATACCTGCATATTTGTAGATAACTCTTACTTCTGGATAAAACGTCAGAAGTTTGTTTTCTTTTTTAATTAACAGTTTCATTAACAGGTTATTGAGTTCCCTATTCTGTAAAATACACTGTATCAAGAACTAGGGCCATTCATGATTCCTTGTCTAAAGGAGTTTACGGGGGTGCCTGGGTGGCTCAGTGGGTTAAGCCGCTGCCTTCGGCTCAGGTCATGATCCCGGGGCCTTGGGATCGAGCCCCACATCGGGCTCTCTGCTCAGCAGGGAGCCTGCTTCCCTCTCACTCTCTCTCCCTGCCTCTTCGCCTACTTGTGATCTCTCTCTATCAAATAAATAAATAAAATCTTTAAAAAATAAAAAAATAAAGGAGTTTACGATCTCCTTTATTACTTTTTTTTTTTTTTTAAGCCGGGCAGAGGTGTTAGCTATTTTTTTCGAACCAAAAGCTAGAAGCTTTGGGAAAGAGATTTCTAATCATTTTATGATAATTTTATCAAAGCGTATTTTATAATTTGATTTACTTACCCATTGCACATAATTTGGTCCAACTGGTCATCCCAGGTTTTTAGGAACCCTACATTTAGGAAATGTTTCAGACATCGTGTAAAGGAATTAGTACTTTTAGAAGTTTTAAGAGCAATAATGTTTTGAATTTAAAGAAAAATGATTCTTCCCCCAAGTATAGCCTGGTCAGCATACCCAATTTATGGGAAATGCTGTAATCAAAAATTACATAAATGTCAGCTTTACGGGTGAGGGCTTTTTTTCCCTGCAAATATTTTTCAGCGTAATCTATATTTATAGTTTAAAAACAATTATTATATATCTTTTCATTCTTTTTAGATCTCAGGTCTTATTGCTTAGATTTTCACACTTTCAGCCTCCCGAAGATGAAAACAGACTTTAAAAAAGTCTCTAGAAGCTTTGAATTACTAGTACTTTTTTTTCTGGTTTGCAGCTGAGGTAAACTGATGGTTACCAAGATTGGGTTTGCAGGACACCTTTTCACATTAACTTTTATTGGGTGGTTATTTTAAGGAATCTAGTAGAAACTCAAGAATCAAAGTAAATATAACCTGAAGAACAATGATGTTTTCTTTGAAGAATATAGAATAACTTATGTAAAATGTGGATGACTAAATTGTCTGGATAAACTAAGAAAAATTAATATCTGAACCAGATGGAAAATTACTATTGTGCACAGAGTGCAATTTCAGTTTAGTTATAAGATTAAGTTGTTAGGCTTACTGTTGCCAGCATTACTAAGACTCTCACCCACTCTTAATTAGCTTATAAAAGTGGAATATCTTTTCCTTTAGATAAATACATGGGTTGTTCTAAGATAGTATTGTTTCAGTTTTTGAGGACTCCTTTGACCATGAAGCCTGTTATTAGTGAATTTTTGCTTTTCTTTTTCTAAAGGCTTAGGTTATGCTGATGTTGAGAACCGTGTACCATGCAAGCCAGAGACTGTTATGAGAATTGCCAGTATCAGCAAAAGCCTCACCATGGTTGCTCTTGCCAAACTGTGGGAAGCTGGGAAACTGGATCTTGATATGCCAGTACAACATTATGTTCCTGAATTCCCAGAAAAAGAATATGAAGGTGAAAAGGTAATGAAACTCACAGTTCATTTTACTAACCGCATGTTAAATTGTTTAAAAGGTTTCATAAGATTCTTTGGTTTGTTTTTAACTATTGTTAATGGATTAAAGGGGTTTCTTAATTCAAGTAATAATCGATTGGGTATTTTTCTGAAACTTAAAGCTGAAGATGTGTATGTGACATGTTTTTCAGTAGCAGTTTAAGATGGGAACTATTACTGAGGCATTATTCCAAGGCCACTAATTTCTTATTTTTTTTAAGATTTTATTAACTTGGGGCGCCTGGGTGGCTCAGTGGGTTAAGCCGCTGCCTTCGGCTCAGGTCATGATCCCAGGTCCTGGGTTCGAGCCCCACATTGGGCTTTCTGCTCAGCAGGGAGCCTGCTTCCTCCTCTCTCTCTGCCTGCCTCTCTGCTTACTTGTGATTTCTCTCTGTCAAATAAATAAATAAAATCTTTAAAAAAAAAAGATTTTATTAACTTATTTGAGAGAGAGAGAGCGAGAGAGAGAAAGAGAACACAAACAGGGAGGGATGGGGAGAGGGAGAAGCAGTCTCCCAGCTGAGCAGAGAGCCTGACATGGGGCTCCATCCAGGGACTTGAGGATCGTGACCGAAGCCAAAGGCAGACGCTTAACCCACTGAGCCACCCAGGTGCCCCTGCTAACTTTTTATTATACAGCTTAATATTGTAATTGAATTTCCATGTTTTTATGATTAGGTTTCTGTCACAACAAGATTACTGATTTCCCATTTAAGTGGAATTCGTCATTATGAAAAGGACATGAAAAAGGTGAAAGAAGAGAAAGCTTACAAAGCCTTGAAGATGATGAAAGGGACAGTGGAATCTGACCATGAAAAAGAGTTCAAAGAAAAAGGAGGCAAATGCAATGAAAAGAATGACTTTGTTAAAGCTAAGATAGAACAAGATACTGATGCCAAAGGCCGGAACCTAAAACCTGGCAAGAAAAAGAATGATTTTGAACAAGGTGAATTGTATTTGAAAGAAAAGTTTGAGAATTCAATTGAATCACTAAGATTATTTAAAAATGACCCTTTGTTCTTTAAACCTGGTGAGTGTTAATTCCTTCTCTTACAAAGTCATCATTACTGAAGTATTAATTTTCAGAAAATCTGAAATGATCCCATCCTGAGGGCATTGGATGTGGTTGATGCTTGTAGCATGGGTTTTGTCGTCAGTCCAGTGTGTGCCTTCTTGTCTGTAATTCTTGACAAAGCCTAGCGTACAGGTAGCTAGTTGTTTAGATTTAGCCTCATGTTCATTTAGTGGATTTTTCTGGATCAAGCTATTTGTGGAAAATTATGGAGAAATGTAATAATTGTTCTTCAAATAAAATCTGGACCAAAGAGGGCATGATAAAATATTGCTAATATGTCAGTATTTAGTTAGTGATCAATTTAGTACTTAAGTTTCTCAACTTATTTTTTGCCTTCATTCCTTAAACAAATTGGTTTTCGTCAACTAATTTTATTTCCCAAAAAAACTGATCTATAAAAATAATTTTTTAAATGTATTTTTTGATACGATGCCTACCAAAACCACTTAATGTCTTTCAATTTACCATAGGTCTATGTACTTGTATTCCTTTTTTTTTTTTTTTTTTAAGATTTTGTGTTTTGTTTTGTTTTGTTTGACAGAGACACAATAAGAGAGGGAACAAGCAGGGGGAGTGGGAGAGGGAGAACAGGCTTCCGCGCAGAGCAGGGAGCCCGATGTGGGGCTCGATCCCAGGACCCTGGGATCATGATCAGAGCCGAAGGCAGACACTTAATGACTGAACCACCCAGAGGCCCCTCCATTTTCATTTTAAAAGTTGTTTTTTTTTTTACCATGAATAGATATAGATATAATTAAAAAGGGGAAAGAAATATATTTATGGATTTTGTCTTAAAATATAAGGTTCCAGTTATTAGTACAGATCATACACTCTATGTTTCCAGAATCCCAAATGATACAAATGTTTTTATTTGAAACAGTAGCTGTATTTGAACAGTAGCTGAATTTGTATTTTAATATTTATTTGAAATTGTTTTTATACTTACATATACTTTATTAAAATAGGAATGTGCACAACTAATTTATGCCTTGAACAATGAGTATAAGATATATTAAGAACAAAATCATCAACTCAAGAAATCAAATTTGCTTTTCTTTCCCTTCCTGTTTTAGTACCTTTTTGAAGGATTTTAATTTAGTTTTGAGATAGGATTGATTTGCTTATTTCATTATCATGGAAAGAAGTAGAGTCATATTCTGATCATCATTAAATCATGGAATAAGCAGGGTCATTGCAAAGTTGACTAAATTTGTTACTATATCATCCGTGATTTATTTCTGAATGCTAAAGTAGAAAGATAAAGGTATGTCAATTTTCAGTGGGAAATATTTTACATGTTTTTAAATAATAATGAACCATTTTCTTTTCTTCCCCCCTTTGCAATGATGTCTCAAGGTAGTCAGTTTTTGTATTCAACTTTTGGCTATACCCTACTGGCAGCCATAGTAGAAAGAGCTTCAGGATATAAATATTTGGACTATATGCAGAAAATATTCCATGACTTGGATATGCTGACAACTGTGCAGGAGGAAAATGAGCCAGTGATTTACAATAGAGCAAGGTAAATGATACCTTTGGTGTGCCTCACTATATCACATTTTAACACTGTGCTGTTCATTAAAAGTCAGACTTTCATCGTCTCCATTCCAAAAATCACACTCGCCACATTTTGAGAGCTTTTCTACATGTCTGTTTTTCCATCTATAAAGTAAGGGAAATTGAATGTATTTGCTGCAGAGTATTCCAGGATCCTTGGATGAGAGACAGCAATAATTAAACTCCTGCATAATTAAACCAAAATTGCTCCTATCATGTGTATTTATCTATAATTTGCTCTCCCATCATCCGTTTTTGTATGTTGTAACTAATATTTTGTTTGTTACTATTTTTAACTTTTTAAAATTTTGAAATGATTAAAGATAAATTATAAAAAATCATTATAAATAATGATTAAAGATAAATTATAAAACTAAATACAAAGAATTCTCATATACCCTTCACCCAGATTCCCCCAAATGTTATCCTTTTACCACATTTGCTTTATCTGTTATTTTTTTCTCAACCATTTGGAAATAAGTTGCAGACAGACCTTTCACCCATAAATAATTAAATGTGTGTTTTTTTTTAAAAAAGGACATTCAGGAAACTAATATAAGCACAGTACTTATATCAGTTCTATAGACCCTATTCAAATTTTGCCAGTTCTTCCACTAATGTCCTTTATAGCAAAAGAAAGGGGAGAGAAAAAAAATTTCTGCTTCAGGATGTAGTCCAGGATCATACATTACGTTTTGTTGTCATGTCTCTCAGAAGTCACATGAAGTCGTTTTGTCCCATTATTGGTGGTAGTGATTTAATTGCTTTGTTGAGGTGGTACCTGCTGGGTTTTCTCCCTGTAAAAGTTTAAGTCGTTTCATTGAAATATACCAAATTAAATTTTATCATAATTTTTTCTAAATTATGATTCGTAGAAGGGGCATTGGGAGAGAATTTTGAGACTAATGACTACTACGAGTTTTATGGTTATGTTTTCCATTTTACTCATTATTATTTGGTTCACTAGAAAGGTAAGGTTTTTAACAAATCAACTGTTACTTTTACTTTGCATATTTTTCTTAGTACATGCTTTGCAGATGGCTTAATGGTACTTGAAATAGATGAAATTGTGGGATTATTTTAGCTTTATCTTATCCCTATATTAGTTTTGTTCAGTCTTCTGTTATATTTAGTTAAATTACCATTTTAAAATTACGAGTATATTTAAAAGGATTAAATATGCATTGCAAATCAGCCTGAAGGAGGTTTTTTTGGACTTAAAAGAAATTAGGTTAGCAGCAAGCAATGAATTTTAATTTTAAAATGGCCTGTAGTTCTCAACCACTTCAATTAGTGTTTATTATTTTGGGATCCAACATTACATTGTACTGGAAAGCATAAGAAAAACTGACGAATACTGGAGATTGCCAATTGAGTATAAAAAAAAAATTCTTTAGTAAAGATGGTGTGGATACATGATTTTATTTTGATTTAAATCTAGGTGTTTGATAATGAATTCCTACACTTATATGTAAGGGAGAGAAGAACATTAGGTATCATCACTGAGCTGTTTTCTAAACTGAAAATTAAGAGTCTCTGAATGTACAGAACTGCAAAGCAGTTTACTGTTTTCTTAATGAGTAATTTATGACTTGCAAAATCGTCAAAATAAGGCATATGATGGTGAGTTAATTTCATTTTATTGCCCATTCTTTGAAGAAAAAAAAAGACAGTGGCTTTCCTTTTCTTCTGTTAAAAGTTCCTATCAGCAAAAAAAAAAAAAAAACAAAAAAACAAAAAACAAGTTCCTATCAGCTCTGAGTTTGTTAGATTTGGAAGTACGGAATGGTGCTAAAGGGGTAGTTGATTCATTTTAGTTATATTAAATGGGCTGCTGAAAAGGGAACTAAAAAAAGAAAGAATGTTACCTGTGAAAATGGTCTGTCCACTCGCTTCATCTTTATTTTACTTGATGCAGTATCTACTTGGGACTCTAAAACTCTACTTTGATTCTTTTTTTGTTAATAATTATTTTAAAAGAGCTTAAAGGCACCAGCTTTTTAAGGGAGTTCAGGGAGTAAAAGGAAACTTTCAAAGACAAGTATTAAAAAAAAAACAAAACTTGAAGTAAAACTTAGTAAATGCATATGTTTCTATTCGTTTATGTTTGTCATTTTGCAGGAAATAAAATTTCCAGCAAAAGTTTGCAGCTTTGTTAGTGTTTACTCACTCCTTCATAATAATTATAAATTAAATATATTTATATTATCCTAACCTAGGCTTTTTAGAGTTATTGTAACCCAAGAGTAAATACTTAGCATCTTTTTGCTCCTGTGTGTGTGTGTGTGTGTGTGTGTTCAAAACAATCAGTCCTAGTGTCTGTCACCTTTTTAAGATATTTCCCTATAATCCTACCCCAAAATACTACTTATATTTCTTCGGCCAGAATTTTAGCAACAGGCCATACTTAGCTGTAAGGGATGCAGAGAAATTAGTTTTTAGCAGGGTACATTGTCCTGAATAAAACTGGAACTTTCTTAAATGGAAGACTAGGAATGTTGACTTAGTTTACACAAATAGATATATTGATTCTATATAACAAGTATGTTCTGTATAGGCAAGTAAACTAAAATAACCCTTGAAGCAAATGCCCATGGGGGAGTGGACTGATTGTTCTTGACACTGAAAGACATTCTGTTGATAGGGGAATCCCTAGTCAATGCATTAGCTTATTTTTAGACTCTGTTCATATTCCGTGAGTTTGGCACAACACTTGCAACAAAAATCTCTTTTATAATTGGATGGGACCAAAAGCAAATACAATGGATATTTTCTGAAGTGTTTGCTATATTTTGGCACTATAGATACGGTCTTTACTTTCTATTATTACCTTTATGATGATTATTATTTTTATTTGCAAAAGTGTCTTCTAAAATTAAGCATTTTTTTTAAAGATTTTATTTATTTGACAGAGAAAGAGTGCAAAAGCATGGGGAGTGGGAGAAGCAGGCTCCCACTGAATAGGGAGCCTGATGGGGGCTTGATCTCAGGACCATTGAATCATGACCCAAGCTGAACGCAGATGCTTAACCAACTGAGCCACCCAGGCATCCTAAGCACTGTTTTTCATGAAACTCTTTTCTATGCCATTAGCTGATAGACTCTATAGTAATAGGTTTCAAATATTAATGCTAAATGTTAAATTGGGATTGGTTTTTATTATATGCATTTTAAATTCTGTGGGTTTTTAAACTTCTCATAACAATAAAACACAAACCAGTACGTAATTATTACTGAAGGCATTTAAGAAGCATTGCAGAAATAAAAGTATTCTGAATTTCTAAGTTTGTAGTTGTAGATATCTGTAGTTATTCAGTGCTCTAGTGCAGAATCTAGAGATTCTTAAATAAATAAGAGGCTCTTTGTTATCTGGCAGCATTCCATCAGTTACTCATTTACAGAGATGTCTCAGTAACTTACTCAAGAACTCGTGTCTATATTGCGTTCTTTTTACTGCAGAAATTCCTTAACAATTTGAAATAGTAAACTTACCTTTTAGTTGAACAAAATTATTTCCATGAAAAGCCATTAATTGTCCTCTGTGAAAAGGAATCAAGAGATTAAAGCCTAGAATTTGTTTACTTAAAAGTATAGAGTTCTAGACTGGAGTCTAGAATTCTCCACATTTTTATACCTTAAGGGAAGAATGATTAAGAATCCTGATTTCCAGCCTTGACATAAGTGGTTTGGAATGCTTTACTGTTAAAGTTACACAAAGCTGATTATCAGTGAAAATATATAGGTAGTTCTCTCCTAGTTTGCAGGCTCAGAGTTCACTGTAAGAAATATATTTGTCAGCAAGAAAATGTATTTTTATTATGTGGTTTCTTTTAGATTCAGTTGGCTGGAATTAGAAGTATAATCAGAATGGAGCACCTGGGTGGCTCAGTCAGTAAGCTCCCAACTCTTGATTTCAGTTCAGGTTGTGATCTCAGGGTTGTGAGATTGAGCCCATCATAGGGCTGTGCATTGGGCGTATAGCCTGCTGAAGATTCGCTCTCCCTCTCAAAAAAAAAAATGTAATTAGAGTTCAGGAAGAAAGTAATGAGGACCTAAAATATGGGAGAAGTCATAGGAATGAAGGAAAGGGAAAAGGTAAGTCACAAAGTGAAGATTAAATAATAGGATTTAGTATCCTGATGGATGTGAGAGTTGAGGGCAAGAGAGACAACCAAGGTTGTAATTTTTTTTTTTAAGATTTTTATTTACGTATTGCCAGAGGGAGAGAGAGAGAGCATAAGCAGAGGGAGCAGCAGGCTGAGGGAGAAGCTTGCTTCCTGCTGAGCAAGGAGCCCAATGTGGGACCAGATCCCAGGACCTGGGATCATGACCCAAGCCAAAGGCAAACACTTAACCAACTGAGCCACCCAGGTGCCCCTCAACCAAGGTTTTAAATAATGGAGAGGAGAAGTAAGAGAAGAACATTTGGAAGAGATTAGTTTTAGACATGTTTGTTTTGAGGGGTGCCTGGATGGCTTAGTCAGTTGGGCCTCTGACTCTGTGTCAGCTCAGGTCTTGATCTTGGGGTCATGAGTCCAAGCCTCCCAGCATGGAGCCTACTTTAAGAAAAAAAAAAAAACAAAAAAAACGTTTATTTTGAGAAACGAGAAGAGCACACACATTAAGTCATTGGTTTTGGGGTGTTGTTTTTTTTTTAAGATTTTATTTATTTATTTGACAGAGATCACAAGTAGGCAGAGAGACAGGCAGAGGGAGAGGGAGGAAGCAGGCTCCCCTCTGAGCAGGGAGCCTGTTGCAGGGCTCCAACCCAGGACCCTGAGATCATGACCTGAGCCGAAGGCAGAGGCTTTAACCCACTGAGCCACACAGGGGTCTCTTAGTCATTGGTTTTCAAGAGAGCATATTTAGATTCTCTGTGGTCTTCTTTTTTTTTTTTTAATCTTCAAAGCACATGCCTTTGGCCACCCTTGGCTCACCCAGTATTATGACTTGGACTTTTAGGGGACATGGAAGATTCTTGAAGGAAGAAAGGAGTAAGTTTTCAAATTATATATGCCCACAGACCTCCAAAGTTATGAATTTTGAGGGAAGGGTACATGTTGAAAGAGGAGGCCCACAGGTGATTCTGAAAAATAACTGTCCTGCCCTTCTCCAAAACCAGATTTGAGAATTACTAATGCTAGTAGAGAATCTGATTGAGAAGGGTTGTGGTACTAATGCAGACCTAAAGTTTTCTCTGTAGAAGGGAAGACCTGGGCACATGGGGCTGCAGTGATTAGAGGGATGTAGGATATCATGGGTTTGAGATCTAGAAGAGAGAGCTCAGAGCTGCAGACTAGTCAAGATTGGGTATCAGGGAAGTGCTGGTTAACAGTGCTGCAGGAAGCAAATAGGATATCGACTATACAAGAGAATTAGAAGAGCCTTGAAAATCCAGAAGAAAGCTGTTTAGTGATGGTGGACCAGAAGCCAGATTTTAAGGAGTTGAAAAGGACTAGAGAGGGTGAGTGCCTGGAAATAGACGGTCTGAGCTGTTCTGTGTAGTTTGGCAGTAAATGATGAGGGAGAAAGGACTGGCAGCTAGAAGCTATAACAAGGATAAAAAGATAAAAGTTATTTTTCCTGGGACACCTGGGTGGCTCAGTTGGTTAAGCTGCTGTTTTCAGCTCAGGTCCTGATCCCAGGGTCCTGAGATGGAGTCCTGCATTGGGCTCCTTGCTCAGTGGGGAGCCTGCTTCTCTCTCTACCTCTACCTGCCACCCTGCCTGCTTGTGTTCTCTCTCTCTCCCTGACAAATAAAGAAATAATTTTTTTAAAAAGTTGTTTTTCCCTTAGGATACAGAAAACAGAGCATTTTTTTAACTGAAGTGAAGGAGTCAAAGTCAAAGCTTCTAGCATGGCACAGAAAGGCCTTTGTGACCTGTCCCCTCTCCACTCTTCCAGCATCACCTTCTACCACTTACCCCACAAGCTCTCTGCTATAGCCAAATGGAACTGCTTTGCTCCCCAACTTGGCCTTTGTTTTTTGTTTGTTTGTTTGTTTTTTTAAAGATTTTATTTATTTATTTGACAGAGAGAGAGATCACAGGTAGGCAGAGAGGCAGGCAGAGAGAGAGGAAGGGAAGCAGGCTCCATGTTGATCAGATAGCCCGATGTGGGGCTCGATCCCAAGACTCCGGGACCATGACCTGAGCTGAAGGCAGAGGCTTTAACCCACTGAGCCACCGAGGCGCCCCGTAGCTTGGCCTTTGTAATCAGCCATTTGAACAAGGCTCACTCTCACTAGTGCTCAGGGCTCCTCCCATCCATCTTGGTAGTCACCCTACAACCTGTTCCTTGAACTGTGGTCCAGGCTCCAACAGTATTGACATTACCTGGGAGCTTGTTAAAATTACAGAATTTTATGACCCCTTCCCAGACCAACTAAAGCAGAATCTTCATTTTAACAGGATCCCCAGGTGATTCATATAGTGCTTTGAGTTTAGAACTGTCTGACAAGTCTCATAGTGCCTTGAAAGCAGCTACAGTGTTATGTTTTAACTAGTCTCTCCAGTGCCTTGCAAGTTGTCTCCATTAACTATTTGGCCAACAAATGATGCTTTCATGTACTGAATATTTTTTTTTGGCTTTTTAATTTTTTTTTTAAATTTTATTTACTTGAGAGAGAGAGCACAAGCTGGGGGAGAGGGAAAGGGAGAGGGCGAAGGGACTCCCCACTGAGTGCAGAACCTGCCACCACTGGGCTTGATCCCAGGACCCTAAGATCATGACCTGAACTGAAGTCAGATGCTTGTACCAGGCACCCCTAAACATGTTTAACGAGCACTTAGTGGGTGGCAGGTACTGTTCTAGATAGGGGAATCATCAAGGAGCAATATTGGTAAGGCTCCTGCCCTTGTGACTCTTACATTCTATGGGAAGAGACAAACATGTAGACTAAGAATTTCAGATACTGATATGAAGAAAATGAAACAAAGCAATGTTATATAGAGTAATAGAGAATGTAGAGGATCTATTTAAAATACATTTTAGACATGACTGATAAGGAAATCTAAATTGCCTTGTTGCAAATACAGAAATAAGTCTGACATAAAAAGAAGCAAGGCAAAATGTTGTAAGTGATGAGAACACAGAAGTAAGTAGGGGCTAAATTGCATTGGACAGTGACTCTCAGTGCCATTAGACACCCCCCTCCCTTATTTGAACAAGTATTTTATACCTCCTTTAGTTTCCTGAAATGATCTATATGGTTATATGATCTATAACCTATACTCACTACTCCTTTTTTTTTTCTTTTTTAGAGATTTTATTTGACAAGGAACATAAGCGGGGGTGTGGGAGAGGGAGCAGTAGGCTTCCCACTGAGCAGGAAGCCTGATGTGGGGCTCGATCCCAGGACCCTGGGATAATGACCTGAGCCAAAGGCCAATGCTCAACAACTGAGCCACCCAGGCGCCCCCATATACTCACTACTCAACTAAAATAAAAAATAAGGGGCACCAGGGTGGCTCAGTCAGTTAAGCGTCTGCCTTCAGCTCAGGTCATGATCACAGGGTCCTGGAATCAAGCCCTATTCCCTGCTTAGCAGGGAGTCTGCTTCTCCTTCTCCCTTTGCTTCCTGCTCATGCTCTGTCTCTGTATCTCACTTTCTCTGTAAAATAAATAAATAAAATCATTTTTAAAATATGTAAAATAAAAGAAATATAATAAATTATAGATATTTTGATATGTAAGGTTTAGTCACAACATTAGAAGACATGATAAAGTCAGATACAGCCTAAGACATAAAAGCATCATAAATGTAACAACTGTAAATGCTGACCAATACGGGTGTGTCATACTGGTGCCTTTGGTGGCTACCTCTGGCTAAAGCTGTGAGCGAAATCCAGTGCAGTCTTTCTTCGGTTTTCACCATGGTTACTTTCAAGAAAGTTAATGTAGAATAAAAATGTCCAAAGACTACTTTGTGTTTATAAATAAAATGGAGAGGGTTCTAATCTCAGCTCATTATAAACAGATACTTTACTTAAATGATTACCGGTAGGATAATTGAAGGTCTTCCACCATAAGGGAGAATATACACTACTGTGTGGGACTTTTCCACACGTTGTAGGACATTTAGGACCCTTGAGCCCCCCCGCCCACTAAATGTTAGTAAGAGCTCTCTAGTAATTGTGACATCTAAAAAAAAGGTCTCCAAAAATTTCCCTTAAGGAGTTGGTACTGCTTCTGTTGAGGACTGTTGATTGTTTTTTAGGCCATCATAAGAAATTTGGGTTTTGTAATTACACTGGTAATCATTGGAAGGTTTCAAACAGATGGAAGAAGGGTAAGACAAAATCTCAGGCTTCCGCATGGAGAATGGACTGCAAGGAGATAAAATAATCTATGAAGTATAACTGGCGAAATAAGGTTATAGAGGCAAAAAGGCAGTCAGGGATGCAGGTAGTAGAATTAGTCATAAAAACAATAGGAAATTTTCTTAAGTGACTGGAGAGAAGGAAAAAAGAATGCATGATAATGTAAATGCATTTTATTTTTTTTCTTTAAAGATTTGTCTTTATTTATTCGACAGAGATCACAGGTAGGCAGAGAGAGAGGAGGAAGCAGGCTCCCCTCTGTGCAGAGAGCCTGATGCAGAGCTAGATCCCAGGACCCTGAGATCATGACCTGAGCCGAAGGCAGAGGCCCAACCCACTGAGCCACCCAGGCGCCCCCATAAATGCATTTTAAGATAAAGTTGGGAGTTTGAGGCCATCTAAGTTGTCTAAAGTACTCTGGAATCTTCACAGTAAAACAAAGGATATAGTCGTCTGCCGGGCTGAGGACTGGAAGAGATAGGGACTAGCTGTTGTGAGGAATAACCAGGAAAAGAATGAGATTTGGTAGCAGCAGTGAAGACCGTTACCAAGAGTGTGAATCGATACCAGTCAGCTTTGTGATGTGAATATCTGCAGCTTTTCTTCCCAGATAAAGAACCAAAGAAAGGGGTACCTAGGTTTATTCAGGATGGGCAGATTGGTGTACTGTCAGGTTGGGTTGGAAGAGTGAAGAACCCAAAGGTGCTAGTGAGACCACAGCTGAAACAGTTCAGGCTAGAACAGAAAGTTCAGTGAAATTAGGAACTAGAAGACCTAGGAAATTGGGAAGAGTCAAGGGGAATAGAGGGGGTCACAATGAGGGCACAGAGCAGGCTCAGTTGGAGAGTTGGCCGGATTGGATAACCCTAGTTCTAGGAAGAAATGTCTGAGTTTGAGACCTTACCCATAAAGTGGATGAAAGTGATGGTGAGATTCAGTCTGACAGTCTTACGAACAGCCACGGTGGGATGAAGATGAAGATCCTTACGGATGGGACCGCACTCTGAAAACCTCAGGACACTTTTTTTTCTTCTTCTTCTTCTTCTCCTCCTCCTCCTTCTTCTTCTTTTTTAAGATTTTATTTATTTATTGGACAGAGAGAGAGAGATCACAAGGAGGCAGAGAGGCAGGCAGAGAGGGAGGAGGAAGCAGGCTCCCCGCTGAGCAGAGAGCCTGATGAGGTGCTCGATCCCAGGACCCTGAGATCATGACCTGAGCCGAAGGCAGAGGCTTAACCCACTGAGCCACCCAGGCGCCCCTCAGGACACGTTTTATTAAGAATCTTGAAAGAAAGGATTCTCTTAAGCCACATTTCATTTTTGGTTTAATTATTTTGTGATTTCATTTCATTTACATGATACTAGAATAGACACCTTATGAAGTCAGGTAGTTTGTCTCTCTTGTTTAACACTTTATTCCAGCATTTCAAGCAGTGCCTCCCACACAGGAAGTGTTCTATCAGTAACTGTTGAATGCATGAGTAAGTAACAGCTGTCGTTTATTAGGTAGCTACCAGAAATAAGTAACGTGATTGATACATGTTTTCCCATCTCTGCAAAGAAGATATTTTTGTCACCGCTTCCCAAATTAGGATGCAGAAGCAGAGAGGCAGCAGACCACCTGGGTTCAAATCCAGGTCTTGCCACTTACAAGCTATGTAGTCTGGGACAAGTTATTTCTACTGTCTGTGCCTCAGTTTTCTATCTGTGAAATAGGAATTATAGTGGTACCTACCTCTGAACCTTGTTACAAGAATACATTAGTTCATACTGATATAGTTCTTAGAACAATGTCTGGCACGTAGTAAGAATTTTCAAGTGTTAATCAGATAAAACCAGCATATTTTACTAGCTAGTAAGGGTATGCTGGGTTTCAAACAGGTTTGCAAGCTCCAGCTTCTCTCACTACACCAAGAAAGTCCCACGTCACATCATGACACATGTATGAATGTGTATTCCTATGGCATTTTTAACCAGGAGGTATAGCTTCCTTACAAATATTAATCTTAAGCGTCTCGGTGTATACTCTTTTCGTTATAAAACTCACATGCAATATATGACTCACTGAGCTCAAGGACTATAAATATCTACCAGACAGTAGTGTTTCTGCATATGCACCAGGCAAATGTATCATATGTAATATTAATTCATTTTTACAGGTATTAAAAGTTTGATACACTCAAAATGGGCAAGCCATGCCAGTAGGGGGAAAAAAAAAAAAAAAACCGCTTTCTATGCTTTAATTACTCAATTATCTGTGTTTTATTAGAATCTGAACCAGACTGAAAATGAATGCTTTCTCAGAATGTATGATCAGTACATTGAAACAACCTGTCTCATGTACATATCTTCCTATTCGTCCTCATATGTAAAGTCCGTAATAGACTATTAAGTTTTTAATGACCATTCTTATTTCATTTTAGATTTTATGTTTACAATAAAAAGAGACGTCTTGTCAACACACCATACGTGGATAACTCCTATAAATGGGCTGGTGGTGGATTTCTGTCTACAGTGGGTGACCTTCTGAAATTTGGGAATGCAATGCTGTATGGTTACCAAGTCGGGCTCTTTAAGAACTCCCATGAAAATCTTTTACCCGGATATCTCAAGCCAGAAACAATGGTTATGATTTGGACACCAGTCCCTAACACAGAGATGTCCTGGGATAAAGAGGGTAAATACGCAATGGCGTGGGGCGTTGTGGAAAAGAAGCAAACATACGGTTCTTGTAGAAAGCAGCGGCATTACGCCTCACACACCGGAGGTGCGGTGGGCGCCAGCAGTGTCCTGCTGGTCCTTCCCGAAGAACTGGATGCGGAACCTATAAATAATAAGGTTCCCCCAAGAGGAATAGTCGTTTCTATCATATGTAACATGCAGTCTGTTGGCCTCAATAGCACTGCTTTAAAGATTGCTCTAGAATTTGATAAAGATAGAGCTGACGTATCTTAACATCACAGGTGCAAAAGGAGCTGTTTTGTTCTTGTTCTTTCTGTTGTTCGAAACATTCAAATCCCAAAACACATGAGATTTTTAAAAATAGATTTGTAATAGAGTATAATTGAATGCAGAGAATTATGTACTTCTAACTGCTTAATTTTGTAATTGTCTTTTATGTAGGATTAGTTCTTTATACTCAGGGAAGTAACTATATTATTTTTACTTTTCAAAAAAAGTGTTAATTCTTGAAATAAAATATTCTGATAAAAATAGATTTTTTGAATGTGTAATATTAAGAAAATCTCATTCAACAGGGAATTTTAAATATTACTATTTTAATATGACAGCAGAAATAAGTTAATGAGAAATGTATATTAGTTATCTATTGCAGCTTCAAAGAACAAAAAATTATCTCATGGTTTCCAAGGCTCAGTAGCTTGACTGGGTGAATCTGATACCATTCTTTAATGAGGTTGCAGACAAGATGTTGTGGTCATCTAAAGGCTTCTCTGAGGCTGGAGGACATGCTTCTAAAATGGCTTACTCACTTGACTGGTGGCAAGTATCAGTCCTCTGGCTTGTGAGTAGCAAGAGGTCTCAGTTTCCCTCCATGTGGGTCTATCTGTAGGACTGCTTCAGTATCTCAGTGTCCCATTAATTGGCTTTTCCCAGCGCGAGTGATTCAAGAGACATTGAGAGAGGGAGGGAGGCCCGGAAGGAGAGCCATGAGCCATGCAGAAGCCAATGTTTTTGATAATCTCGCCTCAGAGATTACATACCATCACATTTGCTATATTCTCTAGCTTTCACAGACCAACCCTGATAACAATCTTGGAGGGATTACACAGGGTATGAATATCAGGAGGTAGGGATCATTGGGGGTCATCTACCATGGTCGGACCTCTCGTCCCTAGTGATTAATGTCTTTCCTACCTCCTCCTAAGTTTTCCAGAAATTTCATTCCATTATAGTATCAGCTCAAAACTATCACGGAAGTCTAGGTGTAGATGAGGTTCCTGGGGGTAGTTCCATAAGTATAGTTCCTCTTTATCTGAAGACCTGTGAACTAAAGACAAGTTACCTGCTCCCCACATGCGCAACATACAGTGGGCAGCATACAATGGCACAACATAATGCAGTTACTGCTATGGACCCTATGGGGGGAAATGGAAGACACATTCTTGCAATTCTGAAATCCAACCAAACACAGGTTGGCAGCTCCTTGATTGGTATTCAGGGCCTGGGGATAATTTTTGGCTCTTGGGCTATATTCTCCGGCTCACAGTTCTACCCTCTGACTTATTATTTTTTCATGAAAGGTAGCATGTGTTTGTAGCTGAGTGGTTTTCCCAGCCTGCTTTCTGCTTATATAAATTTGGAGGTTCAAAGGCCTCTTTTGTACTCTGTCTCTCCTTTCAGTTTGAGTAGTGTTCCTGCCCATACAATTTGTTTAAACTTGGTGAGTATCCTACAGATCCCATTGGGGTCCATGTTAGTAAACGAAAGGCATACCACCAAATGTCTTCAAAGAAGGCCCTTCTGTAACTTAGGATTCTGCTGAGACAATTGGAGAAAAAACTTGTTTCTAATAAACCCTGTTGTTTATATAGCTCTCTGAGACATCATCTTGGTTCTTTTCAGCAGTCAAATGATTTTAGTCAGACCCTCGGTTTCATTTAAATTTTTTTTTTAAATATTTATTTATTTTACAGAGAGAAAGCGTGTGTGAGTGCAGGGAAGAGCAGTGGGAGAGAGAAACTTAAGCAGCCTCCTCACTGAGCTTGGAGCCCAACGTGGGGCTTATCTCACCGCCCTGAGATCATGACCTGAGCCAAAACCAAGAGTCAGACGTTTAACCAACTGTGCCACCCAAGCACGCCTTCAGCTCCATTTTAGAAAATGTTTTCCTGGAAGTGCCCTCAATTTTATCTTTGCCCGAAGCCATTTTAGCTTCATTCACCATCCAGAGATTCTGGGAATTTTCCAAACCATCCAGTATTCTTTTTGTCTAGTAGTCCTTCCTTTAGCTTATATCTCTCGTGTATTTTGATATAAGCAGTAGGAAGAAGCTAGGAGACACATTCAATACTGGACATCTTAGCTGGATCACCCAGTTCATTGGGCATATGTTCTACTTTTCCTGTTCCTGCAGGCAACAGTATTGCTCAACTTTCTAACACTACAAAATTCCTTTTCCTCCAATTTCCAGTAAGATCTTCCTTATTCTCATTTAAGTCCACACCTGCAGCCTCCAGAAAGGCCATCATATTTCTGAACAGTTTCTTCAAGGCTCCTGGGGCTTTCACTAAGACTTCAAAAGACTTCACTCCAACTTCCAACCACTGCTCTGTTCCAAAACCACTCCCATATTTTAGGTTTTGGTTAGAACCTCACTCTACTTTCAGGTAACAAATCTGTAATGTAAAAAATACATATTTCAGATATAATTAAAAACTCATATACCTTAAAGTGTACGATTCAGTAGTTTTTAGTATAGCCACAAGGTGTATATCCATCCCCCCAAAAAAAACAATCTTCTACCCTTCTAGTCTTTGTTTCCTGTTCCTTTCTCCTTCAAGACTCTGGAAACCACCAGCCTACTTTCTGTCTCTTTGGATTTGCCTATTATGGACATTTTGTATCAACAGAATCCTACAATATGTGGCCCTTTGTGTCTGGCTTCTTTCATTTGGTATAGTGTGCATCAGTAATCTATTGTGTAACAAATTATCCCATCTCACAATTTCTGTGTTTCATAAACTTGGAAGCAGCTTAGCTGAATTGCTCTAGCTCAAGGTCTCTCCAAGATTTGCAGACAGAATGTCAGTCATCTGAAGGCTGGAAGATCTTATTTTAATATGGTTCACCCAAAGGCTATAGGTAAGAGGCCTCCATTGCTGGCTTAATGACTGTCCTATAACTTCCCCCAAATTGAGTAATTGAAGAGAGAACAAGGCAAATACCACAACGTCTTCTGTAATCTAGCCTTGAAAGTCATACACCATCACTTACACGAAATTCTCATGATCACACAGACCTGTGCTGATTCAGTGTACGAGACTGGCTGCACAGATGGCTTGCTAGAGTGTTGACATCTGAGGAAATTTTGTTGTAACAGCCTTGGATGAGTGTATTGGAGATTACACTGAATTCAGGAAAATTCAAAAAGAAACCAAAGTTTTTCTACACTCTACTAAAGGAGGGGTTTTCTATATTTCTGAACCCTAAACCTATTCTTCACTTTCTGCTTTGATCTATAAAGGTAGATGGATGGGCAATTCTGAGTTGGTTGAACTGTAGAGAAAGCAGCTCCCTAAAACAGATCTGCTTCATCTCCTCTGATTTCTTTATGGCTTCTGATCTCTATGTCTTTTATTTGTATTTGTCAAAGTTTTCCATCTGTGCCATTTTTTTAATTAAAGATTTTATTTATTTATTTGACAGACAGAGATCACAAGTAGGCAGAGAGGCAGGCAGAGAGAGGAAGGGAAGCAGGCTCCCCACTGAGCAGAGAGCCTGATGCAGGGCTGAATCCCAGAACCCTGGGATCATGACCTGAGCCAAAGGCAGAGGCCTCAACCCACTGAACCACCCAGGCACCCCTCATCTGTGCCATTTTTGATAAACATAAAAAGGTCATTCCTCCCTTTATTAGATTAAATTTAATATTTAAATTTTAAAATATATTTTGACTAAAAGCAAATAGAATTACAATTTAAAAAATGTTTCTGATAGTGAAAGAACCATGGTTCTAATTTGATCATGTGATATCAATATAAGCTTTGAACTTTTGCACAGACCACAGAGTGAACTGCTTGGAAGCTCCAGAGAGGGGATCTTTAAATTAGGAGAAAAGGATGAGGCAAGAGCATGATCTAGGTGTTGGGGTGAAGTGCACTGTGACTGAATTATAGGTGCGGGAGAGTCCCCAGAGTGTGAAGATCCCCATGAATTTAGTGAATGTGTACTGTGAACAAGGCACTTGCCTTCATTGTTTTTCATCTTTTTTAGGATTCTTGAAGCTCTGAGAAGAGATGGGAACTTTTTCAGAAAATGAGGTGATATGTAAATGTCAGGGACTTACAGACCCTAGATTAGGAATTCCCGTTTCAGGTATTTTTGCCGTGATAACTTCTTTTCTCACTTAATATTGTGAGAAACAGTATTGATAAATTTACATATTGCCCAAAGTAGTATCTCCGTGTGGCTGATCCTTAATATTATGGGAAAGAACTTGGCACAAGTTTCTTGTGTTCGGATTTTGGGGGTTTTGTTTTGTTTTGTTTTTACCCCTGTAATTTACAAGTTGTCAGGGCAGTCATTAGCTACAAATGATTTGCTTTACCTTCCTGTATCACACTGTTCTTTTATTTTGTGAAATTGAAAAGAAAGTGCCAGAAAGCACAAAAGATTCACATGGCAGATGCTCAATATAGTCTCAATACCCTAAAATGTTAACATTTAATTACATTTCTTCATTAAAAAATAATAAATAAAACATAAGAGATAAAGCTTAAGACCCCTTTCACTGCCACCCAAAGTTCCAGTCCCTTTTGCCTTTTAGGCAATGGCTATCAGGAGTTGGCATATACCCTTCCAATTCCCTGTTTAATTCTCTCATAGCCATGTATGTATCCATATCTGATAATAGTATTAATTTGTATTATTTACAGTTATACAAATAGCATCATAGTATATATGTTTACTACATTCCCTTTTTAAATTTAACATTATTTTGTGGTCTGGTCAGTGTATTTTAGCTGCTATAAAATACTACGTTGTATGACTATTTCATACTGTTTCTTATTGACAATTTTTTTAATAGGCATTGCTGTAAGGAACATCCTTTTTTTTGTTGAACCATATGAAATTGTTTTTTTTAGGTCAAAAATATTTGAGTAGGGACAATTTTTTGTGGTTGAACATAATTCTGTTGTTGTATGCCAACAGTATCTTTTAATTTTGGACTATACGGTGAATGGGAAATGGTACCTGATTGTTTCTACTTGCATTTACCTATTGTTGGCAAAGTTAGACATGTTTTCATATGCTCATTCGCCATTTTGATTTCTTCTAATGTAGATTTCCCACCTATATTCTGTGCTCATCTGGAATAGGGGAAATGAATACAGCATTTAAGTATTTATTGTGGACATGTTAATGGATCAGGAAATGAGTAACCTCGAAGTTCTTCCAAAAAGTGTGGTAGTTTTCCAATGGCCATAAATTCCCCTTGTTCCATTGTGTTTACTCCTTTGTAATGTGATTTTACCTTTTTTCCGAGCCAAAGATGGAATCTGTTTCTCTACTCTCTTCAATCTAGGCTGGCCTTGTGACTTGCTTTGACCTATAGAATGTGGTGGAAATGATGTTGTGTAAGTTCCAGAACCTAGTCTTTAAGAGCCCTTCCAGCTTCCAGCTTCTCCCCTGAGAATACTGCCCCAAAACCTTGTTAAAAAAAAAAAAAAAAACAAAACCAGATTAGTTTACTGGGGCATGGGAGGCCACACAAAGGAGAACGGAGATGCCCTAGCTGACAGCTAGCACCCACTGCCAGACCTGTGACTAAAGCCGTATAGACCTTACAGTCCAGTAAGCCTCTTGCTCAATGCGGCGGCATGAGTGAGCCCAAGTGAGACCAACCCACAGAATCGTGAGAAAAAATAAATCACCATTAATTTAAGTCATGAAATCTAGGGGTGGCTTGCTTTGTAGCAGTAGTTAACGTAACTGTGCTCACGAGTATCTGGTTGGCTCAGTTGGTGGAGTGTGTAACTCTTGGTCTCAGTGATGTGAGCTTGAGCCCCATGTTGAGTGTAGAGACTACTTAAAAGTAAAATCTCTTTTACAAAATAATTGTGTGGTAGCGAGATGGGTAAATAATTTGGGAGAGAAAAAGAGAACTTGGAAGTACTTGATTTTTAATGGTATCATTTTTTATTTAAAAAATGTTATTAACAAAGTGCTTATTATGTGTTACACATTGTGCTAAGCACTTTGTATATTATCTAATTTTATCTTCAAAACAACCCTATTAAGTAGAAGTTATTCTTTATGATTTTATTTATTTATTTGAGAGGGAGAGAGAGAACAAGAAGGGGAAGGTCAGAGGGAGAAGTAGACTCCCTGCCTAGCAGGGAGCCCCAAGCAGACTCAATCCTGGTACTCTAGAGTCATGACCTGAGCCGAAGGCAGTCACTTAACCAACTGAGCTACCCAGGCGCCCAAGTAAAAATTATTCTTATCTTGCTGGAGGTCATACAACCATTAGCCATTGGAATGGATTAAAGAATGAATAAACTCATATTTTCAGAATCTCAGTTTTCAAATCTGAGATAGCATTTTATTTATTTTTTATTTTTTTTTTTAAAGATTTTATTTATTTGACAGAGAGAGATCACAAGTAGATGGAGAGGCAGGCAGAGAGAGGGGTGGGGGGAAGCAGGATCTCTGCCGAGCAGAGAACCCGATGCGCGGGACTCGATCCCAGGACCCTGAGATCATGACCTGAACCGAAGGCAGCGGCTTAACCCACTGAGCCACCCAGGCGCCCTGAGATAGCATTTTAAAATTTGGTATTCTGTGATAGGCAGAACAGTGGCCCCCTACAGATGTCCTAATCCCCAGAACCTGTGAATAGGTTACCTTACTTAGCAAAAGGGACACTGCAGATGTCATTAAAGTGAAGATCCTAGATAGGGAGATTGTCCTGGATTTTCTGGGTAAGCCCAATGTAATCACAAGCATCCTTGTAAGAGGAAAGTAGGGGTACCTGGGTGGCTTAGTTGGTTGGGCATCTGACTTGATTTTGGCTCAGGTCGTGATCCTCAGGGTCCTGGGGTTGACCCCCAGGTCAGGCTCTGTGCTGAGTGGGGAGTCTGAAAGATTTCTCTCCCTCTTCCTCTGTCCCTCCCCCTGCTCACACGTGCAATCTCTCTCTCTAAAATAAGTAAATCTTTAAAAAAAAATAATAGGAGGAAGATAGAAAGTGAGAGTCAGAGGAGATGTGAAGACATTAGAGGTAGGAGGATGTGGTCCACAGACCAAGGGATGCAGGCAGCTTCTATAAACTGAGAAAGAAAGGAAATAGATCTTCTCCTAGAGCCCCCAGAAGGAGCATATCCACACCGACACCTTGATTTTTAACCATTTTGTACTTAAAAAAAGAGAAAAATCATATATATGTGTTGTATCTAGAATATGTAAGAATTCTTACCATTCAGTAAAACCCAACCCTATTAAAAATGGGCAAAGGATCTGAGTAGACATTTCTCCAGAGAAGAAATATGAATAGCCAGTAAGCACATAAAAAGATAGTCAACATAATTAATCATCAGGGAAAGGAAAATCAAAATCAAAGTGAAATAGCTCTTCACCCACACCAAAATGGCTATGATCCAAAAGACTGACAAGACCAACTGTTGTGGGGGGGCGGCGCCTGGGTGGCTCAGTGGGTTAAGCCTCTATCTTCAGCTCAGGTTGTGATCTCAGGGTCGTGGGATCGAGCCCCGCATGGGGCTCTCTGCTCAGCAGGGAGCCTGCTTCTCCCTCTCTCTCTGCCTACTCATGATCTCTGTCAAATAAAATCTTTTTTTTAAATTTTTTTAAGATTTTATTTATTTATTTGATAGAGAAAGATCACAAGCAGGCAAGGAGCCAGGCAGAGAGAGAGAGGAGGAAGCAGACTCCCTGCTGAGCAGAAAGCCCGATGCGGGACTCGATCCCAGGACCCTGAGATCATGACCCGAGCCGAAGGCAGAGGCTTCAACCCACTGAGCCACCCAGGCACGTTGTCAAATAAAATCTTTAAAAAAAAAACAAAAAAAAAAACAAAAAACAACTGTTGGTGAGGAAGTGGAAAAATTATAACCCTTGTATATTACTAGTCAGAATGTAAGATGGTGCAGCCTCTTTGGAAAATAGGCAATTCCTCAAAAAGTTAAACACAGGATTATTATAACCTAGCAATTCTACTTCTAGGTGTATTACCCAAGAGAATTTAAAATATGTCTACATTAAAAAGTGTTTGCAGGGTGCCTGGGTGGCTCAGTGGATTAAGACTCTGCCTTCAGCTCAGGTCATGATCTCAGGGCCCTGGGATTGAGCCCCATATCAGGCTCTCTGCTCAGCAGGGAGCCTGTTTCCCCTTCTCTGTCTCTCTGCCTACTTGTGATCTCTGTGTCAAATAAATAAATAAAATCTTCTTTTAAAAAAAGTGTACATACGTGTTTGAAGTAGCCAGAAAGTGAAAACTCAATGTCCACCAACTGATGGGTAAATAAAATGTATATTCTTACGACAGGTATTATTCAGTTATAAAAAGGAATGAAGTACTGATACATGCTCCAGTGTGATGGCCATCTTAAATATTATGCTAAGTCAAAGAAGCCAGACACAAAAGGACACGTATTACATGACCCCATTTACATAAAATGTCCAGAACAGGCAAACTGATGGAGATAGAAAGCCTATTAGTGGTTGCTAGGAGCTGAGAGGAGGAAAGGAGAGAGAATGCTAATGAATATGGAGTTTCCTATGAAGTAATGAAAACAGTCTGGGATTACAGTGGTGACGGTTTGCACAACCTGTGAATATACTAAAAAACCACTGCATTTTACATTGTAAAAGGTTGAATTTTATGACACCTACATTATATGAAGAAGAACAGGAATAAGAACAAGATCAAGAACAAGAAGAACCTTTACTGATGATTTCCAGGAACACCAGGTAAGAAAACCATTTGTCATCTGATCAGGCCAGAAGCCAAGAATTCCATTTTCATTTTCAGTTATCTTTATGTAACCAGATTTTCTATTTATAGAAGAGATAGAAGTTTTCCTTTAAAAAGATGTTTACATCTGGGGTACCTGGCTGGCTTGGTTGGTGGAGCATGTGACTCTTGATCTAAGGGTTTTAAGTTCAAACCCCACGTTAGGCGATGATTACTTAAAATCTTAAAAAAAATGTTTACATTAAAAAACAAAGTCTATAAATAATAGTATTAAAGAAAAACAATCAGTAAATAACAAAGTATGTGGCAGATTCTGAAGTTTGTAAGTCCTTGTGTACTATTATTTTTCAAGCCCAGTAATACTGTTTAGATTAATAATGAAAAAAAGCTCAATACACCATTGACTTCCTAGTGCCAAGTATCTCTGTAACTTAATCCTTAGCTATGTTCTTCCAAGTACAATCCTCTTTCAGTAACCTTTCCAAGGAAATTTTCAGGTTATTTGCCCTCTAAGTTAGTTATCATAGGTTTTGCTCCTTTCCATATCCATAGCCTGCCATCCCCACTGGCTCTTCTTGGGGCCAAGGTTCCTAAACTATGCAAGCTAAAGTGAGTTGGGGCACCAAAGCAAAAACACTGATACTTGATACCTTTTGGATACGACGCCTACGCCTAATTCCAGTCCCAGGTAGTTCTGTTACATTATATGGTACCACGTTCCTTCTGATGAGGTCATATCTTTGTGAAGCTGGGTTTGGGGACATTGCTGTGATAAAAAACAAGTACACCAAAGCCACTCAACACACATCTGTAGTCAGGAGTGCTCTTGAGTCTGGACCAGAGAATTCCATGTCATCTGCCATTCTCAGCCAGTATATCCTGGCTATTCCTGATGCCTCCTCTCAAGTTTCCTACCCCAAAAGGTGCTTCCTACCATTCAGACCCCAGCTGCAGTTATCTACTAAATTATGCAATATGTTAAGGCCACATAAATCCAAGGCATTACATTGTAATTACTGTGTAATTATACTGATTGTTAACTGCATTAAATATGTACTTCTGTACATGTGTTTCCATAGTTACAATGGCAAAACTGTATTTAGAATTACCAAATAATGGACTTCTTCCCATTTTTTAATTATTTAACCCATTCACAGCAATTTGGAAAAGGTCTGATAATCAAATATAGTTTCTACTCCTGAAATGAGACAGATCAGAATACACTTTTTAAAATGCTTACACCGAATCCACACACACAGTATATATAAACGTATAGCATATTCACACACACTAAAGATAAAGAAGCGGAATTTGCCCATAATCAAAACTTTATTGAAAAACTGACACCAAAATAGGACATCACTGTTGTAAACCTTACAAAATTAAACATAATTACATTATCTTGGTAGATTAACTGGAATTACTGAACTGATAAGGCTTTCTGCGATAGAACACAAATTCAAGAGGTTGTGTGGATCATTAGTGTTGCTTTCTTCTAAATGAACACCCTGCAAAGGAATCATGAGAACATGTTAAACACAAGTGTACACCATCTCTGCTATAGTTTTAATGACAAAAAATATGTTTTTGGTAAAAAAACAAAACGAAGTTTTAGGAATATTAGAACAATATTCACATACAGGTTATTTATCCTTTTATGCCAGAAATTTACTATAATAAGTCTTGTATATTTGAATTTATTCTGATGTGACTATAACTATTATTCCTGTTTCTCAAACGCAGTATTGGAGTCTATAGACCATGAACCTAAATTCAACAGTTAAAACTTTAATGCAAGCTGCCAGAAAATGTAATCTTAATTTTTAGGAATTATTCTGAATTACTTTCCTAAGAAACTGATTTTGATTAGAATTCTCTTCAAATCTATTAGGAAAACTCTAATACCCTATTAGTCAGCCATGGGCACAAAACTCCAAGACACAAAGGCTGAAAACATCTTGCAAGTATGCTTTTGAGAGCAATGCTGCACTTAAATATCATATGCCAACTCTGTACTTACATCTCACCAGGACACACAAAACAGATCTTGGGTTCATTGCCAAATCTACTTATAACTCTTCTGGTGAGAACAACATGGAATTTACAACACCCCCAAAATTCACAAGCAAACTTCAAGTATCATTATGAATCATTATAAATCTATAAGTACTACTATGGAAAATATACGTAATTACTATTTTTTTCTTACTGCACAAAAGTGAAAGAGGAATTAAAATGGGATTTTTAGAGGCACCTGGCTGGCTCAGTCCGTACAGCATGCGACTCCTGATCTTGGGGTTTTAAGTTTGAGCCTCGTGTTGAGTGTAGAGATTACTTAAAAATAAAATCTTTTAAAAAAATAAATAAAATGGGATTTTTATTTAACAATTAAGTAGATGCTCTGACAAATCAAACTGCTGGCATTTTGACTGATACCTTAGTTATCTGTTGCCTAGCTAGCAATGATAAAAACTGTCTTTAGTCAAATGTGTGAAATACATATAAAGCAAAATATTTACAAGAGAATTTTTAAAATTTATGGGTTTGAAAACCCATTATGTCCTATTGTATGTACTTATTCTTTTGCTCCATTTGGGCTTACATTTAATATTCCAAATTAAGCAAACTAAGTAACTACAGAGAATTAGGTGTTCCAAACTAAGAAAAACAATAGTTCAATGAGTTATTTGCAAAATTAGAGGCATAAACTTATCCATTTGAGCAGAGCACTCTTTGCTGAAAGAGCATACAACTAAAGATAAAATTCTTTTGGTAATAATGAATTTAAGATTTCTTTTAAACTGGCTTTTAATAAAGGTAGATATTTATAATAATAAAACCTCAGCACTGGGTTAGAAAATGCCAAATGAATACCCTCTGTGAGTCTGGCCTTTCCTCCCGTTGGCTGGCACAGCACTGTTGAACAGCCTACACAAAGAACCACCGTCTGAGCATGGCTGAAAACCGTGGTAATCTTGTAGCAACCTAGAAAAAGGGCAATGTTAAAAGTGAAAAGCAGAAGAAAATAAAGCCTATTGTTCACCAGTGTTCTAGCAAAGACCTTGTAAAAGATGAAGAACTTGAGTACTGTGCAATAGCAAGCCACATATTTAACTTAAACTTTTCCAGTCATCACGTTAAAAAAAAGTTTTAAAAGAGCCAACAGGTGAAGTTAATAATGTATTTTATTGAACTCAGTATTTCCAAAGTATTATTACCATTTCAGCATGTAAGCAATATGGTTTTTATGTGTGTGATATTAAAAATTGATATTAAAAATCCAGTGTATATTTTATACTTAAAGAATCTTTCCCACTGTGACAAGCCACATTTCAAGTGCTTAGTAGCTACATACGGCTAATGGCACACACTGGGCAGCACAGCTTAACAGTAAAGAATCAACATACTTTTCACTGCATCATGAAAAAGAAAACTGATCATATGAACAGTTTAATGACTTAGTAAGTCGAATGTCACATCCCCTCTGGAGTCTCATCCTCAACCACCACCCCCCCTCCAACCCACGAATAGTTTCTACAATGGTTTGGGTAGTTTATTAGGAAAATGTCCCTTTTGACATTTCCAATTCTGAGATCCCACTTCTACTCAACAAAAAGTCCTAACTTTTGTAGCTATCTAAACGTAACACACCACACTAGCAATCCCTTTAGAAATTTTCCTTGGTAAAGGAATTAAGATTTGAAATTTTACCTGGGCATTTTACATCCATAAAATAGGAATTTGGGCTTTGAACTAGCCGTTTCTTTTTATGTTTTTTCTTCTCCTCTTCCAAGGACGGGTGTAGTAAATCTCTAGCCAACTGAATAAAAAAGCATATTATTATCGCAAGAAGGAATCCACAGTTCTGGCAGATATAACCGTATGTGAAAGATACATACAAAACAAGGAATACCAGTCATACTCGGCAGATGCAACACGCCAGATGTTATTTATTCAGCCTGTTAAGTAACTTTAGTCAATACTTTTTACAATGCTCGTGTTCTCCAAGTCCCGGTAAAGGAACTCGATGACGATCAAGAAGCATATGGTACGGTTAATCCCGTTCTTCTTTATTCAACAGAGTACTAGTCTCCAATAAAAACACTGTGGTGCTAAGAACTTGACCCCAACCCTGTGCCAGCTGAGAGCAGAAATCGCTGAGGCAGACCCAAGAGTGCCAACGCTGGGGCGATTTCTGCCCCCTGCCCCCGGGGTTCAACATCTGATCTGACAGGAACTCTGCGTGGCTGAAGCGTGACTGTCCTGATGGAGTTAACATGCAAGGCAACTGCGAAAACAGTTTTTTTTTAAAGGAAACCAGCAGAAAATCGCTTCCGAGAGGGGGCGAGAACCAACCAGCGCAAGAAAAGCAAAAAGACTCCAAAGATTGCAGTCTCACGGGCGCCCACCAAAACCCAAGAAGGCGGAGTGTCACCCGAGGAGCTGCCCCCTCCTAGCCACTGAGTCCAGACTTGAGCCCAGGGCGGCCCCGGGTTCCCTCTGCTCCACGCCCAGAATAGGGCCCGACACGCCGCGCTGCCCGGGCAAGTCCCAACAAGTCCTCCACGCGCGGAGGAGCTGCGCGGCTCGTAGCTACCGAGCCGTGTTCGACGGAGACCTCTCCCCCGGCCCGCCGAGGCGCCGGGCTAACCCACCCCCAGGACCCCCAGACACAGAAGCCCGAAACAAACGGAAAGCCAGAAAGTAAACAACTCACAGGCATGTTGAACCTTTCGCAATCCCGGCCAGTCCAGATCTCTAAGGCGACACCCCTAGCGAGCAGCACGCGATCTGGAGAGCGGCGTCAACTTCCGGGATAGAGGAGGCGGGGCAGGCGGGCCCGTCCGCTCTAGGCGCTCCTCTCGGTGGTGGGGTCGGCCTCGGCCGTCGGTGGGGATTCCCGGCCGCGGGGGTATGTGAGGGTCTCGTAGTTCCGAAAGCCTGGACCGCGCACAGCTACGGGGCTCCCGGGAGAGGGCCGCTGGCCCCAAGGCTCTGCCTCGGACAAGTGGTGCCCTGGGCGAGGCTTAGGCGGTGTGGCCGGGCTGGGAAGGCGCCTGGGGCTTAGGTTGCGGAGAACGGATTGCCCTTGGCCGCCCCAGCCCGGCGGCGTAGCGGAACCCGGGGGGCCCGTCGGGCGGCCCCTCCACGGTCCCGGCCGCCGGACCCCCCCCTCCCCCACTCTGCGACGGTTCTACGGAGCCGCAGGTGTCCGCTCGTTTGTTGAAACCGTAGCATTAATCAAAACTATTAATCCGTGTCCGCGAAATTATGAAAGTTTTGTATACTTGTACATCCAGCTCTCAAGGGACCGGTTAAGTTCGGGGAAGGCGGCTCTGCCTTGGGTTTGCATCGCCCTAAGAAAGTTTTTAAGCACCGGATTCGCTACCGAGCTTAGTTCACCGCTCGACTCCTTCCTGCCTCTGAGAATTATACTTTACAGAGCGGACAGCTCTGGCCTGAAAAAAAGGCATGGAGAGCCACACTTGAAAATATTTTTTTTTTTTTAAAGATTTTATTTATTTGTCAGAGAGAGAGGAGAGCGAGCGAGCACAGGCAGACAGAATGGCAGGCAGAGGCAGAGGGAGAAGCAGGCTCCCTGCCAAGCAAGGAGCCCGATGTGGGACTCGATCCCAGGACGCTGGGATCATGACCTGAGCCAAAGGCAGCTGCTTAACCAACTGAGCCACCCAGGCGTCCCTTGAAAATATTTTTGATGAGGATGAGCTTGAGGGATGGGTGTGAGGGAATATGATCAAAGGCTAGGAAACCAGGCTCTCTCTGACAAATAAATAAATAAAACCTTTAGACAAATTATAAGAGACTCTTAATCTCAGGAAACAAACTGAGATTTGCTGGAGTGGAGGGGAATGGGAGGGATGGAGAGGCTGGGTGATGGACCCTGGGGAGGGTATGTGTTATGGTGAGCCCTGTGAATTGTGTAAGACTGATGAATCACAGACCTGCACCCCTGAAACAAATAATACACTAGATGTTAATTTAAAAAGATAATAAAAGCTAGGAAACCAGGGAAATGCTTAACCAGAAAAATGTCCTAGATAACATTCTCCATCACCTTTTATTTCACACATTTTGGGAAATGCAGAAAAAAATGAAGAAAATTAAAATTACTATCCAGAGATAAACACTTTTGACAATTTAACCTATAACCTTCCAAACATTTTTTATTTACTTGCATATAGGTTTGTTGGGAGTTTGGGTTTTACATATCATCTTGTACATATTCTTTTGTAGACTTGATCCCCCCCCACTACTTCTAATGAACATTGTTCCATGTTATTACGTATTTTCCTAGATTATGACTTTTAATGAGCACATAGAATTCATTCTATGAATATATATCCTTTCATCTGTACACTAAAGTGGACATTGGGTTTGGGTTTTTTAATATTTTGTATTTTAAATATGACAAAATATTAAATATTTTGACAAAATATTAAATATTTTGAAGATAAGTATATGGAATAATACAATAGTGTGTCAGAATAATGACCCCCCCCCAAGACTTCAATGGCCTAGTCCCCAAGACCTATAGTTACATGGCAACTGGAATTAGGGTTGTTAATTAGATAATTAGGAGTATTATCTGGGTAGGCCCAGATCACAAGGGTGATCTCAAAGTGATCAGAAGGGTCCTTAAAAGTGGAAGAGGAAGACAGAAAATGAAGACTCAGAGAAAGAGATGCAGTGATGAAAGAAAGGTCTGAGAGATGCTGTGTTGCTGGATGTGAAGATGGAAGAAGTGGGGCAAGAGCCACAGAACATGGGCAGCCTGTAGAAGCTAGAAACGGACTCTGCCCTGGAGTTTCCTGAAGAAACACCGTCCTTCCAGCCCCTCAGTTGTAACCCAGTGAGACCCAGGTCAGACTTTGAACTGTAGAACTGTGAGATGAGAAATTTATGTTGTTTTAAGCTGCTAAATTTGTGGTAATTTGTTACAGTTGGAAACAAATGCAATAATGAAAACCCATGTAGCCAGTCCCCAACTCTGTCAAGTCTGACCATTCAATACTGCCTCTCTCAAGGATTTGTCATTTTTAAAATACTACTGTAGTAAACACTCTTGTCAGTAAGTCTCTAGGCACACCCTTGATTATTTCCTAAGATAAATTCCTAGAGGGGGCTCAGTCGGTAAAGGGTCTGCCTTCCGCTCAGGTCATGATCCCAGGGTTCTGGGATTGAGTCCTGCATCAGGCACCCTGCTCAGTGGAGAGAATGCTTCTTCCTCTCCCACTGCCCCTCTCCTCTGCTTGTGCTAGCTCTCTCTCTCTCTCTCTCTCTCTCTCGCTCTTTAAAAAGAGATAAGTTCTCCCTCTAAAAAAAAAAAATCTTAAAAAAAGATAAATTCCTGAGTCAAAAGTTATATATATTTTAGGTTTTATAATATAAACTGCCAAATTACACTCCAGAAAAATCAAACCAATTTACATTCTAATTGTTGTTGTTGTTGTTTTAAATTGTATTTATTTGTCAGAGATGGGGCGGGAAGAGAGCAAGCACAAGCAGGGCTAGCAGCAGGCAAAGGGAGGACAAAAGCTCCCCTCTGAGCAAGAAGCCTGATGTGGGACTCCATTCAAGGAGTCCAGAATCACGACCGGGGAGGAAGGCACAAGCCCAATCGACTGAGCCACCCAGGCACTCTTATATTTCAGTTGTAAAGGTTTGAGAATGCCCTCTTTCTTTGTACCTTTGACAATACTGATATTATGTTGTTCCTGATGTCAGTCAATCCTGAAGAACTGTATGGTATTTTATCATATTTTACTGTTATTTTAATTAATATTTTTCATGAACTTATTAGCACCCAGCATATTTCTATTGAGATGATCATCCATTACTTCCTTATGTATCCTTGTTGGTTTTTTCTTAATTAGGTAGGCTCCACGCCCAATGTGGGGCTTGAAATCAGGACCCTAAGATTAAGAGTCACATACTCTACCGAATGAGCCAGCCAGGCACCAGCCCCCAGTTATGTATTCTTTCATATTAAGGCCATTAACCCATAATCACATATGCTGCAAATATTTTTCCCAACTTGTTATTTCCTATTAACTTATCCTATTAATTTATGGGGTGATTTTAAAACTATACAGAATTTTTAAATTTCGCATACGTATATTTCAGACCTATTGGTGTTTCCTTTTTTGCATTTGTGTTTTGACAAGCCTTTGCCACCTTAGCATCCGCTAAACTTTCTTCGCATTCTTTTGTTATGATATTTATTCTTTAACTTTTTGGTACTTGATGCGTAGTCTCAGAACACTTTCCAATGATCATGCTTAATTACTGCTTCACTTCCTTACTGATGCCCGGGGTGGTGTCGAAACGCTCAACTTCTAAGTCACTGTACCAGCAGAAGGAATAAAACTGAAGGTCAGGGAGACCTGGGCTCTATAACCCTGCCTCCTCCTCCAAAGCTCAGTGTCTCCTACAACGTCCCCGGGTCCTTGCAATGCTGGCAGAAAGAAAAAGGGACCTGGAGTCACTTTGCCTTGGCAGCCGGCTCTTAGGGATCTCGCGGAAGGATCTCGCGGAAGGATCCCCCACTGGGGTCCCCACGAACCATGAAGTGCCCGCTGGAGTTCTGTATGCTGCTGAGAACTTTCTCGCCGTTCTATCTGGTCACGTCTGAGAAGATACGTTGTTATCTCCAGTTGTGCACCAGCCGCCTTCACCTGAGAAGGAAACAGCCATCTCTGCTCCCTTCCGCCTTCGTCAACTTCAGACACTGGGAAAGCTCACAGGTGTTCCAGCTAAGCCAGGAGCTTAACTGGTGCTAAATTTCAGGCTAACCCAAACCTGTTCTAAATACCTCAGAGACCTATTTGCCCCTGGGCTGGAGTGCCTGCCTCAGGCTTGCGCCCTTCTTCTCCCAGAAAGGTGGTCGGAAATTTAGCTGTAAGAAATTCAGGGTGTGAGGTGGAGCCCCAAAGATGACTTTTCACACTCCTGCCTAAGTATTTTTCTGAGAGACTCAGAGAAATCTGTGTCATCAGCGAACTCTATAACAAGGCTGCATTCTCTCTTCCCTTGTGGTCTACCTGTTTGTTGTCAGGAATCAAAGCATGTGTGGCTTATTCTCAACACGTTCCTGAAATCAACAGCAACTGCTGAAAGCCCGCCTCTTCTCTGCTCACCAGTTCTCCACAGGGTCACAACCTTTGTCCCAAAAGCTGCGTTGTCAGGTTGAAATCCATCTGTCATTCATGAGGATGTCTGACACGCTCAGGTAAACTCCCATCTATAAGGGGTAAGAGTCTCAGGTGTAAACGCTGTTGTCCTGTTTTTTTCTTTTCCATGCCAACTTAATTTCTGACTGAAGCTGAGCCCACTGGGTTGGTACTTTAGGCTGAATGTTTGTGTCCCCCTGAAATCCATATGTTGACTCTTAACCCCCCAGGGTGATGGTATTGAGCAGTGAGGCTTTTGAGAGGTGGTTAGATCCTCAGGGTAGAGCCCTCATGAGTGGAATTAGTTCCATTATGGAAAAGGCCCCAGAGTGCTCCCTCCCTCCTTCTACCCTTTAAGGATACAGTGATAAGACTTCTGTCTGTGAGCTAGGAAGTGGGCTCCAAATGGACCCACACTATTGATCTTGGATTTGCCACTCTCCAGAACTGTGAGAAATAAATGTCTGTATTTAAGTCACTTGGTCTATAACGTTTAGTTACAATAGCCTGGACACACCAAGCAGGCTGGCCTAGTGGAACATGTCACCTCATTCTTGGAGACTGTGCTGGGTTTTCTCCAGGTGTCCCTCACCTGATCTGTTCTCCATCTGTCCTTCACCCTTCTCTGTGCCCAGGAGGCTGATCTTGACAGGCTGCATCTGCTGAGTTCTCTTGTCCTCTGGTTTCTAATTGAGTTGGCCCAATGAGGTGCATCAGTAGGAAATCACAAAGTGGGTGAGGAGAAATATTAAGGTACTTACTCCCCTGGTTCTATCCTTGGTGGGCCATTTTCTTCTATATGGCCGTGTTACTCTGAAGGAAACAGTTGCTTCTGGTGTCCCTTTCCTACAGCTCCTAAGGGATTCCAGTCAATACTTCCTCCCCTTTTTGGTTCTTTTGCTTGAGGGGTGGTATTGCATGATTTTTTTGTTGATTTCTGTTAACTGTGCTTAGCCTTGTAAATATACCTACGTGAAGCTATCTTCCGTCATCTCTTTTGAGTGGGCCGTTTGTGATCTGCCAGGACCCTGACATGGGGATCCCCTGCCAGAATGTGCCCTTCTTTAGCCTGCAAAGCTTTGTAGATTTGTAGATGGGCTCTGTCTGCCCTTCAGCCATCAACCCAACCAGGTCACTACAGGGATGTCCATTATCCCTGACTACAGAATCCTTCATGTGTAACTGGTTGTGGCTTGAGATGAAAATGGGACTCTTGAGACAGCCTAGAGTCCTAGCCATGAAGATCTTTTGCCACATTACGGACAGCATTGGGACCACCTAGGAACTTGTTGGAAATGCAGACTCAGGCCCCAACCCTAGACCTCCGGAGTCAGAATCTGCGTTTTAACAAGAGCCTCTGGCAATTGCATTCACATCCCAGTGTGACAAACACTGCCCTAGGGGCACCTGGGTGGCTCAGTCTGTTAAGCGTCTTCGGCTCAGGTCATGATCCCAGGGTCCTGGGACCAAATTCCACACCCGGCTCTTTGCTCAGCCAGGGAGCCTGCTTCTCCCTCTCCCTTCCCTCCCCATGCTGTGCTCTCTTCTGCTCTCTCTCACTCACTCTCTCAAATAAATAAATCTAAAAAAAACAAATAATGTTTTTTAAAAAATAGAAAGAAAGAAACACTGCCCTAGATTTACCATCCCAGCATTTGCAGCATTCTCTCTGGAGTCTTCTTACGTTTCTGTGTGACTATAAGGAAGCCAGAACCTAGATTCCATGACTCCAGGTAACAAACCAAGGATGTTTCTCTAGATTGAAACAGGGAAAACCACCCCCCACCCTCCTCCTTCTCCAGGATGTTTTGTCCATTTCAGCAAATCTTATTCTCTCTTACTATGTTGAGGAAACATTTAAGTCAAGATACTTAAACTTGGTTACACATTAGAATACCCAGAGGAGCATTCTAGGTTAGTTTTAAAGCATTTGGGGGTGGTACCAGGCGGTAGGGTTTTTTTTGTTTATAGGGGGAGTGGGGCAGGGAGGGGCAAAAGGAGAGAGAGAGAGAGAATCTTAAGCAGGCTCCACACTTACACGAAGCCCGATGTGGGGCTCAGTCTCACAACCCTGAGATCATGACCTGACTCCAAATCTAGAGTTGGATGCTCCACCTACTGAACCATCCAGGTGCCCCAAGCTGCAGTAGTTTCTAAAACTCCCCAGGTGATTCTATGAGAAGGCAAGATTGAGAGCTACTATTCTCAGTTCCTCAGAGGGCTCAACGGTTTCAAAAGCAAAGCCCAGGGGCACCTGGGTGGCTCAGTGGGTTAAGCCGCTGCCTTCAGCTCGGGTCATGATCTCAGGGTCCTGGGATGGAGCCCCGAGTAGGGCTCTCTGCTCAGCAGGGAGCCTGCTTCCCTCTGTCTCTCTGCCTGCCTCTCTGCCTACCTGTGATCTCTGTCAAATAAATAAATAAAATCTTAAAAAAAGAAAAAAAAAAAAAAAAAGCAAAGCCCAGAAGAACTATAGGCAACTCCTCCTGAAAGGTAGGGAGAGGGAAAAATACAGAGGGGGGGAAAAATCATTGCTGATCAGCTTGTCCAGAACAGGTTGCCAGATGGGGTGTCCCAGTACTGTGTTGCCTGCCTTGAGGATCAGGTGGCAGGTCTCCTGGTCTCTCCAGCTGCTGCTTCCTACAAACCCTCTCAGAGCCTGCCTGAGTCTCCAGGGAAGACAGTGAGCTATTGAGAGGCCAGAGGCCAGGTGCTCTCTCAAACTTTCTTGTCTCTCCACAGCATCCAGTGAAGACATTTTACAAAGATGCTGAGGTCAGCAAAAATGTATGCAAATGCAATCGCTCCCTTTACTGCAGCACTTAACGCCTACATTAATCCTTTCTCAATAACAATTGCTGTCTCCGGTGGTTTTTCTTTGCATGTTCTTGTACTACAAATTCATGATCCTTATGTCCATGTTTCTTTGTGTTCTTTTCCCTAAAAGTCCGTAGGCTTCTTAAAATCAGGATGTGCTCTCATTCCCCAACTTGCCTAAGTAGGAGAGCAGGTGCAGAAATCTGTCCCCTGAGTCCCATACTCAGTGTAACTGGTGTGATGGTCTTTCTTTGAGAACTAACTAGTCTGCCTCTGATTTATCCAGAACTTTGCTTTTCCTGTGAGAACTTTCTAAGTCCTTCTTGAGGCATGCCTTTTGTTTTCCCTCTGCCTCCAGTTAATGTGGTGGAAAGACTGAAGGACCACAGAATCCTGGCTAAGCCCCAGTTTACTTGTTTCTAAAACTGGAAAAATAAGTCTAAGTCATTATAGGGTTAATGGGATATTATAGTGAGCTCTTCCCTTGGAAAACATGTTCAAGCAAAATAAATGAAAATCATTCTGTTTTCCCATTAGATAAAAGCTGATTAAAAGGCTAGTGGGTCAGCAGGCTCAGAATATTTAGAAGAACGGTGCTCTATTTATTCACATTTTACAACATATTTACGATTTGTAGAATGTCTGCTATATACAAAGTGGAAAACAATGTAAGCCCTGTTACCTGGGAGCACAGAAACTTTTTAAGTCTAATAGCCACTTAAACTTTGTAAGCTCTTTCCCTATCTGTTAAATGAAAATAATGTGCATGTCTCTTTCATAAGGTTATATGAATGCATAATGAGATACTGCTTATAAAGGGCATAGTATCCTACAGATGTTCAGTAAGTGCCAGCTGTAATTCCTAGAGCTTGTTGATGATAAAAGAAAACAGTTGGCTCTGGGACTCTTGGGCTGCTGGTGATTTCCCTCGTGGTGACTTGTAAAATGCAAGTCTTATAGAATAGTTCTGACTTAGGGAAGATCATGAATTTGTTCCATCTGCAGAAAAGACTTGCTAGAGTCTTACCTCTTTTTTTTTTTTTTTAAGATTTTTTTATTTATTTGACAGAGAGACACAGCAAGAGAGGGAGCACAAGCAGGGGAAGTGGGAGAGGGAGAAGCAGGCTTCCCGCTAAGCAGGGAGCCCCATGAGGGGCTCTATCCCAGGACCCTGGGATCATCAGATGCTTATCAGCTGAGCCACCCAGGCACCCCTGGAATCTTACCTTTGAATCAAAAACCAAGAGATTGTTCTTTCAAAGTCCAATAGGTGGCACAAGGAGCCACTTGTCATGCAGGACAAGCACTGGCCAGTAGAGAGTATTATCTTCCCTTTTCCAGATGCCTTAGTCCTGGCTCTGTCCCCCTAGTCTGTTATTCAGTCACTCCCTAAGCAGCTGTGCATAATAGACTCCAAGTATACAGACAGGGGTTATTGTGAGTTTTTCTAAAGTAAAAATACATGTAAGACTGAGTCTAATCTCTATTTTCCCCTAAAAAATCCATTCTCCTGAAACTAGTTAACTATATTAAACTATTTAAGTTCCAAACTGCCACTAGGTGAAAGTTAAATACCATTGGCTCTACATATATTTTTCATAGAGATACTTAGTCCAGAAATCTAGTAGAATTGTGCCAGCTTTGTGGTCCTTTTGTAGCATAGACTCTAAAGCAGTGGGACACAAGGAGCTAGGGGAGAGTTGGATTGCTGATCTGTAGTGTTTGCTGACTTCATAAATGTTTGCACCATGGTCAATTTCAAGTACTAAATTGAAAGGACTTCATACACAGTGGAGAAGAGAGGGGCACAATCCTCTTGATCAGGTAATGCCAGAGTCTTATCTTAGGAATATTTCCAGTAATCAAAACTGCTAATAAAACCTCCATATTGACACTTTGGGGCATCCTTTTCTCTTACATCAAAAGCAGGAATGAAAAATGGTAGGGGCACCTGGGTGGCACAGTGGGTTAAGCGACCAACTCTTGGCTTCAGCTTAGATCACGATCTCGGGGTTGTGGGATTGAGCCCCAAGTCATGCTTGAGTTTCTCTCTCCCTTGCCCTCTGCCCCTCCCCCCTGCATGCTCTCTTTCTCTGTGAAATAAGTAAATAAATCTTTTTTTTTTTAAGATTTTATTTATTTATTTGACAGAGATCACAAGTAGGCAGAGAGGCAGGCAGAGAGAGAGAGAAAGGAAGGCAAGCAGGCTCCCCGCCAAGCAGAGAGCCCGACGTGGGGCTCGATCCCAGGACCCTGGGATCACGACCTGAGCTGAAGGCAGAGGCTTTAACCCACTGAGCCACCCAGGCGCCCCTAAATAAATCTTTTTTTAAAAAATGGGAGAAAGAATGGGCTATTAGACAAACCCACAAACTGGATGGTTGGCCTTGAATAAAGAAGAGTTGACCCACTAGATCGTTTTATCCACCCGAACACAGCCCATTACCCAGAACAAGAGCTCTACAAGCCATTGCTCTCAGACTTCTTAATAATGTAGTAATATATTAAATATGGAATTTCAGGTTAGGAAGGGACAACGCATTCCTCTTTTCAACAGCTTTAATTGTTCCTTCTATCATTCGAAGTCAGCATGCTTTTAAATTCACCTATTGAATTTCTGGCCTAAGAATGGGACATAAAAAACACATGTCATTCATTTCCCAACCAACAGCCTTAAGCTAATAGAGGACAGGGTTTCACCCCTTCTTAGAATTTACTTCTCTAGGATGCATATCATAGTATTCACAGTTTCTCATCACCCTTTTTACATTTCTTTGGACATGCTCCAATTTGCCCACATCCCTCTTAAAATAGGCCTGGTGACCAAACACATTGCCAGCTCTGAATCACCGGGAACTGGTACTTGCCTTGTTCTGATCATCACATGTGTATCAGTTCAGCCCCATATCCCATATGCTTTTTTGGCAATGTGATGGCATCCCACTGTTGATTTACATAACCTTGTAGCTGACTAACACCCTAAGTCTTTTCAAGTGTTACTAAACCTCATATTTCTCACGCTCTAATTGCATTTTAAGAAATCTACATCCAGTGAATATTCTAAAAACCAGTGAATTGCACTCTTTGTCAGTGGGTTGTATGATATGTGAATATCAATAAAGCTGTTAAAAAGTATAAGTGCAGGAAAGAAAAGCAGATGTGTTTTATCAAATAACCACGAAATCTTGCCAAACACAGAATTTCACATAATCATTGCAACAATCCTTTGGCGTTCTGGAGGAATTAAGATCCTTGTATAAGTGGGGGAGCAGGGATTTGAACCTAGGTCTCCTCAAGATACCCACGCTCCTTCCACCACACTGCTTCCCAGTCACCCTGCTACGTGCTAGGCACCGTGATCGGTGCCCAGTTGAAGTTAGAAGGAGGAGGTCTTCCAGGCAAGCAGAACCGCAGGACCATAGGGACCCGCAGAGTGCTAGCAGTTGACAGGGTGATTTAGAGAGATTCAGGCACGAAAAGGAAGGTGTCCCATAAGTGAAGCAAATATGATGATTGGTGAAAGTGGGGGTGGTAGAGCTGGGGGAGGTGTTGTGTGAGTAACCCAGAGTGGCAGTGTGGGTCACAGAGGACGGCTTGCGGGTAACAGGGTCTCAGCTTGGTCTGTGTTTCCAGTGGGTTACCAAGGAAGAATAGCTGTATGCACATGGGAGTACTGATTTTGAAGGGGCCAGGGTCCCGGCGGGGTTATGGAGGCAGAGACTGAAGCCTGGGGCATCCAGGAGTCCGGTCCTACGACCCAGAATCAAACTGACTCAATCCCGGGATGAGGCTGAAGCCCAGAGTCCAGAACCAGAGCATTTGATGAAGCAGGACAAGTCCCCGAGGGACCTGACATTGTCCCCTGAACTCCTTTACCAGGGCTCCTTGAAACCTTCAGCTAGAGGTAGGATTTGCCACTGAATCTGGGGCAGAGCCAAAGCTACGGGCAAATGTCCAGTGACCCAGAATGGGGATTGACAGAATGTTAAAACGATCAGTGCCTATCTGGTGTTTGTTTTGTTTTGTTTTGTTTTTTCCCTGCAACATGCATGACCAATGACAGCTGCAGTTACACAAACCCCTGCAGACGTATTCAGGGTTAAAACATTCTGGGTGGGCTTCTCGGATGTCACTTTCTTCCCTACTACACAAGAAAGTGTTTCAGGAAGTGACAAAAATGTATTTCAGGAGTAGCTGTGAATCTGTCCCATCCATTTCTGTCATCAGCAACATGGCTGGTGTGCGTGTCTGGTTTGGGCAGCCAGTGTGATGGGCTCTCCTGGGTGGGCAGCAGCAGGCAGACCCTGCCTGTGCAGCCAGAGTTCCTGACTTAGCCTCTCTCTCTCTGCCACCCACTCTGCAGCCAAGCCTCCTTGGGTTTCACGTAACAGATACATCTTAAGCTTGCCTGCGCTCAAATGGAAAGAGTGCTGGAGGTGGGCCAGGGCAGGAAGGGCAGCAGGGCCTCGGGGTGGGGGTGGGGGGCCAGAACAAAACCCTCAGAGGCCCCGGGAGTGGAGACAATTCTTATCTTGCCACCTCCCTTTTCCTCTTAGGGGCGACCTGGTTTCTCATCTCTGTCTCCCTGCCAGTCTTTTAACCTACTCTCCCAAACCCCAGTTTTTCTGCTTCTCAGGACACATAGTGACAGTGGCCATGCTAGCCCCTTGTTGTATGCTGTCCTCATCCCAGGGCCAATAGTGACCAACCAGAAGGCCTGGGTCCCAGTTCCAGATGCGTTGGCGAGGGAAGCTGGTTGTCTCAGCTTGGGTCAGGAGTGTGGGTTCCAGTAGTCTCTGGGCACTTGGAATGATAGTGACTCCTAGGGCCTACCCCAGTGGAAGAGAGTCGGGGGGAGCTCTTAGGAAAGGAGGCATAGGTTGGACAGAGACTCCATAAGATTGCCTACTCCCTCCAAACCATTGTCACTACTGCCTCTAGCAAGGCAGCTGGTGGTCTAAGTCCTCTCCTCAGGCTGCCTTGCTATTGCTCTGTCTTCTCCTTGAAGCATCAGGTTATTTGCTAGATGGGGTCTGTTGACTAAAAACACTTTTTCCACAAACTTCAGCATTCAAGTTTGTATTCAGCAATGAATACATTCATTGGTGATGAATATATGCAGTAACATTTTTTTTCATGTAGAATAATCAAATCTAGAGACCACATTTGAGGAGAGATACCATTTTTTTAAAAGATTTTATTTCTTTATTTGAGAGAGAGAGAGAGAGAGAAAGGGAGAGCACAGAGGGAGAATAAGAGGGAGATGCAGTCTCCCCACCAAGCAGAGAGCCTGAAGTGGGGCTTGATCCCAGGACCCTGAGATCACGACCCGAGCCAAAGTCAGATGCTCAACCGACTGAGCCACCCAGGTGCTCCGAGAGACACTATTTTTAAAAAGATATTTATTTTAGAGATAGAGAACAAAAACGTGGGGCAGAGCAAAGGAAAGAGACCAGCAGATTCCAGGCTGAGCATGGAGCCTGATGCAGGGCTTGATCCCATGATCCGAGATCATGACCTGAGCCAAAATCAAGAGTCAGATGCCCAACCAACTGAGCCACCCAGGCACGCCCCCCCCCCCCTTTTTAGAGAGAGAGATGGCAGCGAAGGGGCAGAGGGAGAGAGGAAGAGAGAATCTTAAGCAGGTTCCACCCTCAGGTTAACCAAATGAGCCACCCAGGCACCCCCAATGGGATACCATTTTAAAGACATCCCAAGTACATTGGAAATGAGCCCACTTATAAGGATCCACACTGCCTGGCAATGTATTTTTACAACCAGCCAAGTGCCTTTTAAAGAGTCCTCATGTTATGTCTGAATGAGAACTATCTTACCCATACTTCAAGTCTCTAAAGAATAAAATCTGTAAGCAGGGGCTAGGAGCAGAAGATTTTGTTTCTAACCTAAGCAGGTTCCTGCTTCATATTTCTAAGCCGGCATTGAGAGGAACTCTTGGGTAAGCGGTTAAATCTGATGGCTATCCTTTAAGACTCTGCTAGCAACCAAGACTTCTGACCCTATAATCTCCAGTGGTGTTGACAGTGATATTATCTGAACACTTATTTCATGTCAGGTACTGTGCTAAGCACTTTACATGGATTTACCTCAGATAATCTTTACAACATCTGTAGGAGATAAATAGTAGTGGTATTCCCATTTCATAGATAAGGAAACTAAGGCACAGAGCTTGTTAAGTACCATTCCCAAGACCTCATGAATGCTAACTTGCAGAACTAAGATGTAAACCTAGGTTTGGCTGAAGCTCAAGAATTTTGATCTTAACCAATATAATATACTTAGAGATTCAGATAAGAAATTAAAAAAAAATTATTTGAGGGTAGGGCACCTGAGTGGCTCAGTCACTTAAGCATCCAACTCTTGGTTTTGGCTCGGGTCATGGTCTTAAGGGGTCATGGGATTGAGCCCTGATTCTCCATCTCCCTCTCCCTTTACCCCTCTTCCCCCATCTCTCTTTCTAAAAAAAGTTATTTGAGGGGTGCCTGGCTGGCTCAGTCCATTAAGCACCTGACTCAATCTCAGCTCAGGTCTTGATCTCAGGGTCATGAGTTCAAGCCTCGTACTGGGCTCCATTTTGGCATGGAGCCTACTGAAAAAAAAAAATTATTTGAAAATGAAGCACCCTAAGAAAGAAAGAGGAAGGAAGGAAGGGAAGAAGGAAGGAAGGAGCCCCCTAGTTTCCCATCATTTTCATTACTCCTTAGGTCTTTTCATTTTTCACTGTATTTGATTAGTGTATTTTTGTGTCTCCTATAAAGAAGGCACTGATGTCAGGAGGGATGTAAAGATGACCCTCTTGGGATTTTCAAGGAGCTTAAGGTCATCTAATAATAAGGAAAGGGCTGTATAAACATAATTTCAATGTATGATACACCATCCTAGAAACATGAAGTCTAGAGGAGATTAAGGGAAGGAGCAATCATGTTTATTTACTGTATAAAAGTAGTGATTTAGGGCACCTGGGTGGCTCAATTTGTTGAGCGACTGCCTTCAACTCTGGTCATGATCCCAGAGTCCCAGGATTGAGTCCTGCATCGGGCTCCCTGCTCAGCGGGGAGTCTGCTTCTCCCTCTGACCCACTCCCTCTCATGCTCACTCTCACTCTCTCTCAAATAAATAAAATCTTTTTAAACAGTTATGATTTGTTGCACATGAATATTGTTAGATGAATTGTAGAAGAGAGACAGAATCCCATGTTAACCAAAGTAACCAAATTTAACCAAAGTAACAATTAACCATTTAACCAAAGTAACAATTCTGAAGCGTGCTGCTTAACAAGACTAGGGTGACTTCCGGTAAATCATGCAGTTAAGTCTTTAAGGGAACCATGGAATGTCACCCTTATAAATAAGACCATGACTTTAAAGGAAGAAATACATCCTCTATGGCTTGATCGTTGTTGCATATTTTCAGTAAACACCTCTAATGTGAGCTGTCAGCCAGCAAACCAAGGCAGGGAGAAGAGGAGGAGGGGCAGGGAAGATCTTTGGAAAGAGCTCTTTATTCAATGTGACCCTTTAGATCTCAAGAATCTTTCTAGAATGGTCCCAGAAATAAATGGATACACCCGTTTCTGGACTTTGATTGCAGAAACTGGTCTATCATCTGCCACCAGCTGGGCCCAGTGGGTCTTGGTGCTGCCTGCCATCCAGGAATCTGAGATGTGCACTGATTCTTTGCCCTGTGCTCCACTCCCATTGCCAACCCTGCTTTCTTTTCAGGTAATGCAAGCCCGGCTGCGCCTCTCTGTCCCCCTGAAGTGTGTAGCTTCACCATGGCAGTGGAAAGCAGGATGCACTCCAGACTTTGGAAAAAATAGCTATAGTGCTCCTTTTCATTTATGTACGACTTTACATTACAAAGCCCATCACAATCATCATTAATTAAACCTGCCACTCATGGCCCTCTGAGGTAGGACTGAGTTAGTCTGCTCATTTTACTCCTGACAAAAGAGACAGAAAGGCTTAGGGATTTGCTGAAGTGAAGTGGTTCAATCAAGGAAGCTTGGCCCAATTCTTTTTTCTAGTTTATTCCTTTTTGCCTGGAAAGAGGCCTTCACGGTGCCCAGCTCTTAATTCCAAGCAGCTTAAGGAAGTCAACTGGGAAGAGCTTCTTGGCAGGGAAGTGGCAGCACTCGAGAGCAGAGCAGAAGTGTGGGGCTTGAATTATTTGAAAACAGCCAAGTCATATTCTTCTGGTTCCCAATGGATGTTAGATACGTGAGTACATGCACACACACACACACGCACATGCACAATTTCTCCCATCAGGCCAGGGAGCCGGGCCAGGACACGGAGACATAGTTGGAACATTGCTTATGAGTAATGCTACATTTGACCTAATGACAAAGCAGCCCACCCACCACCCATGTTTGAAACCTCTGTTACCGATCCTTTGTATTATGATTTTAAACAAACTCAGAATCAAACCTATTCCAAGAGCAGGCCTAGTCCCATAATTTGTGGGGGTTGAGGTGAAAAAAGTGAAAACACAATAACAAGAAATAACAAAAACAAAACAGTTAAAATGGGGTGCCTGGGTGGCTCAGTCAGTTAAGGTCTGCCTTCAATTCTGGTCATGATCTCAGGGTCCTGGGATCGAGTCCTGTATCTGTCTCTCTGCTCAGTGGGGAGTCTGCTTTTCCCTCTGTCTCTGCTGCTCCCCCTGCTTGTGTTCTCTCTCTATCTCTCTGTCAAATAAATAAATAAAATCCTAAAAAAACAAACCAACAAACTGAAAAGCCCACATATCTTGTGTCTAAATATTTAAAAATTGTAAGTGAAGATAAATTTCCTACCTTGACAGATATATGTTTATAATGGCCTAAAAATGATAAGAAATTTAGAATATTTTGGTTCCACACAACTCCCTACCAGAATGTGGTGATCCTGGGAGAGCAGTCCCAGCCTGCACTGATGCCCTGCTTTCCCACCTCCAGTCAGGACATGGATCACTAAGGGCCTCATACACAAACAGTGAGGATGCCAGACCATGTGTTCAAGCTCTGGCCATGTTAGCACCCCCTCTTGGCCATTGCTTATGCCTGTGGGGCCACACCAATGGCACAGTGAGGAAAAGAGGCCACTACCATTCCTGGAAGCAGGGTCTTTGGCAGGGAATTCTGGGGTCTAGGTACCTAGAGTAGATTCTAGAAAAGGAGCATGGCTCTGAATGAATACATTCACCTGGCCTGTGGATTCTTCGCCCAGTGGGGATTAGTGACCAGAAGATGGCAAGAGTAGGGCTTTTTAAAGAACTGGCCTCAGGGGAGGGGCCCCTCTTGCTTAGACATAAGAGCAAGTGATATCTGGCTAAATAATAAAGAAGTGTGAGTTAATATTGTGAGTTAATATTGGAGTCTGCACAAATCTGGATACCATAAGAAATTGCTACCTCAACTATAAAACACACGGGCATGAACTGCTTCAAGTGTTTTGCTTGCTCTCCTCCCACAAATAATTTATTCTGGGCAGTAGGCATGGTCTGCAGTAGGTATAAGGGCCAGAAATCAAATGAATAAACTCCATAATCAAATATTTTACCACTGGAGAGGTTGTGCTCCCATGAGAACCCAGATACCAAAGCTCTAGGTGGTAATCCTGGCTTGGGTGACCTTTTTGTTGCCTCCCCAAAATGACCAAGTAGAAAGAAGAAGAGCAGTGACTCCCTGGGGCCCTGGGTGTGTGCTGCCCTGCTCTTGGGTCAGCCAAGGTTGCAAGGAGCTATGGGACAAAACCAATCCCTCCGTCTGCCTGATTTCCCTCAGAATCAGAGTCATGATCTCAGTCTTGGCTTGACATACAGAAAAGTTAAAATTATGAGTTTCTTTGTTAACTCATATTTCGATTTCATTTAATGATCTACAACATTTAATTAAAAGAAAACTGTCTACTCATAAAAAAGTATTTTTAGTCTTCAATTCTCAAGGCAAAAGAGGTAAATAGTGAAATGTATAAGATGTATACTATGATGATAGTTTGTTGTTGTTGTTGTGTATTTCAATGGTAAGAGCATTGGATTCTGGATTCTTGGCTCAGATAAAGGCTTTAGTTCAGCCTTCTCTGACATCATCGTTCCTAACGTGTGAGAGACCTATTTCCTTAATGATGTTTGGATGTTGGTTACATAAATAAATTCCTTAAAATTTTTTTAACGGAGGTAAAAACACAACCCCAGTCAGAAATAAGGAGTTAATTCAAACCATCAGGTGGTGGTCACTTCTGGGGTGTGGACAGACAGATTGTCCTCTGGCTCTCCCAGCCTTCTCCCCCACAGATACACTTTGTTCAGACAGAGCCACTCTGTGAGCCAGGGACAATTCATGGTGCTTATGTTGACCCCATTTCTGGTTGTCACTTGACAACTTGACCCATCTATTACTAGATGATCCAACTGTTATGACATTACCACCCGAAGTACCCACCTTCCTGCAGGGATTGCAGGCATGCCCTCAGCCTCCCCACCAGTTCGGACTCCCATGGCATTGTGATTGATCCTCCTTAACCAACCCGTTCAAGTGAATTATATGTCCAAGTAAGTGACCTAATGCCAGTCAAAAGATCTTGCTGGGATGGTGCTGTCTGGCTCTCTAATAAGAAGCATGGCTCTCAGATAATGCTGATGACCATAAAGCTTGATGTCCCAGATGCTCTTTATCTAGAATAATCCAGGAATGGGGCATTCTAATACACTGGGGAATCTGCTGACCTATAGAGTACCAGTTTTGAAAGAAAAATAAGCTAATTAGGAAACAACTACAAATTAACACAACAGTACATTACTGGCATATCATAATTTTACCCAGCATTGTAATTATGTTCACATGTGCCCCACCTCTCATGCAGGCTTTTTTTTTTTTTTTTGTAAGATTTTATTTATTTATTTGACAGAGATCACAAGCAGGCAGAGAGGCAGGCAGAGAGAGAGAAGGAAGCAGGCTCCCTGCTGAGCAGAGAGCCTGATGCGGGGCTCGATCCCAGGACCCTGAGATCATGACCTGAGCCAAAGGCAGTGGCTTAACCCACTGAGCCACCCAGGCACTCCCTCATGTAGGCTTCTTAAGGGATGGTCTATACCAATTTCATCTTTATTCCCCTTATAGTACCTATGGATCGCTTTATGTATTGTAGGTGCTAAAAAAAAGATTTTTATTAAGTGAATGAAAATATAGAACACAAATTATAGTTTGCCAACACTGACTTAATCCTTCTCTGATGACTCAGGCCCTCCAGAGTTCAGGCTTATTATTACATGTGTTATCTCTGGCAATATTTAATACAGGCCAAGTGGCTGACAGGGGAATTCGACAATAGCTGGAAGACAGGACTTGGTGTCTACTGATTTATTCCATTTCTAAGTCTATGTGCATGTATTTAAAAGTAAAACAGAAGTGATCCCCCTTATTATTCCCTGAAAGAAAAGAATAGAAGATTACAAATAAAGAGTGTTAACTAGCTTCTGCTTTTAAACCTTCACCACATCAAGGAATTTATCTTTGAGATTTTTGAAAAGGTAGGATGTCATTAGTACCATTAATGTATTGTAGCTGTTATTTTATTAAAGTCTAATCATCAGATTATAATTTACTAATGAATGCAAACATATTTATCGCTATGCACCTAGTATATGCCAAACCCTGTGTTAGTCATTAGGGACACAATATGAATATAATTCATACCCTCAAGAAATTTAAATAATTTATCTTTAAGAGCATTTTATTATACAGATCATTAAACAGAACTTTAGATGTCACTGTAGAAAATTAGCCTGGCGGGGTGCCTGGGTGGCTCAGTGGTTAAAGCCTCTGCCTTCGGCTCAGGTCATGATCCCAGGGTCCTGGGATCGAGTCCCGCATTTGGGCTCTCTGCTCAGCAGGGAGCCTGCCTCCTCCTCCTCTCTCTCTCTGCCTGCCTCTCTGCCTACTTGTGATCTGTCTGTCAAATAAATTTAAAAAAAAAAATCTTTAAAAAAAAAAAAAAAGAAAGAAAGAAAATTAGCCTGGCTGTGATGTGACCCTCTAACATGTCCCATAACTCACTCAAAATATAGAATAATACAAAAGAAAAAAAGCAAATGTTAGCTGAATTACTTGACAGTAGCCTTTTTTTTTTCCCTGAAAAAATTCAGCCTCCAGAATGTTCATTTAAGAATCTAGTTTTTTGCACTTTTTGAATGCTGGGTAAATTTGCTTCTGGACATAAGGTGATTTTCATTTCCATTCAGAACCGTGTCTGTCGCCCAGGACTTGGGGGCAAGGCAGCTGCCCCAGGGCGGGAGAAAGGAGCCATCACATCAGCCCTGCCCCCTGGCCAGTCTCTCTGTGGAGCCCTGCCCTGGGATTCAGGAGAAACCAGTCCAGTTTGTCAGCTTCCTGTAAACATACTGATTTTCATCATGACAGTAGGAATTTACTTTATTCACTCTTCATATCTGGTACTAAGGGTTTAGATGCAATCAGTTTCCCAGTGTATATTTTGCTAAACACAGGTCCCAGAAGGTGCTCCATCAAAAAGTGCCTCAGAGTACAAGTGTGAGGAAGGCCGCGCTTTGCACCCAGTTTGAAGAGTCTGTCACAGAGCACATCAGCATATTAGGAACTCAGAGAAACCATATCATCAAAACACTGTGAGAGCAGCATCTCTTGAAAGCATTTGGCCATGAAACCCATCCTTCTGACTTCACCCACTGATGAACACTGGGTACTCCGAGGTACAAACTTTGGAAACAATAAATGATGTCATATATTCATTGGTTTTATAGCATCTTAAAACAGAAAATAGTTTTAGAAATAGTCCGTCAGTGGCCAAATTAGGTCCCTTTCATTTGTCAATTTCTTACATTCCATATGCCAATAACCCCAGTGAATGAAATTCTACTGCGAGGAGGGCTCCAAAGAGCATCAGTAATTGAGATCTACAGATTTTCGCTAAGCTCCAGGGTTTCCACTTCGGGTTAAATTCTTGGTTGTGGTTATTCTTGATTAAGCAAAACTAATGGCGCATATCCATAGGCTAGGGAGATGTTACTGAGCAGAGAATTATCCACAATTCAAGAAACTAATGAGAAGGGGGAAAAGCGAAACAAACAGCACAGAGTCCAAAGCCCAAGTAATTATCTCTTGGGCAACTAAGAGTAAATTCCTTTTTTTTTTTTTTTTTTTGATACTGAGTTCAAGGCAATCCTTTGATTTTTTTCCCTTTTTTTTCTTTTTGCAAGTATTGAGTCATTTATTCCTTTGGTTTCAGGATTAAGAAAAGAGAACTGATATTTGCTATACCAGCCTCAAAGTCCAGTGTCCTAGATAGTGTCTCCTTAATGCTTACTTAAAAGTCTTACAATCACTTCAGAATGGACTTTGCCTTGAGTTTAAAGGACAAAGATAGTTTTAGGCTTTGCTTTCTTTTCCTGCTGTTTGGTTGTAAAGAATTCTGTAAATTGGTAGCTAAGTAAACAACTGTAGGCTCCTAGCGGTGAATTGGGTGTCCCACAGTCCCAACTATAGTGTAGCCTAACCCCAAAGCAATTAAAGAACCGAGCAATTTGCATTCTTTTTCTACAAAACTACTCTTGAGTAGCAGATGGCAAACACAAATGTTTTGCTCTAGAGACATATGGAAACCTCTCTGTTTCATAAAAGCCTCAATGAATATTAAACGCTGAATGATGCCATTCATTGTAGAAATAAGATGTTGTGATAATCTCCCAAACAGGCCTAATTAGGCCATATAGCTACTTGAGTTTCAGAGAGTAATACGTGGGAAATTACTATGTGATTAGGATTTCATTAGCAGTTTTTCTTAATCTGAATATTCATCCTGGCCCCAAAGAATCACCTATTCAGCCTTATTTCTAAAGCATTCTGTTGTGTTGCAGCCATCACTGATAATTGTAAATCTTAAAAATGAGTAATCAAAGACTTCTGCTTGATTTCATATTAACTGCTTCAGTTCTGTCTGAACAGTGAGAGCAAGGAATTTCAGGAGAGATCGGGTGTTCTGTCATAGGTTCTGGAGTGTTCGACATGTTCCCTAATTAACTTCATTTAAGAAGACTTGCTGCTGTTAAATTAGGGGGAAAAAAGGAAGTCTATGTGTAAGCTTATTCAGGAAATGATTATCCATATTAAGTAGGAATTGGAAGCAGGAATATGACTGGATATGGCTGAAAATACAAAGCAGAGTCTCATTTTTCTCTTAAACTTTTAGATTGGCACTGTCATAAATTGTTGTTGCCATCACAGAGAGGACTGAAACATGCACTCCTTGGAAAGAGAGAAGTACCGATAACTGAGTCATAGAGTGAACTAAATGCTCTTTGGAACAAGGAACTAGGTATCTTGGGCTCCTTTCCCAGCACCACGCCCTGCCTGGCCTCCAAGAGACCTGCTAGGCCTTGAGGCTGTTGATAAATCCCCTTGATTCCCCAGGGTGTTTGGTTGGCCTGGGAGGGTCACCTGTTATGGGGTTTGGATTCAAGAGCCAAAGTATTCCACAGACAGAAAGGGATTATCTAACCCAGCCTCGCCTCACTTTACAGATGAGGAAACTGAGGCATAGAAAGGTTGTTGTCCTTGTTAAGGTCACAGAGCAGAGCTAGTTAGTGGCAGAGCTGGGAACAGAACTCAGGTTACCTGGTGCTTAGTTCAATCCTCTTTCCATTACAAAACCCCAGAACTTAGAAAGTTCGAGCCTGGGATGCCTGGGTGGCTCAGTTGATTGAGTGTCTGACTCTTGATTTCAGCTCAGGTCGTGACTTCATGGTTGTGAGAGTGAGCCACTGTCAGGCTCCTTGCTCAACAGGGAGTTTGGTTGAGATTCTCTCTCTCCCTCTGTCCCTCCCCGCCAGTCTCTCTCTCTCAAATAAATACAATAATCTTTTAAAAAAAGAAAAAAGAAAGGTCAAGGCTGGCAAAATGGTTAACCTTTGCTGCTTGCTTTGAGTTGAGATATGATAGAGAGGAGCCAGGTGTCTAAGTGCCTATGTTAATCTAGATTTGGATCACCTATCCCCTCTTTAGGGAAACATTTATTTGCTTCTTGCCTCTTTTTTCCAGCTCAAAATGGACCCACCTGTTTAAGAGAACAAGTCAGAATTTTCCTGGATTTCACCTCCATTACTTCTCTAGAAATTCTAACATAACCAATCACTTCACAGTACTCAATGCACATATCAATGTGCACTTGACACTGAAACAGTTGGTAGTATTCATTTGTTTCTTCTGTAGTCTTGTCTCCTGTTTCCTCTATTTCTTACAGAGCCCATGACCTACGTTGAGCTTGACCCTCCGCTCAGCCCCACCCCAGGTGGTCTAGGTCAGTCTCTTGGACGCTATGATTGTTCCCTGGCGGGGCAGTCAGGTCCCAGGGAACTTGATTTTAGGGGATTTTTAAAAAACTTTTGAGGAAGAGGATTTTCTACATTCTGCTTTGTTGATTGTGGAAGCAAGGAGTTTGGGGAGTTTCAAGACGACATCTTGCAACCACATTGGGCTGGCCTGTTGAAATATGTGTTACTTTGAGGAAGCATTGCTAAGAAAATGAGAGAGAAAACCCAGGTCCCAGGCATGTCATTTGAGCTGCTGGATGACTCACCTGTCATTAGTTTTATATCTGATTATTTCAGTATGTGATTCAGTAACTATTTTCATTATTTAAGCCATGCAGTGTTCTATTATTTATTGCCATAAGCATCTCGGATCTGTCATGATACTGATTGTGAGTTTTAGTGTATCTTCATTTTGCCATTGAATCAGAGTCCATTTTAAAGTTGGTCCTAAAATACTTTTTTTAATTACTCAAGCTTATAAGGAACTCTACCCAAATGCATAAGATTTGTTGCATATGTCTTATTTGACACAAAATCTTGCATAGCAATGTCTAGATTAGTGAAAGGAATGGATTTTACTAAAATATTTATCAATTTTGTAAAATATTTTATTGCCAGACACTTTATATCAGAGAAAGAAATAAGAGGTATTTGAATGGATTCTTTAAAGCCCACCCTCTAGTTGAGTAAAATATTGATCCCAATTCTCCATGCAGGCTAAGCTTGACCTCCCCTTTCTGTCGGCTGGACCCTACCCAGAAATGGAACCACTCAGAATTGTAGCAACTCGGGCGGCTTCCTCTGCATTCTAGATCATTAGGTATTCACTCCTGACACTCAAGAAAGAGTTTTGCTTTCATCTGGGCATGGCCATGGTCCTCGCCCATATTCTAAGGCCTATGCCCTTAGAATATGGCCTCCCATTCAGTCATGTTCATTAACTCATCCCCCCTATACCTCTGTTATATACCTACTGACTCTGTTTAAGAAGCTAGGTTTGTTGAAATGTGTTAATCAAGCAGATACTGTACTTTCAGGCAGCAATTTTTGGTATTATATCATTTTTATCTAACTTTTGCATCTAGTCATGATATGCAAAATATTTAATAATCTATTTGGCATGAGCATTTGATCAATCAGGTTGGAAGCCTGACCAATCAGAATGTATGCCCAAATAATAAAAATGGACACCCAACCAATCAAAATGGATGCCTGACCAGTCTGAATTAAAAGCCAACCAATCAGAATGAATACTTGACCCATCTGGATAAATGAAGTGTATACAACCAAATACCTGAACTTTTCACTTGTGGATTCTCCTCTCAATTAACTACGAAGCAAACTGAGGGCAGGAACCACATGATAGATCACTTAGTATTTTCCAAGTGGCCTTGCTGAGCTGGTTTCATAGTGAGCTTAATGGATATTTGTTTGAGTGGACATTATTCATCCTGTGATTACTAAGGAAAGATCAGTGGGTGGGAAGAGTAGAGTTTGTCCCTCTCTGATGAAGATAATTATGGAGTTATCCCACTGGAATATCACTAAACAAATAGGATGTTTTTGGATAACACACAGGTGATGAGGTATTTTTGAGGGATTATCATTCAATATGATCTTGACAAGCTAGAGAAATAAGATATAATCACACTGACCTCTTAAACACAACAATGAATAGTATACTTACAGAATGAATAACATTAATACAATATAGCATACAACCAGAAAGGTATTTGTGAGGTCAAAAATACCTAGGTCTTACAGCGAATAATAAACTAAAGGTGTCCCAGCTAGTTAAAAAATTAGAAAACTGGCATGATAGTCAGATGTTTATTCATTTATTTGACAACTTAATTGAGTACCTGCTCAATTAAGGCATCATGCTAGGCATGCTGGGGGCACAGTGAGAAATTAGCAATGTCCTTTCCCTCAAAGAGCTCAAGTTTTAAGGGAGAAGACAAAGAAGTACACAAACTATTGGATAACAGAGAACTTATTCGATGGCTGAGTCATCAGTCAGTGAAAATAATCACCATAAAGGACATCTTTGTAGCCCACCGGGGCAGCTGTGCTCAACAGATGGCAGAGGACCAGAATGCAAGAGTATTTAGACAAAAGTGTCTACGCTGACGGGTGCAGGCTGATGACCAGAAGCTGCTTTGCCCCTAATTTTTCAGGACCATGTAAGCTCCCGATTCTTATACGGTGCAGTTAAGAGGAGGAAAAGCCCCAGTAATGATAGATACCAGTTTTGCCAGCCCTTGACAAGTAGGGGTCTCAGCCAAATTTAATTTCATGTAAGCAGTTAAGAAAGGTAACTTTCCTTACATGCAAGTTTTATAGAGCAATTTAAAACAGTTGAAGAATGCTTGAATTAATTTGAAAATTTTCCTAGAGAACACACTTGGCGGGGGCTGTCTTTGATCCCCAAATGAATAAACTGTAAGAAGTGGATAATCCCTTGGCATTGTGCAACATGGGCAAAGGCAAGCCAGCTCAAGGACAGAATAAATGTGCTGAGGAGGGCAAGGAGAGAAAAAACAGGAAAATGAACTAAATCTCTGATCAAAACCAGTCTGAAACTCACACAGACCTCCTACCATTCAGACCTCCTTTCAGCATCTTTACCCCACCTCATTAGAAGATTCACAGGAAGAACTCAGATTGAGCCAGCCTGGTCTTATGTCCATCTCTTTGGCTGGAGGAGTGAAGTACCATGATTCACAGCCATCAGAGGGAAAGGAGGAGCTTTCCAAAAGCAGGAAGAAAGCGTGCTGGCCTGACAAAAACCACAGAGGGTGAGCTCCTTGGACATCCAGATTTCTGTAAGTCAAGCTGCTATACCCACGTTAACCTTTTACAGTAATCATTTACAGAATCAGATGGAATGTGTTAGTCTTCCTAGTGCTCTGCAGTGATGTAGCATTTCAAAGATGGGTTTGGGCAACTGGCAAAAAAATATTGATGTGGTTTCCTCAGAGCACAGTAGCACGGATTTTTAGAAAGGGGGTCCTCCGATGCCATTTGGAGAAAGAAAGGAAGGTGGCAACCAGCAACTTGTTCCATGTGATACCCTCAGCTCTACAGATATACTTATTGTCCAACCCTTTGAGCAAAGTACCTTGACTTAGTAGTATTGTTACTACCACCAAATCTGTATTCTAAGAACATTGTTGTATAAATATAAAAATAATGCATAAAGGGAAAAATTTGGATTCTTTTTGAAATAGTGTCCATATATCAAAATTCTTAAATGGTTCAACTGTGATGCACCTAGAAAGTCCCAAAGTTATATTACACTTGGTAGCAAAGAAAAACCAGGGAAGTGAAAATAAGACAGAGTTGGTTTTTTTTTTTTTTTAAATTCCCATCAATTAACAAAATTCCCCTAAGGAAATTTAGGGACTTTAAAATTCCTAACTAACTTCTTTCTGAACTTAAGTTCTGTACCACATCAGTGTGTTCTTACTCATTCCGAAAACGAATGCCAACAGTTGCATGCAGATAGTGGGACTGAAATTTATTTTAATCAATACACATTTTAAATTTTTTTTTTTTTTTTGACAGACAGAGATCACAAGTAGGCAGAGAGGCAGGCAGAGAGAGAGAGGGAGAAGCAGGCTCTCTTCTGAGCAGAGAGCCTGATGCAGGGCTTGATCCCAGGACGCTGAGCCGAAGGCAGAGGCTTTAACCTAACACTGAGCCACCCAGGTGCCCCAATACACATTTTATAAAAGAAGCATTTCACTGGTCTTGGAAAATTTTTTCTCCCTTCTTTTCCAGAATGAAGGTGAAGGTATAGAACTGAACTGTTCATGGTTGTTCAGCCCCAGTTGAGGCCAAATTCACAGACTTGTCCAAGAATTGGCTGGGGCAAAGAGGCAGAGGAAGGGGCCCTTCTCTTGAGGGGACAGAAAATGACATTGACTTCCTTAGGAGCTTTGTTCCCATCTGTGGGCTTTAGGAATTAGATATTAGATAAGCAGCAACTCTCTGGGTACTGTGTTATCAATAAATGTGAGTAAATCACACATTTCATCTTCTTTCCACATAAAAGGTGAAGGCCAGTACTAAGACCAACTGAATATTCTGCCACAACAAGACCAAGAATGGAATATCACTGGCACCATACGTGAAGTCACAAGGCACTCAAGATGTGTTTCAGAAAGCTTGTCTTGTTTAACTAACTGTCCCAAGTTTTTTCCTTATTCCACTAATGGTTGAGTCCACTGCCTCCCTTAATACCCTCCTCCAACCTTTCAGAAAGTTTTTACTTAGATCTAAGGTAAATGCCTAGCCAGTGGTTCTCAAATATTTTGACTTCAGGACCCCTTTATCCTCTTAAAAATTATTGAGGACCCTGAAGAGCTTTTGTTCATGTGGGTCTTATCAATCAATATTTTGCATATTAAAAATTAAAACTGAGAAGGGAGAAGAGATGAGAGACAGAGCCATGACTGGATAGAGCTTCTGGTTCTAGACCTGTATGGCCATTCCTTGCCCTTTGGCTTTACTTGAACCAGGAAACCTCCCTTCTAAGAGAACTTGATCTGGATGGGTTTCTGTCACTAGCAAATGAAAGAGGGCTGACCACTATATCCACAAAACAAAGAATAGTCTAAACCAGTAAATAAAGGAGTAAAGTGAGTATAACAGAATGCACCTCCCCCCCCCCCCCCCCCCCGTTGTCATCCATTGAGAGCCTCCAGAGGGTTTAAGAAGGTAACCATCACCACTAACATTTCTACAATGCCTATGGATTTCGAAGTGCTTTCATATTAAGCATCTCATTTCATTTTCTCTACAGCCTTAGGAAATAGCTTGCTTTATACCCATTTTACAGATGAGAAAACTGGGTCGCAGAGAGGGAGCAGTTAAGCCGCTGAACCAAAATCCAGATCTTATTCTTTAGATTCCCACAGTCATAGTTCCTGCCTCACATAATGCTTGCCACTTTATAAGACACAGACCTGTAGCGCAAGCCTTAATATTTAAAAATCCCAGATTTTTATCCACCGTCTTGTTGGGGGGAGGGGAGTGGTCTGCATAGCAGATCCTCTAAAATACCAATCATATTTGCCTCTGGTCTGTATGGCGTGAAGAGAACATGACTGGGATTCAAGTTAGAACGGCACTCATTCTTTTCGAGATCTGTAACTGAGGGGCTGAGGAAGGGGGCACAGAGGTGGTGCCGGGCAGGAACTGCAGGCGAAGCCAGATAACGCACCCTGCAGATAATCCACAGGCTACGCCACAGCCGCGTGAAGCAAAGAAAGCATCTCTGCTCCGGGTCTGGGCGGAAGAGATGCGGTAGTCCTGGGACTCGGATTCAGAGGTCTGGAATTGAAAGGCGCCCACACACAAAGAAACCGTGAAGTTGAGTTCCGGCGGCACGACACGCAGAGTTCGAAATCGAGCCTTCCTTCCCGGCCGGGGTGGAAACGTCTAATCACCCACTCCCCCAGCACCCAGCGGATCTTCTTTTATCCCCTGGGGCTGCTCGGACAGCTGGCGCCGGGCACGCCCGAGGATCCTCCAAGGAACTACAAGTCCCATCTAACCCCGGGACGCGGGCGATGATGACGAAGCCCCAGCCGATTGGCCGCGCGGGGCGGGGCGCGCAGGCCTTCTTCAAGGGAAGGGGCGGGTCGCAGGGCGGGGCGAGCGGCGGTGGCGAGGCGGACACGCCCCCTCGTCCGCGGCCCCCTCCCCGCCTCTCTCCGCCGCTTCTCTCGCTCCCGGGTCAGAGGGCCGGAGCGAGAAGATGGCGAAGACGTACGATTATCTGTTCAAGCTGCTGCTGATCGGCGACTCGGGGGTAGGCAAGACTTGCCTCCTATTCCGCTTCTCCGAGGACGCCTTCAACACCACCTTCATCTCCACCATCGGTGAGGGAGGGGCCGCGGCCGGGGACGGGGAGTGAGAGATATGGGGGGCGGGTGCAAGCGGGCCGGGGAGAGGGCTGGAGGAGAGCTTGGGAGCCCCAGGGAGGGGACCCTGGGGACGGCAGGGTGGCGAGGGCAGTAGGAGAGAGTGAAGGAGTGAGGGAGAGGGGCGGGCGGGGACGTGAGGTTGGGGGGGCGGTGAAGAGGGAACTTGGGGGCAAAGGAAGGGGAAGGGGAACCAGAGCAACAAGGACTAGGGGTATTGGGGGAAGTGAGAGGGTTGGGGGAGTGACAGGGAAGGGTCTTAGCGGGACAGAGTGGGGGGGGGCGGGAGACACGAAATCTCATAGAGAAAGAGAAGGGGATAGTGGGTGTGAAATGGATTAAAAGACAGGAAAGAGGAAGGAAATGCGAAGGGGGAAATGAAGCTTCGGGAGGAATGGGAGGGACGTGAAGTAAAAGAACAGAGGACACAAGGGACAAGAAGCGAGAACCCAACAATCGGAAGGGAATTGAGAGGAATGAGCTATCAGGAGGTGAGGGATGAGGGGCACTGGCCACAAGAGGTCTGGATCTCTTGTCATGGAGGGGTGCAGAACAAATATTGCAGGATGGGGAGAAGAGTTCGGAGGATCAGAGGTCAGAGCGAGGACAGGTGGTGGAGAAAGTAAAGGAAAACTGGGTGTGAGATAGAAAGGAAAAGGAGAAGCAGAATATACAGTCCAGAGGTTAAGCAGAGAAGACAGAGAAAATGGGAAAGGGAGAGGAAGTGGAAAACGTGGGGCACCGGACTTTCTCCAGTAACTGGGAACCCTGGTTACCATTTTCTCTCTCCCTTTCCTTTGACTCAAGTGCAGGAAAAAGATCAAAACGTGACTAATGGTGGAATAATGTCTACAGAGTGTAAAGTGTTCTGTGAGCATTAACTGGTTTTAAGAGAATTGGCGACTCTTGGGAATGGTGTGATCAGGAAAATATGGTTCACTCCTTTACTACCATCTCCTGAGAAGCAACACTTGTCAACTTTGTAAATTCTTGGGCTTGAATGTTTAATAACTTCTCAGCAGAGGAATTGATCTTACATTCTGCCAGACTCCCTATGCATTTTGCCTTGGTTTTAAATATTGCTTGCTGAATGAATCACAACATAACAGTGTACCCCCCAATTACTTTGAATTGATTAATCGTTTTACCTGATATTGGCGGGGAGCTGTCCTTTCTACTTTTGTCCTGGCTGACTTTGTGTCCAGGTAAGGAGATAAGTAACTTAACATAAACTGAAGAGCAAATCAAGGCTGGTTTTAAACTGCCGATGCAAGTGACCTTAACATCATTTCCTTTGTTAAATAGCTGCAGTTAATTAAATACCGTAAGAATTTTATCTTTCAGTTGTCTGGGTGATGTTTGTAGTTTCTAATAGTAGCTCACTTAAGCACCTTTCACATGGTTCTTATAGCATATTTCACTGTGAATTTCTGGGATTATTATGGTGCTATGGTAACAATTGTATTTGAATACTGTGTGTTTTAAGGATAATTTACCATTTAAAAAAAATATTTGGGTATGGAGCGCTCTTAAAATTGAGAACTAGGGAAGTCTATGGTTGGTTTGTTTGTTCTGGCCTCTTTCTTACAGATTGAGTGCTCTGAAACCTTCCCGGTGTTATGCTGTCTGGGCTTAGGGAAGTTTGAGTTGCAAGTTCTTGGCAGTCATTCTTGAGTGGGACTTTTTCTTTTCTGAGGAAGCAGATTTTAAATGTCATGTCTCAAGTATATTCCTAAGAGATTTGGTGGGAGCTGTCACAGCAACTAAAGGACGTTAGTTTTGGATGCTGGTACTAATTTCAAAACCCCGAATAAACCTTTTACATTGTTGAATGCATAGGGTAGTCCAGATGGCAAAGAACAATTTCTAACAAGTTGAGTGGGTAGGTAGCCTTTTGTCCATTCTCTCCGTGTATGACCCTCCCAGAAGCATTCTTCTGTGTCAAAAGTGAGTGAATCTCAATGATGCGGTTTCTCTTAAGCTCCTTGGTTGACTTTCAGTCATTTGAAATAGCTTTATTGGCCCCCCCCCTTTTTTTTGCCTTAATTTTTGTCCCATATTTCCTGTAAGGGTATCTGCTTCCTTTTGTGATAGTAGCTTTTAACAATTACTTTTCTTGGGGCGCCTGGGTGGCTCAGTGGGTTGGGCCTCTGCCTTCAGCTCAGGTCATGGTCCCAGAGTTCTGGGATGGAGTCCTGCATCGGGCTCGCTGCTCAGCAGGGGGCCTGCTTCCCTCTCTCTCTCTCTTTCTCTCTCTCTGCCTGCCTCTCTGCCTACTTGTGATCTCTCTCTGTCAAATAAATAAATAAAATCTTAAAAAAATATACTTTTCTTGCAGTTGGCTTAGAATCTTTTTTGTGTGGATTTTTTTTTTTTTAATTGAAATTGGTTCTGTAAAGGGTTGCAGCTATGAAGGCAGGAAAACCAGTGTCCTGAAACTGTTGAACAGAAGGCAGACATTAGTTGGAATGAGTCTCAAATGTGATTTTGGTCTTCATATTTTCTGTGAGGTGGATGTGGTTAAAAGAGGCTATGAGCTGCATTTTCAGTTGACATGGAGGAGGGGAAATCCATGCCTCTTATTGAGCCACAGAGCCTGACAGGAAGTGGTATCACACTGTCTTCAAACAGCAGAAAATTTTTTTTACCTGAAACCTAATGCTTTGCATTTGAAATTAAGCTGGGAAAAGAAGGTGAATATTAACACCATACTCATGAAAAAAGTTCCACACATTCTTCACTAACCACACACGTAGGCATGGAGTGTCCACATCTTTAGCAGCAATATCCACTCCCTGCCCCCCTCTCCCGCATCCACTGGTCATCTGAAGTTGTTGAAGTAAGAGTTGGTGGTCCATCTCCTCCCAGTCATAATTATTTTTGAGATACCTAGGTGTATAAGTTCTGGGCTTTTCTGACTGGGTTTTGACAGGGTCTGCCACAGCCTTGCTGACTAAACTTGATAAGGTCAACATCACAGGAAAAAGCCATTTCTTAACACCTGAGGTTTGTGTGTGTGTGATTTGGTAGATATGCATGTGTGCTTGTGTCTTCCCACGCAGATACGTGTTTAGTTTTAATATTGCTTTGTCAAAGTTCAAGTCATTTTTTAAAAAGGCATCTGCCATCTTTAGATGGTCTTTGATAGTGGTTAGGCCATCATGAAAGGAAGGAGACAGTCATTTTGGTTACAGGTAATGGCTCTCCCACAAGTACTTTTTTCTCACTTCTTTAAGGTTCTGCTACCTTCTCTGAGATCCCAGCTCTCCTCATTCTCTTTCTGCTTTTGGGGGTGGTGGAAGGTGCATTGTCTTTCATCTGACCCATTGCGAATCTTTCAGTGTATCAGTGGGATAATACTCGTTAACTACTGAGTTGGGAGGGTATATCCATTTGAAATTATAGGCCCAGTGCCTACGACCAACCAACCTTCCAGTTCAGAGGTTTGAGAACTGAAAGAAGTTTTTCTGTTTCTTCTTTCTGTTAAGACTTATTTATCTATTTGAGAGAGAGAGAGACAGCAGAGTGAGAGAGAGCACCAGTGGGGTGGGCGTGGGGGGTAGTGGTGGGAGGGGCAGAGGGAGAGGGAGAAGCTGACTCCCCACTGAGCAGGGAGACTGATGCAGAGCTGGATCCCAGGGTCCTGGGATCATGATCTGAGCCTAAGGCAGAAGCTCAACCAACTGAGCCACCCAGGTGCCCCTGAAAAAAGTTTTTCGATGAGCTCCCCCAAGCCTCCTGCATAATCATAATTAATGTTTTAAATGTCTGTAAGATGTGATGTTAAGACAACTAGGAAACAGTAATGCCTGTGCATTATATTTCCTGTGGGACGTGGGTGCAGTTTACTATTGATAGGAGGCCATACCGACACCTTGGAATGGCCTGTACTGAGCAAGGTGGTCTAAAGAGAAAACCCAGCCCTGTCCTTTAACTGGACAGTTTGAGCGTCATTCCTTTGCTGTCTCTCCCCACCCCTCCCCCCCTCTTCCTGTCAGGGTATTTCCTGAGTGGTTTCATTATTTAGTATGGTCGTAGTTTGACAGTAGAAGAGTTGGAGATTATCGACTTTCTAGCCCTGCCCCAATTTTGTAAGTAGGAAAGCTAAGGTTGAATTGACAGTGTCAAGATCACACAGCTGGTTGTAGCCCCTAATTCAAGTCTGCGTGACTTCTCACTGCTGCTATTTCTGATCAGTCTGTCAGTCTGATCGTCTCCATAAATCCAAGTTGCCACCTTTCCTGGGGAGGAATTAGGTTTTGCACTTAAACTTTTCTGTGAGGATTTCTCCTGGGATAACTCTGCATATGATAGCCCTCTTTTGCCTGTTTCTTTTGTGTCCCTAGTTACAGGTTGGGAGATCAAAGTGCATCCTGTCATTAAAATTCCTTCCACGTGCAAAATAGCTAATGAAATCATGTTAATAGCAGTATGCTGGTTAATTGTTGCCGCCTGGTCTCATCAGAGCACTTTTAGATATTTTATTCTGTAATGTTGCATTTTTTTCTTGGATTCACTTTTCCTAAAATCAGGGATTGGCAAAGAATGGCGCTGGGGCCAAATGTGGCCTGTAGTTTTTGTGCCCATTGACAAGCAAAGAATGCTTGCTAACATTTCTAAATGATTATTAAAACATAAAACAAGGACTATGCAACAGAAACCATATGTGTCCTACAGAGCTTAAAAATATGTACTAACTGTTCCTTTACAGAAAAAGTTTGTCGACCCTAACCTAAAATTAAAAAACTTTTTTGGGTTGTTAACAATTCAAGGCTGTTATCAAGAATTACTGACTGAAAAACAAACTTCGTCATATTTACATTTTTATCCAAAATGTCATTGACATTTGACTAAGCATCAGCCAAATACGTAGAGTAAGTGGATTTTAATTTTCATAGTTGTTTTCCTTGGTTTCAGCCTCTCACACAGAAATATGCAAGGAACATGCAACTTCAAATTGAACATTTTGTACATAAAGCCTTATTTTAATATCATTGTGTTCTCTCGAAGCTGTCAGGAGATTTTCCATCCAAGCCATAGCTTTCCTGACAATACTGTTTCAGAAAAAGTAGAGCTTAATGCTTGACAATAAAGGGTTAAACCTAACCTCCTCAATTCCTGTTCTAGTGAGGGAGAAAAGCCATTCAGCAAATAGAGTGGGTGTGGGGAAACTGAGTCTTGGACACAATATGGATATGTTTTAAGACTAAGCGTACTTTACAAAAAAGAGTTTTGCCAGCTGTTCTGCCTGGCAGCAAATCAGGGAGAAGCTTTGTTTTGGACCCACTGAGAAAGCTGTGGGGAAATAGGTTTGGATATTGTCTTCAAGGGAAATAAGCCTAGCCTTTGAAGACCAGAAAAAAATTAGCAGTTGATTTTTGAGTTAAATCTGATAACTGCATCTGAAAAGAACCATGGAACCAGAAGCAGAAGACCTCCAGGGAGCTGCTGGCACGGCCCAAGGCTGGGTCTTGTTGAGGCCTGCCTGCCTGCCCGCACGTGGAGCCATTCTGGGGACCAGCTCTCTTGTGTGTATTAGAAGTGGGAGGATTCTGCAGGAAAGAGATTTCATGCAGAATGAGGAGAGGCTTGGAGTGGGGATGAGGAAGTGGATTTCAGGTGGTGATTAATACTGTGGAGCCTAACATAATAGGGAGCTTCTGAAATGTAAGTAGCCGTTGAAGTGGACTGTTTCACGTCTGGTGTTAGGGAGAGAGCATGGTGAATTAAGGGGAGCAGTGGGTCTGCAGTCAGTTTACGTCCTCGCATCTGCCATTACTAGTTTTCTGGCCTTGGTGAGTCACTTGTCCTTCTAGAGCCTTAGTTCCTTCATCTCTAATAGAGTCTAATATTATACCAACTTTTCAGGGTTGCTGTGAATTCCCTAGGGCAGAAATCAAGCCTTATTTACCTTTTAAGTCTCCAAGGCCCATGTTAAATGACTCATCAGCTGGATGAATGAATGGCTTGGTGGATAAATTGTGAAAGCCCTATATGAGCTATAAAGCATTGCTTGAATTTTGGTTATTATTCTCTTTCATAGTATTATAATTAGATTTATGTTTGAGATATGATCAAAAGTGCTTAATTGGAATTCTTACCACAAGAATGGTATTTTCCCCAGTATAAAGTGTTATATATCTTTCTATTATCTGTTTTAAAGGGATGTTTTAGAATAGGTAAGATATCACTTATCTTTCAGTCTCCATAATAAGCTGTTTGACACCCGGCTTCCAATCCCCCACTGACATAAATACCAAATAGAAAATGAGTGAAATCACTGGGTTTGCTTTAGAAGAGCCATTTCAGCTTTGTCTCTGCCCATTAGCTTCAAACAATGCAACAGATGCCTGTTAACAGTTTCATGCCCAGTTTTAATTAGCAGATGGAGCTCTGTTTGTGTCTGTATTCTGCCCAGTGCTTGTTTGAGTGACAGGGTAGTGAGTGGATTGGAACTGGGCTGGGCATTTGGGTTGAATAAAGCCAAATTCTGTTTTTAAAGAGATGAATATAAACATTTATTGTATAGAACTTCTTGTGTATCTCACTAGAATGGCACAGGGTCTGGAGTAAAATGAATGTTTCCAGTTATGTTTTCTGCTCTTATTACCGTTCTAAAATTACATAAGGTAGAAAAAAATGACCACCTTATGGCTTAGATGAAGGGCTTTACTGTCATGAAGTGGCTTTCTTTGAAGACCCATTTCAGTATTTCAATATTGGGCAGAGTATGTTGAGAAATATGCAAAGCTGGGATGAAACAGACTTCAGCATGAATGCCAGCATGGGCAGGAGTGGTGGCGGCCACCCTCAGCGCTGTGTGGCGTAGAGCACTGAGCTTGGGAGACCCTGGGGGAGACCAGGGGCTGACGGGTCCCTGACCTCTGCCGTGCTGAGGGAGGGAGAGGGCGGGAGAGGGCGGGTGGCTTTGCCCTACACATTGGCCATCTCTTCTTGCAAGGGAATAGGTTTTGCTGTCCATCATGTGAGGGCTAAATTTCAGTATTAAAAATACTGTCCGGGGATGATAATTGGATGTGTTGTATCTGGAGATGTGTCCTTATCCTCTGTTCATTTTGTGTTTGGGGTTTTTTTCTTATTTTGTGTTGAATTAATAGGAACTTTAAAGAAGGTAGGTACTTGATTGTCTTTAGAGGAAGAAATGTCCGCTTTTTTTTTTCCTTTAAAGTTACTAAGTTACTTGGGACTTCCTTTGAGAAGCCACATAAAGTGGTGGGGCGATTGGAAACTATTCTCTGCAGAGAGACCTGTTACAGCAGACCTGTTACTTGGCGGTGATGAAATACCTTATTTTCTTGTGGTCGTACCTGTAGCATTCTGCATCAGTGTGATTGGGTGCTTTGGTATGTACCTGTTGCTGAACCTTTGGACATTCTCCAAGTAGCTCTCATCTTCCTCAGCCCAGAATGTTAATTCTCCATTCCCAGGAAAAAATGCTAAATCTCTATGTCCTCACGTTCATCAAATTTAGGCTTGCTATCCCTAAGAGAGAGGCTAGGACAGCTCTAGTTGCAGCCCAGTGACAGCATTGCAGGACTTTAAAGCGCTTGCTTTACAAAAGTCGGGTTAGGGATGGAATCCCACCTCATCACGATTGAGGAAAACCAACTGCAAAGCAATTAAGCAATATGTCGTGTTGCATAGCTTTCTGCTGGCAGAGCTGGGACTGGCACGACTTCCCCACATCATGTTGTGATTTTGCATATTTTGGCAAAGAACTTGGCAGTGATTATTTTAATAACTTATAGATGTTTTCCTGATATACGAAGTAGAGGGACATTCTCTAAAATACCCAGTCATGTTTTGACATGAAATATCGGGTGATCTATTTAAAAGTTGAATTGCAAGAGTCTGTTTCTTATGGCCCTATGCAAAATTTATCTGGAATAGGTATTACAAAATATTCCAATCTCATACACAAAAATACGCAAGCTCCATCACAAAAAAATAAATAAAAGGGTTTGTATTGTAAGCAGTCAGTGACTAACCCTACTGTAATTTGTTTGTTGCCTATGAATTTGGATGGGGGTAACTGTTTATGGTTTTCAACAAGGAATTTTTTACTTTTTCTTTTCTAAAGGTCTCTGAATAAAATCTTGAGATGGCATGGAAAACAATTTTTTATTGAGAGTTAACTCCTTCAGTTTTGGAATGATTGAGACTACTGTCTCAGTTCAGACTCCACTAACACTTCACCCTTACCAGTTTTTGGGGGAGAGGGGTTGGATTGGGAAGAGGAAAAGAATGAAAATAACAGGGGCGCCTGGGTGGCTCATTGGGTTGAGACTCTGCCTTCAGCGTGGGTCGTGATCTTGGGGTCCTGGGATTGAGCCTCGAGCCGGGCTCTCTGCTTAGCGGGGGGCCTGCTTCCCCATCTCTCTCTGCCTGCCTCTCTGCCTACTTGTGATCTCTCTCTCTCCCTATCAAATAAATAAATAAAATCTTAAAAAAAAAAAGTTACCTAAGAATGAAAATAACATTCTACCCTCCACCCCTGTCCATTTCTTTGGCTACTCCTTCAGTCTCTTTTGGTTTTGTTAGTAGTTGGAGAAACTATTGGGAAAGGAGTTAGAAACCTCTGCCTGTGAGAGTGTGAGGACTGGGGCACCTGGTTGGCTCAGCCGATGGAGTGTGTAACTCTTGATCTCGGGGTTGTAAGTTTGAGCCCCACACTGGGTAGAGATTACTTAAAAAATCTTTAAGAAAAGAAATAAATAAAAGGGTGTGAGGATTAGTAGTGACTTTTGACTTCATTGCTATCTACGTTGTTTAGAACTAGTTAGTAAAAATTTAGTGCTTGTTTCAGTCACAGACAGTAACAAACAGTGTCAGATGAGGTTGTTGTCCACAAAAAAATAATTTGAGTGCATTTCCCATTTTGTCTACTTACTATTGTTTTGAAAATTTCCAATCTTACAGAAGCAGGGAAAATTGGTGGGACTGGCAAAATCTCTTTTACTTCCAGAAAATTCCATCATAATCAAATTTTAAAACATGCATACATAATATCAGTTGTGTCTCTATCTTTGCCCTTCAACCTTCAGCTTTGACAAATACTATTACATTTGAAATTTGTGTTGTGATCTAGAATATGATTTACCACAATTTTTTGTTCAAATCATCTTTTATTGCCAAATATGTAATACTGTGAAAAACAATTGGTGTGTTTTTGCAATCAGCCCTGCTTAAGCGCTTCCCAAGGAGTGAGACTGGGCCTGTTTTCTCATTGTGAAAGGCAGATACAGGCTTCGATGGTTTTCATACTCCCTTCTGGCTGCAGCATTCTATGAGTCTATGAAATCAAGTAGTGTGTGTAAAGAAAAAGGGTTTGTCCTTTCTTTCTTCAGTTAACGACTATGGGCAAGGGTTCTTTCTGCAGGTGAACACTAGTGTCTTGATGTCATGAAGTCAGAAGGAAGAAATAGTAGCCCTAGTTAATTCAAGCCAAGCCTGTGTTGATCTTGTAAATCAGTTAAATTTTTTGTAGTCCTAAAGAGATTGCTTAATGAATTTGAATCCTGTGCTCAAAAAAATGCTTTGGTTCAGGGTGCCAGGGTGACTCAGTCGATTAAGTGTCTGGCTCCTGGTTTCTGCTCAGGTTGTGACCTCAGGGTCATGAGATCGAGCCCCATCTCAGACTCCACACTGAGCCGGGACCCTGCTTAAGATTCTCTCTCACCCTCTCCCTCTGCCCCTCCCTTTTCTAAAAAATGCTTTGGTTTGAATAATAAAACTGAATGTCACCAAAAATATAACAACATGAGAAGTTGGAAAAAAATACTTCTTAGAGAAGAGATGCATAAAGTATTTTCAACTTATCTCATTTTCTTTACATAAAACATGGTGAGGTAGGTGAAAAATAATCTAAAAAGATAAGAAGCTTTTTGCTGCTTAGGTTTGCTGGTACTGAACTTCATTTGACAGATAAGGGACAGAGGCGTGGAGACAGGGAGATGGCTCCAGGTCACACAGAGCCAGATCTTAAGCAGCAGGTTTTGGATTTCAAGTCTCCTTTCTCTTACATCTCATCTGCCTTTACTTCTCTTGCTATGAAAATACAAAGAGCATAAAATCTGGACATAGTCAACATTCTGTAGAAAATTCAGGCATTGAACCAGAGATATAGGGTCCAAGCACATCTCTAGAGTCCTTGATTAACGGAATGCTTTTGGTCAAACCTTTTAGCTCCTTCTCATGATCTTTACTTTCTTACCAGTTAAAAGGAGAGGCTGGGGTGGGGTGAGGTTGCTTGTGAAGTGCAGGGTGGGAACTGCAGAGATTTTGTTAGTCATTTCCTAATGTAAGACACTAAGTCTTTTTCATTTTCTCTAAATTCACTCATCCAGCAACGTTGTTTCTTCCACAAAATTTTGAGAGGGGAAAGAGTAACAAGTATCCAGGCAATTTAACACAATGATGAAGAGGGCTCCAAAGGGGTTAAAAAAAAAAAAAAAAAAAGAGGTTGTGAAAGCTTGGAGGTGAGGTAGAGGAAAGTTTCTAGGAGGAAATGGCATTTAAGCTAAAATCAAAACCTGGAGGAGGACTTCGTTGGGTAGAATGAGAGAGTGTGGGGGGACGGAGGGCTCCTGCCGCACGTGCACCAGACAGCACAGCCCTCTGGAGGAACTCAAGACATCCTGTTTAGCTGAAGCCTCAAGTGAGATGGGAGGTGAAGTTGAAGGTAATTAAAGGGCAGGTTGTAATGGGCTTTTAGACCTGCTCAAGAGTCTGGACTCTGTCCTGAGAAGGGCAGGAGTCACTGAGAATTTTATGCAGGAGACCAGTTAGATCAGCCCACGGTATCTGTTGCCTTTTACCTCACTTGGACCCTTATGTTCACCAAGTGCTTTCACTTATATTTCAATTTAAACTCCTCAGTAATGAAATCTATGGATAGACATTGCTATCTCCCTGTTCTGGAAGCTCAGGTCCTGAGAGAGTAATTGACTTGATCAACAAGTAAATCTTAGAGGGGCCCCGACCACACTTTTGTCTACATCAACCTGTTCTTCCCAGAACAGGTTCTGGAGTTTTCCGTGGGAGGGACTGTACTGGCACTGAGGCTGGAGTAACAACCGTGTAAAGTGACTTGAGAAGTGTGTTGCATGGAAAGATGAAATCACCTTCTCCCCAGAGAAGCTCTTATACAGCTCATGCCAACATGCTTCACCTTGCCTGTTGACCCTGGGAGGTCAGTGGACCTGTGGCTTGGGGTTGTCTCCTGGCCTCTAACCCCGTCCCTTAGAAGGCAGTCAGATATGTGTACAGCAGAATGGAGGCAGGAAGGGACAGAGTTTAATTATGAATCCAACTCTCTCGTGAAAAGGGAACTAATTGTAATGGCAACGCAACGCTGCCTCTTCACATGGGGCCATTGGTTGTTACACTTGTACGTTGTTGGCCTTAGACTGTAATGTGCTAGGAATAGCTGCTTTAATTGTAAGCTTCTTTCCTTTGGCAAATTAAATTTAAACTTTGTGCTAGCCTGTCCTGTTCTTTTCTGCAGGGTGAAATCATCTCTCCTCTGGGTTTTGTTTGTAAAGCCCTGTTTGGCAGTTTTCCTCAGAATCGCAGGGCATTGTAGACTGAACTAACACCTGATTGGTTTGCTAGCCCTGAGTTTCCAGAATGCTGCTGTGAGCCAAAAAGCAGAAAGGCCGGAGCAGCTAAACCTGATAAAACAAAGTCCCATCTGCTAAAGCTCATGAAGTTGCCTGCTAGGGGAGCCCCTGGGTCTCTCATTTTAGCTTTGCATTCTGGATTTTTACAGTGGGCATTTGTTTCTCTGAGCCTTTAGGAGATTAGGAGCAGAGCTGAGGTTCTCCGAGAGGCAGGCCACCAACATCTAAGAGGAAAAAGTGGCAGTATGCCACTGCAGCAGGGATACTCATTATAGGAGTGTGGGCAGCTCAGTAGTAAACTTCCTTGGGCTTCCATTTCTTCAAAGCAAAAACAGAGTGTTGTGAGCAATACACTCTAAAGACCCTTCTAGAACTGATCCTGAGTGATAACCAAAGGATTCACTGACAAAATGGAAAAATAGACTTAGGAACACAAAATAACATGGTATGGATAAAAGAACTTGGGCTGCTGAGACAAGTTCAAGTTCAAGCCCTGTTTGAGAGCCTTGGGCAAATGATTTAAGCATTTTCCTTATTGATAAAGGAAGGATAGTAACTCCGTTTCAGGATTTTGGTTTCATTTTATTTTGAGAATCAAATGTACCATCATGTGTATGTTATCTTCGGCACATGGGACGCACACACGAAAAGGCATGTGCATGAGTGAACTCATTCCCAACTCACTGAGGTAGGCCCAGACAGCTGTGAGGGAGGACCTTGACAATCCCCTGGGACTTCATTGTTAGAGCACTTGCTTTTAATAAGAGCTAACGTTTATTGAGTGCTTACTATATATACTAGGTACAGTTCTGGGCATTTTACATGGTTTACCATTTTTCATGGATTGATCCATGTCATTCACAAAACAACCTCTTAGGTACATTCTGTTATTATTCCCATTTTCCAGAAGAGGTAATGGAGTCACAAAATGGTTGAACAACTTCTCAAGGGCACATAGCTGGCAAGTAGTGAAACCAACCCAGATCTGAATCCAGGTAGTCTTATTCCAGAGTCTGTTTTTAACCACTGTGCTTTTCTACACCACCAGTGACTCAGAAATATTTAAAAAAAAAAAAAAAATTAGTTATCTTCAAGGATGCAGTGTGGTGCCAGGTGTCCTGACCAGGTGGGCAGTATCACCAAGTCTTTTGACCTCCTTGGTATCAGTTTTCCTTTTGCCCAGAGGATGGCTGTGAGGTGCTGCAGAGACAGTGCTGTAGTACAGTGCTCAGCACAGGGGCTAGTGTGCAGCCCAGCTCAGTAGTTGGTGAGGGGTTTTGTTTTCTCCAGGTAATTTAAGAGGCACTTGTTAGAGTGAGTTCCATAAAAATTATGAATGGGAACATTTTGGTTACTTTGTGGGGTGTGCTTCGGTTTTCTAGAAAATTCATTCTGAAAGTTGTGGCCCACATGAATTTTACAAAGCCAGAATTAGAAATATTTGTCTTGAGCCTCCTTCTCAAAGTGAAGGGAATTGTCCCTGGCCTTGGCTGGCTTTAAGAAGGTGTCCAGGAGCAGCCCTTGATATCAGGGGCAACATCTCAGTGTAATTAATGTAAGGAGTAAATTTTGTGCAGCCTTCTGGCTACTGCAGACTCCCAGGGCATCTTGAATTCTTCCGTGGGGCGAGAACAAAAACAAAAACAAGACACAGTGCTCAGTACCCTGTCTAGGAGGGACAAATGTTTCAATTTAAATATTCCAGCTCAATGTCCTCTGTTAGGGCCCTGAATTTTAAGTACAGCGAGTTTCTGAGTGAAGTCTCCTGAATTTTAATGAGTTTGTTTGCATACATGAATTTGAACAATACATTAAATCTTGAAACACCGTAGCTGATTTTAATGGAGTAAATTACCCAGCTTGAAAGTTAGTTGATAGGCTTTTCTTTACCAAATAATCAAGATGATGATGCTTTAATCTCAAAAAAGTCATTAATCACATTTTTACAATATCGATACATGCCATTATTTTTTTTTAATCATTGAACTATCTCATCAAGAGAATTAAGGGAATAAATGTGTCACTATGAGTGTAAAGCATGATTTTTCCCCCTTGGGATAGTTAGTACTTAACAAATGATTACATGGACATGGTAGGCATAAATCTGAAATTGGGTTTGGTTTTGTACAGTACTTGCTTTGGAGCAGGAAGGTGAGGTGAGATTCTCTTCACTAGCTTAAAAGTGGGTTTTTTGTTTGTTTTTGAAGATTTTATTTACTTATTTGACAGAGAGAGATATCACAAGTAGGCAAAGAGGCCAGCAGGGAGAGAGGGGGAAGCAGGCTCCCCGCTGAGCAGAGAGCCCCATGCAGCACTCGATCCCAGGGCCCTGAGATCATGACTGAGCCGAAGGCAGAGGCTTAACCCATGAGCCACCCAGGCACCCCTTAAAAGTGTTTTCAAACATTAAAAATATACATATAAGGCTGGTACAGGAGGTGGCGGGGTCTGCATCATGAAGGGCCTCAAGGGCTAAAGTAAGGAGCATAGATTTTTTTTTTTTTAAGATTTTATTTATTTATTTGACAGACAGAGATCACAAGTAGGCAGAGAGACAGACAGAGAGAGAGGAGGAAGCAAGCTCCCTGCTGAGCAGAGAGCCCGATGAGGGGCTCGATCCCAGGACCCTGGGATCATGACCTGAGCCGAAGGCAGAGGCTTTAACCCACTGAGCCACCCAGGTACCCCAGGAGCATAGATTTTATTCTGACTCTAGTTGAAAGAACATAGGCAGGGTGATGTGCATATGGTTTGTAATTTTAAAAGCTGTCATGGTTTTTTTTTTTTTTTTTTTAAAGATTTTATTTATTTATTTGACAGAGAGAAATCACAAGTAGGCAGAGAGGCAGGCAGAGAGAGAGGAGGAAGCAGGCTCCCTGCCGAGCAGAAAGCCCGATGCGGGGCTTGAACCCAGGACCTGGGATCATGACCTGAGCCGAAGGCAGTGGCTTAACCCACTGAGCCACCCAGGCGCCCCAGCTGCCATGGTTTTAAGAAAGTTCATTTTGGGGGCACCTGGCTGGCTCAGTCAGTGGAACTCATGTGACTCTTGATCTTGGGGTTGTAAGTTCAAGCTCCTCCTTAGGTATAGAGATTACTTAAAAAGAAAATCCTTAAAAAAAAAAAAAGTTCATTTTGAGGCTTAATGGCACTGAAAAACCATGCTATTCCAGTCCATTCCATAATGTAATGTTGCATCCAGAAGAGTATCTTGTTAACAACCTTCAGATGGCCAGAGGCTTACCTTATAATAAAGCGTAAAGATTGTGATGGTGGGTTTGGCTAATGCTCCAGGCAATGAAATGTGCAAAATGGTGGAAAAAGCAGAAGCATTCAGATCATCACTTCTGATTGTGACCTTCTGGAGCACAGCAACTGTGATATGCCCCTTCAGAGCTCATTTTTCTGATGCTCAGGCACACAGGATTTGTTTGTGGAGTAAGTCAACTGACACCATCCATTTCCTTCTGAGGAATGGATCTTGGGCTCTGGCAATAGTGATGTCTCATCCATTAGCACATCATCAGCTTCAAAGGATGTGTAATTATCACCTGTTACTGCTGATGGTCTTTTTCTAGATGCAAGAGCGAGAAAATCGACCTATTTCTCTTTTACCCAGAGAGCAAATGCCTGCTAACTTCATTTATGATCAGGCATATGTACATACTCTCTTGCACATGGAAGCCCTCAGGGAATGTTTGCTGAGTGAATGTCCAATTGATGGCCGATGCCCTCTCCCCAAGTCCCAGCTGCCCATGGCTCCCTCACATCTCTTTTGTAGTTTCCAGGAAAGATCCCACCACCCCCAAACAGGAGTTTCCTCAACCTTTTTTCTTGCCATCTCTAATTTCTGGGTAACCTTCCCTTGCTTCCTTTCCCCTTCTCTCCAAAGAGGCAGTGTTGACCTGTTGGTTGATTTCTTGTAATACCTTCCCTCTCTCTTGGGACTGGGCCCCCCGCCATTATCACTTTCTCTCTAACATCCTGTTTTTTTTCTTTCTCTTCCTCTGTTGAAATTGTCCCTATTCTAATAAGGAGACCCTGTAAATGCATGACTTTCTCAAGTCACCCATCTATCTCTCTCCCTTCCATTATTGTTTGACTCCTTTAAAGAGACGTCTTGTGCGCTGGGGTTGGAGGGGGGTAGACACTGGGGACGGTATGTGCTATGGTGAGTGCTGTGAATTGTGTAAGACTGATGATTCACACACCTGTACCCCTGAAACAAATAATACATTATATGTTAATTTAAAAAGAGAGAGAGAAGTCTTGTCCCCTGCACTTTTTTCTGTATCCTCACGCATTAACCCCTTGAAATCTGCTCCACCAGCTTCAACACTGTGTCTAGGTCATCCTGTCGTCCTCATTGAACAGGCCAGTGGGCCTTTCTCCAAGCTTGACCCCCTTGGCTTCTCAGCAGCATTTGACACTGTTTATTACTTGCTCCTTGAAGCTCATTCTTCTACCAGCTTCCAGGAATTGTCTGCTCCAGTTTGCTTCCTACTCTTCTAACTGTGCCTTCTGTTTCCATTGGTAGCCTCATTTTGCCTTTTAGTTGAAGTCATTGAATCCAAGTGTCTGTTCCCGATTTTTTTCCCTTTTTCTCTTAGAAATTAGGCACTTTAATGTAATTTATAATTGTGCTCGTCTGTGTGATTACTGCATGAAGTTCTGTCTTCCTGCCACATTGACTCTCTGTGAGTGCAGGTAGCGGCTCTGTTGTTCTTCACCTGTCCCTACTGCCTAGTACAGTGCTTGGCTTGTAGAGTTAAAAAATCCCCAAGTGATGAAGGTGGTAGGCTTGCCCCCTTCTAAGTCTTCCAGGTAGGACTCCCCAGCTTCATATCTCATTACATCCCCAGCCTCTCCCAACCTGCTGCGCTGCCTGTTCCACCCCAAAATGAAGTCATTTCCTCTTCCTATCTCGTACCCTTTCATGAATTTTCATGTATCTGTTAACACTACCATCAGCTTTGTTTTATCTTGTTTTCATTTATCTAGGCTCAAAAATCTTGCATATAAGTTGTTTCCAACCCCTTTCCATTATTTCTTCTACCACCCTCATATAGGCCCTCCATGCCTGAACTTTGCAGTGTCCCCCAGGTGGCCTGGACACTTCCAGACTCGCTTGGGCAATACCCCTGCCTCCCATTCTACCTGTGCACTGTGATCAATTTCACTGTAGAGCATAGCTCTAGATATTAATCATACTAATCCCTTACTTCTCCTCTTAAAAGTCTTATTTTTCATTTTGCCTAATTGAATGCATCTTTCTCAGACTATCCTTCCACATTCCCTGTAGTGAGATGTCCGCTTGTATTTCCTTCTGTTTCTTATGGGAGTCCTACACTCAAACCCAGGGCCTCCTAAACTGGTGTACCAGCAGGCTGTGGCCAAGCTTTCACTTGACCAGTGTAGGTTTCCTAGCTGTCCTTTTGTGAGAAGGAACGCCATTTTCAGTTCCCGAGAAGACGTACATCCTACATTTTTGGAATTCAAATGTTCTTTTACTTGTAAAATGCTGGTGATAATAGACGGTCATTATTTATCTCATTATTATTTGCAAATTAAAAAGATAAATTGCAATGAAATTCTTGCAATTTTGTTTCTCTGAGGGAGAAAATGCTATTTCTAGCTCAGTTTTCTCCCCAAGCAAATTTTATGGGATAACAGTTCCTAGCTTAGTATAGCCCTTCTTTCAACTTTTTCCATTCCCCCTACCACCTTTCCTTCTTGATGTTCCTCAGGATGTTCCTTTCATGGGATACCATGTCAGAGCCTTGTCCCCGCCCTCCCCCCACTGGAAGATGCTTTCTCTTTCTTCAGAGGTACTTTGTACCCTGTAGCACTTTGGACTTTTGCATGACATCTTCCATGTTCTTCCTGTGTTCAAGTAGAACTGGCCTCCTTCTCTGCATCCCCACCTCCCCACTCCCACGATAACTTTTTTTAGGACAGAAGCTTACTTTTTGTCTGTGTTGTTTGCATTGCTAGACATTGTATTTGGCACATAATTGGTGCTCAAAAGAATTATCATGGAACTGGAGTCCTAGGATGATAGTGATGAAGGGATTAGGTAAAGCTCACATCTTCGGGGGGAAAGGATCTTTTAAAAAAGTTTTAGTTCAGACTTTTTTTTTTTGATGACTCTGAAATTAAAATTATAGTTGCTTACTAAAACATTTTGAGAATTATTGCCCATTTATCTTTACCAACCTAGGGTTGACCCCATGACCCTGAGATCAAGACCTGAGCTGAGAGCAAGAGTTGGATGCTCAACTGACTGAGACACCCAGGCACCCCTGCCCATTTATCTTTTAAAGACAAAACCATCTTAGACTGTAGCTCTAGCTATCTCAAGCTTTGGATCAAGGTCTCCTGTGGTTGTAGTGGTTAAAGTGAGAAATTACACATTTGACATCTTCTGTGAAACCTGTGAAATCTTTGTTGTAACGTTGATTTAGATTTCATTTCGACAGAAGAGGTCCTGAATATTTTCTTTCCCCTAGGTGATAGGCCAGCTTCTTGGCCTCTAGTTTTCTCTGGAGTTAAATCAGCACTCTGTGAACTCAGGCCTGATCTAGATAACGAGGCTTTTTCTGTGTCTGTGAGTAAGCCATCTATGAGCCATATACGAGCCTGCCACTTTCAGTTTTCGTTAAGACAATTTTTAAAAAGTGAATTAGGTTTTTTCTTCCCACTTTGTCTGCTTCTACCCCCCACTCCCCTCTCAAATCTTTGGTTACGGAGTTTGAATTATGCAAAAGCATACCTAGATGAGAAATAGGTAGGACAGCGGCCAGGCCTCCTTAGTATATGTTTGAGGCAACCTTCAGTGCAAAACACCTTCCACCTTTGGGTCCTTGATCTGGTGTAGTTGGAACCGTGTCTCACCATTTCCCACAGAGGCACTGAAATCATTTTTGACTTGGAGAAAATGGCAGGATTTCTGACATAGAGATACCTTGGCAGGAGAAGGAAGAGCTTGCCGCTACCTCTTTGGTCTCCCTGTTTTTACTGAAGAAAGGCTGGAGGAGGGTGGCCAGGGGCACTGGCAGTGGTGGCAGCCACAGCTGCGGGCACTGACCACTGGGCCAGATCGTGGCTGCCTTTTTTTAAGCTCTGTTGGTTTTCTATCATGAGTAACTGGTATGTAAATAAAAGATGAGAAATTGAATTGTCTCTTGGGGAGAATGAAAGCTTAACATCATACCACAGGCATTTTCTCGCAGCATACTAACAGTACTATGTGGTATGGTTCTAATTAACTCTGAAGGGCCAGGCCTTAACTCAACCTAAGGAAAGTTCTTTTGCCAAAAGATACTGCTGCGTGGTGACCCACTGGAGCCCTTGGAATATCAGAGGATAAAAGCAGAAACAGAGGTTGGGGAGGATTCTGTGGTTTGTTGGAGATGTGTGTCTTATCTGTAAAAACCCAAGTAAAAAACAATGATCAACTCTGCTTTCATTGGCTTAAGTGTTTTACTTTAAAATCTCTTTTGGCTTCTCCAGCCCACCTTTTCTTTTTTGACTGGGGACCAGTAATTCAATATCCTTTGTACATCAGAAGTATAGAAATTGCTGAGATTGTGGGGAAATAATGACACTACAGCAAAGCTCTTGCCCCTTTATGTGTTGAGAAGTTGGAAGATTATTGTCTCACCTACTGGAATATTATAACTGTGCTCTCTTCCAGGCTGTATACACTCACTCTATCTCTCATGGACTGGCTGATTTTACCCTGTTCTATCTTAACTATGTTGGCTATTTGAACAGGAAAGAATGTATAAGACCTTAGGGAGAGTCTTAATTTGAAATTTTCTTTATAAAACTTCTTGATACTGTGTTTGGCAAATACTTCCTTAAAATATATCTTTTTCTTTTAAATTTTATTTATTTATTTGACAGAGAGAGACACATCGAGAGAGGGAACACAAGCGAGGGAGTGGGAGAGGGAAAAGCAGGCTTTCTGCAGAGTGGGGAGCCTGATGTGGGACTTGATCCCAGGACCCCAGGATCATGACCTGAGCCGAAGGCAGATGCCCAGTGACTGAGCCACCTAGGTGCCCTATCTTTTTTTTTTTTTTCTTTTTAAGATTTATTTATTTGAGAGAGAGATAAAGCGAGAGAGCATGCAAGGAGGGGCGAGGGAGAGAAAAACTCAAGCAGACTTCCCCCTGAGTGCAGAGCCTGATGAGGGGCTCAGTCCCATGACCCCGAGATCATGACCTGATCTGAAGGCAGGAGTCAGACGCTCAACCAACTGTGCCCCCAGGTGCCCCTAAATATCTTCTTAAAAGTAAAAGTGAGAGTGAGAGTGGTAGAGTTCAAAATTAACCTCCACTTAAATCCAGTTATGGTTTTGGTGATTTTTTTTGCCAAGCACTACATTTTCCTTCGTATTACTTCATATTGACTGACCATATCCCTCATATATATCCTGTCCGGAGTTGAAATTCCCCTATTAATGGCATCCCTAGGAGCCCTGTCTTCCCAGCACAATACATTGTGGTCCTGCCTGAGTTGGTATAAAAGCATCCTTGGTGTGTAACAAGCGGAGCCTGCAGAAGTAGTTCACAGCAAAAAAACCCAGACAGCAACAAAAACTTGATACCCAGGTTGCTGTTGGATAGGTCACCATGTTTGTCATTTTTAAACCTCCGGGTTGTGAGATAAGTTAAGGGAGGGATTTCACCAGCCCCTTTTCTGTTTCAGTTCATGTTCATCTGTGACTCATATTTATTCTAGTCAAACCCCATTTTGCTTGGAAATTTTTTGTATTAGAAAATGTCACTTTCAACTAGGGGAGGGGAAATTCTGATTGAGCCTCAGAAGTGATTTGGCGTTACTTTTGACTCAAGGAAAAAAAATAGGGAATCCTTACAAAGAAAAGTGTTATAAAGTACAAAGTGATTCTTACAAATAGGGCAAAGAAAAGTCATCTCTGAGCTTTACTGGGTGAAGGAGGGAGTTGGGGTTCAGGGAAATTATTATAATTTTTTTGTTATTATTAAATTATTTCAAAATTTTTCTACATGGTGGGGAGATAGCCTTCCCCATGGACTTCCTCACATTTTCCTATTCTCTAAAACAGCTCTAGTGAATTGCCTCCCAAATGGTGTATGAATAGGAAGAAAGACACTAGAACTCTTAAACTTGATCTTGAAAGGCCCGTCTTCACATATAATCATCCACAGATGTCTGTATGTGATTATATATTCCCATAGAGAAGGAATGATAAATGTAAATGAGAACCATGATATAATTTTGCCTTGCTTGCTTGCACATTTTCAGAATATAATTAAAAGCACATGCCACTGTCAGTAGTTAACTATGAGGTTTGTGTTAGGTTTTTGTAAGATTCTGGCAGAAACCTAAAGCATGTTTTAGCATCTAAGTCTTCCCTCTCTCCTCTGTCCCTCCCTCCCCACTCTTCTTGCCTCCCTTCCTTCTTTTTCTTCCCTTTCTCCCCTTTGAAATCAAAAGGAAACTTTCTAGGTTCTAACTTACATCTCTTCAAAACTAGAGATCATTTAACCTTTAAGGCACAGATTTAAAAATTTTTCATTTTCTGCTTCTAGCGGTACCTGCCATTGTAACTAAGTTGTACTAGATAATTGCTTTCTGACTTCTTTCTTCAAGTAAAATCCGATGAGGATAAATGTCTTGTAGGCACTATTTCACTACCCAAAACAAGTGGCATGTGGGAAGGGAGGCAGAGGTGAAGTTATGGGAGCAATCATGATATGACTTAGATTGCTGGATTTAGTAAATCATGGTCCTCCAAATAATGCCAAATGCCCAGAAAAGCCACTGTACTACCTAAAGAATTTCTGGTTCATTTAGTCACTCAATTTATGCTTAAAACTATGACGTGTATCTCTTTTAAATTCAGTAGGTTGTGCATTTATGACTTTAGATGATGCAGCTTCCACTTTAAAAATAATGATAAAAGCTCAAGTTGTAAATTTAAATTGTAATATGGACACTAAAAAAAAAAAAAGAAAAGAAACCTATGAAAAAATAAAACAATCTTCCTCTGATTAAGGGCAATTCTTAGATGAATTCTTCTCAACTGCTTTTGTTTGTGAGTATGAAAACTTAAATGAGTAAATTTTGTCTTCCGAGTAACTTTCTACATTTTCCACTTATTCTTATCTCTATGTCTCATCTGCTCTTAAGAACAAAATAAAAAGTGGCTTCCTTTTCTGCACCAACTTTGTCAAATGTAGAAATTTCCAGTGCTTAAAAATTCAAACTGGTCATTCTTTCCACGGTGTTACAGCCTGGGAGGTAAAGGGTCTGTCTGACGTAACTCCCCAAGAGCTTAATTTCAGTTTGAAATAGGAATTCTGCAGTGGTGTTGAATTCCTTAGAAATGGGTGTGCTCAGTTTCTGACTCTTTCCAAAGCTTGTGCATCTGACAATGGATGTGGCCCTGGGCGGGATCTCCAGCCTCCAATTTCAGTTCAGCGGTTCATTTCTCTTTTCTTGTGTAACCCTTGTGATGTGAGTTCCTGCTTTTGAGAATTCACATTTCTGGTTTTTCCCTCCTAACTTAACAACTGTGTGTAGGGGTGAGTTGTTTTTTGTTTTTATTTTTTTCCTAAAGGAAAAATATTTTTAATGAAATACATAGTATTTATATGTATTTTTCTTGTTTAATAATTAAGTTCTTTCAAATTGAACAGGATATCTAAAGCTCTTCTGTCCTTGTAACTCGTGTCTCATTATCACAGAGTCAGGTGTCTGCATTTTCTACAGTTTCCCCATCCCAAACAGGGTAGATACCTGCCATTGCTGTTTACAACCAAATACAACCAAATGCCACGTTTGCCCCAAACCAGCATCTGGGTCTCAGGGAATCTGGAAGTTGAAGACTGGTGTCTGCATAATTCAGTTCCAGGGCCCTTCCTCTTGCATACACATCCCTCCTCCACGCCTTGATTTGGACATTTGCCTTCCTCCACCCAGAACTCATTTTCCTCTTGTGTAATATGGGCACATTAGCCCCCCGGGCAGGCTTGTTATGAGAGTAGTGATAAAATACAGTAAGTTTGCCTAGCACAGTGCCTGGCACTAAGTGGACTCTTGAGAAGTGATAGCTGTTTTTATTAGTGATGACCTATCTCATTATAGTTGTCAACATCATTATCTATTGAGGGGGTGAGGGGTCTCGGGAGAAATTCTTGAGGGGTATTAGTTGATTCCATTATACAGAGTTATCTGATCTGATGCTCATTTTGCTTGACATTTTGTTCTTTGGTACAATTTGTGCTGTAGCCATTCTGGACTGATTTAAACCGGAGTCCATGATTTTGTAGTCAATCATTTCCTCATTTAAAAGGTTCAGTCCCATTCCATTCAATTGGAATGAGGTCAATTACCAATCGGGATTGAACTCTTCTACTTTTTTGTGATGGGCCTTTCTCTCTTTCGCTTCTTGGCCTGAGGCCGATGGATTTAAGTATCTCAGGTGATGGAGGAAGCAAAACCTCTGGCAATGTTAGGCTCAAAAAATTGGGCATATGGCCCAGGCAGTATTTCCATTATTAGAATTCTCCTTTTTCTCCTTTAAGGTTTGCTTGGCTCCCTGCTGCTTTGTATGTTTGTTTAATCACAAAACAGAAAGAACAACACGCATATACTCTCTTTTTAATGGCTTCTTACATTTTTAACACATTTTTTAGTCCTTAGTGGGCCCTGAAGTTGTCTTTGTTTTTTTCTCTCTCTGTCATTAAAAAGTAAAGCTAGAGTGGCCTCTCCTTATCAGCAATGGATTTTTTTTAACAAGTAAGGAAGAGGGCACCTGGGTGGCTCAGTGGGTGGGGCCTCTGCCTTTGGCTCAGGTCATGATCTCAGGGTCCCAGGATGGAGCGCTGCATCCGGCTCTCTGCTCAGCCCTGCCTCTCTGCCTACTTGTGATCTCTCTCTCTCTCTCTGTCAAATAAATAAATAAAATCTTAAAAAAAAAAAAGAAAGAAAGAAAGAGCATGTGACCTTTGGTTGACTTCCAGAATGATCTTTAGGTCACCATTTTTCAGTATGGGTTGTAACCATTATTGGGTCATGAAGTCAGTTTAGTGTGTCCAGACCAACTTTTTTTATTTTTTAATGGAGGGGAAGAGGATAGACCAGAACACAAGAGAATAGAAAATACAAGAGTCCCTTGTATGCATAAAAATAACAAGGGATGAAAGTCAGCTGCCGTTTTTGAAACTTTTGTTTCAGTTATATAACATGTATAACATGCACACGTATGCATATATGTGTAACGTGCTGTGATGTAAAAAGTATTTCTCAAAAAAAAAAAAAAGTATTTCTCAATTGTGGGTCAAAAAGGCTAGAAATCTGGGGCGCCTGGTTGGCGCAGTTGGTTAAGGCAGCCAGCTCAGGATTCTGGCTTCGGTGGTGAGCTCAGTGCTGTGAGATCTAATACCACATAGGCTCTGGGCTCAGCATGGAGTGGGCTTGAGATTCTCTCCTCCTCCTTTCCCTCCGGCCCCCTCCTCTGGCCCCCCTTCCGCCCACACTCTCTGGAAAAAAAAAAAAGCTAGGAAGTCACTGTTCTGGTTGCATTTGTCACTGAAGAGTTAAAAAAACAAGATTTTTTTTTTTTTAAACAGCAATTATCTGGAGGCTGTTTAATTGGATAAAACCCCTTTTTCCCATGAAAGAAAACTGGGCCTTTTAACTGTCAAGGCTTTTATTGATGGAGGGCTTTGGCTGATGATTTGACTTGCTCTGTTTTTGTTAGGGTCTTTCGGGTAATGAGCCTATTGTCTCTCTCCTTTTTTGGTGTCCTGCTTTCCCTTCTCTAAGTGGCCCCTGGAAGCCATTCTGGCTGGTGGAGCAATGGCAGAAGTTCTTACACAGCAGACACTTCTGTGACATACGGTTTTCTGATTGTTGCCAGAGTTTGAAGAAAATTGTGGTTGGGGGAGAAAGTAAAACTCTCTAACCAAGATAAAATAGCCAATTCTTTCTTCCCCCTGGTGGTAGCACTTGTATTATTGTTCCTCCTGATTTAATTACAGAATTGGTTTTTATTTACTTGCGTGTGGATTTTTAAAAATCACCTATGCCCCTAAACCTATCTAAATTAACATATTACTTTAAGGATTAGAATTGAGACAATGGTAACAGAACTTTTAAATTTTTAAAAAAAGATTTATTTATTTATTTATTTAGTTATTTATTTATTTATTTATTTTTGTGTGTGTGTGTGTGAGAGAGAGAGAGAGAGAGAGTGTGAGTGAGCCCAGGCAGGCAGAGTGGCAGGCAGAGGCAGGGGAAGAAGCATGTTCCCTGCCAAGCAAGGAGCCGGAAGGGGGATTTAATCCCAGGATGCTGGGATCATGACCTGAGCCAAAGTCAGCCCCTTAACCTACTGAGCCACACAGTCATTCTGGTAACAGAACTTTTAATTCAATCCTGTATCTCTAGAAGAGACTGCCTTGTTGTCTTTTTTTCCCATTCTAAAATGAAAAGACATCTATATTATGTGTGCTCAGTACTGTGTTTTGTGATTTGTTTTTTTAACAATAATGAAAATATTTTAGTGTATGTGTGTGTGTTTGTCTTTTCTTTAGCACCTAAAATTATCCAAATATGTAACTTAATTTGTTGGTCATTAAGATGGCATTCCAAGAAGATTAGTTTGGAGATGAATACCTGATTGTATTCAGAAGTAATTAATCAATGTCAAGGAGTATTTTTTGAGTACCTGCAGTGTGCTTAGCAAACAAGAGGGAGGTTTCTAAAGAATTGCTGTAAGTAGAAGTTGAGGCTTCTGCCTCATAAGGACTTACCTTTCATTCATCCCAATAAACATCTTACTCTGCTGTATCACTGGGCTCGTTTGTCTGCCTAAATCTAATTGGGAAGGCGAATCGTGTTCTATGAAATAAGAAGAATAATTAAATGCCATCTCCAACGGTACTTATTCTAAATTCTCTAGGAATTTGGGGCAGAGAGTGAGCAGAGTCAGTTACGATAGCTGGAGGACAGAGGAAGTAGAGTTACTGAGTCTTGAGCCGTTGTCAGCATTCCAATGGGAGGATGGAGAATATTCCAGACAGTGGGGGAATCCAGACAAATGCTTAGAGGCGGGGAATATCAGAGTGGAGCATGAAGGAGGCACTTCTGAGCGTGTGTTCTGAGGAACTGTGAGAAGTAAGGCTGGGTATGTTGGGTGGGGACATGTATTTTAAGGTGCATGGATAATTATAGCATTTCGTAAGCTGAAAAGGTACCCCACATCCTGAGGGTGCTTACAGTCTACTTTGGGAGAAGAGAGGGATTATAAATAGAGATGAGGCTGCCCTGTAAGTACAGTGCTGGAAGCCAGTCCTGGGATGGAATTATTATAAGTAGAAAGCTTGGAGTCACCCTGTCCGAAGCCACCCTTGAGCTATATTGGGACTGCTTGGGCTTGGGGCTTGGCAACATCTCTGACTCAGTGACAGACTTCCTTTTTGGAACAGGCCTGGCTCCTGGCTTGCCAGCGTATGACACTCAGAGTTCCCCAGGTCATCCTATCCCCAACTGCCCAGTTGACTGTCTGCAAGATCGTAATAGCCAGGGCTGCCTCCCCCTCCAGCTGGAGGTCCTGCTGCATTCCTAGACGGGTTCCCTGAGGGCTTCTCCTTGAGCACCAGGGCATGGTTGCAGATCGATACGGGTGCTTGCCCTCTGCCCCAGGCCTACAAATTAATGGTGGCAATTTTTTCCTCAAAGCACTTATTGAAAATAATTAATAACATTATCTCATGGTAACGGGAAATCATGTTTGATTATCATTCAACTTTTGCTGTTACTCGGCTCTCAAGTCTCTGGCATGTACTAGTAACACACATTTCATTCATGCAGCTAAGGGTTAACCGTATCCTTGGTTAGCTTTCCTTCAGCTCTATTCCTCCCTCTTTGCCTGCCCAGGCTCCTCGGTTAGCTGGCTTCAGACTGGGTTTAGACAGAGACACTGTCAGAAGATGTGAGAGAAGGAAACAAGGAGACACCAGGGTATTTCTCCTTTTGCCTTTGTGCCTCGGGTAGCTTCTTCAGCAAAGGAAGCTACTGTTTCTCTGGGACTCCCGTTTTCACTGGACAGGCCCACCCTCTTATTGGGCAACACCTTCTCCTCCTTTTGCCTTTCCAGCTTAGCCCTGGTACTGGCTTCCTGCTGTTGCTAAACCCTTGACCATTTCCTCTGGTTCTCAGCAACTTCATGGCTTGTTGTCATCAATTCCCTGCATTAAATTCTTTATGTAGTAAATACTTGGAAGTGGTTTCTTTTTCCTGATTGGACTATAACGTATACAATGCTCCAAAAAGTAAGTTTTTCTTCTATCTTTTACAGTTGTTTTTTTTTCTCCTGTGGTTCAGCCTCAGAAATAGGTTTAAAACAACCCATTTCATTATCCAGCTGTCTCCTGATGAAGCAGTGTGATGTAGTGAAAAGAGCACTGAGCTTGGAGCTTCAGTGATGTCACAGAACTGTGACCATTAAAATTTTTATGAACACTTGTAGTTATTTCCATCATAGTTTCTTCCTCATTATAAACTCAGAGTTGGAAGATCCAAACACAATTAGATAGAGACGAGTTATGTAAAGCATTCATCTCATGTTGGAAGACATTAATGTGCATTTAAAAGTTATCCTCCAAGTGGCCAGGAAGTACATTTGACCACTGATAATACCTCAGGCATCCCAAACTTTTTTGGTTCTTCCTAGCTTTCCTGCAGAACCACGAGCACATTCCCTAGGGCAGCATACTTGTCACAGCCCCTGTCTTAGAGACTAACATGAGATGGATTTCAGTCATAAGAGCAGACAATTGCCTCTCTTTTCTTCTGAACTCCCCTTCAGAAGGGAGGTACCTTATTTGGTGCCTTGCCTTGGGGGAAATTTCAATTTGATTCAAAATAGACTTGCAGTGATCGAGTCTTTTCCAGTTTGGAAGATGCCAGGATGATCAGATCTATTTCAGATTAATCCAGAATAAGAATTTTTAATGCAGTGGCTGCACTGTGCATACTCCAAGGACTCAAAGAATGAATATCTGATGTTCAGGTCTCCTCAGAGTGGACCTGTTTTTCTTTCCTGATACAGAGAAGACCTGGAAATAGGTTCAGCTTTCAGTGCTCTGTTGGAAACTGGCTCCTCCCCAGTCCTTTGTAATCTGAGTTAGTAGCACGTGGTGGGGAGGGCCTCTGGAAGGTGAACCCCCTGTTCTCATCACTTGAGCCACAGAATTCTCATCCTTAGCATAATGGATGCCCCAATGAAGGGAGCTGGCCGGACCTAGCTCTGCCGCTCACCAGCTTGTCATCTTAGACAAGTTACTTGACCTCTTTGAGCCTCAGCTTCCTTCTGGGTGAAATGGAGGGAATGGTAGCTATTTCCTGGAGTTATACTTGGCACATAGTAAGTTCATAGTAAATGGTGGCTCTTTAATATGATCTCATGGTGCATATCAGACAAAGGACTTTGGAGTCAGGAACTCAAGATTACAGCAGAGCTGCAGAGGTTTGCTGAGCTCCTTAGCCTTTGCCAATGTAAGTTAAAACTGGCAGAGTTTTTAATATTACCATTTCTTGTGAATATTATGTTTGCTCATTGTGATTTTCAGCTCGTCTTTAAAGTTCTTAGAGTTCAGAGAAAATTTCAAACTTGACCAAGACGATAGTATCTATACTGGAGTATTGGCAGGGAATGTGAAGGTGATGGTATAGTGAATACCTTTTTTTCCCCTTTTAAAGTTTACTTATTTATTTATTTAAGTCATCTCTCTGCCCAGCGTGGGGTTCAGACTCACCACCCCGAGGTCAAGAGTCGCCCACTCTGCTGACCGAGCCAGCCAGGTGCCCCCTCCCTTTTCTTTTAAATTGTCTTGAAACCTTAAGTCAAATTGGTTTCTAAACAGTGAAAATTTGCTCTTACCGTGTTTGCCATTTGTGATAGACAAATGCCACTTGTTTACTTTCAGCCTTTGGGGAGATAATTACACGCTTGCTTATGGAAGTGACAGAATCGAAGCAGGCAGTTCCCTATCTTAGGAAATCGTGTATTCTGTGGGCTCATCATCTGTCGTTAGTTCCTGCTCCTGAGGAGCAGACCTTAGAATGTTACCTTTTACAAAAGACAGAAGTGAAGCCTAGGATTTTCCCGGTAAGAGAGTGTAATGACCAGTCATGGCCTAGGAACTCTTTCAGGCCGGTAACTTCATCTCTGTATTGCTCAGGGCCTGCAAAGAGTCAACCTCATGTCAGGCTCAAGACTTCTTATCAAATCACATATTGAAATTTGTCCTTTCATTAATTAACTTGATTTCCATACTAAGCTAAACCTCACTGTGTGTCATATGTGGTTGAACACTCCTTCGTGGATCTTTGTGTAGCCAATCAGTTTTCTGTTTTATAATTTGAGTAATAGACTGTATTCATACATGGAATTGGTTGTACGGTTGTAAAAGGGCCAAATCTGACATTTCTCTGCCCTTTGTATCGTAATGTCCAAACGTGGACTTTAGCCTTGAGGCCCATAAAGGCTTATCTGAAGTAGATTAAATATCAGTTTTTCTGAATGTATAGGGTTTTTTTGCTTTAATCTGTTATTTTCAGAAATTCATGCAAAGAATCGCACTCCAGTGGTTATGATCTCTTCTTTTCCCAAAATGGTCAGTGACATTTTCCCTCATGCTCCTCAATCTGCTGACAGACCGTTTGGGGTTAGAAATACATAGTCATTGTGTATCATGTTTCTTATTTCTTAAGACCTTTGTCGTACGCATTTCCTGACCTAATGGCAACGCTGCCCAAACTGGGCGTACTCACATTGTGACTACCAGATGTGGAAATCCTGCCCCAGGCTTGCCTGAGGACATCCTTGAAATGACAGTGTGTCTGTAAAGTGATCATGTGAGTGGGGAGTTCTGTTTTTGCTTTTCATAGTGATAACTGAGGGTCACAGTTAGGGTACTGCCAGGGTACTTTTGGCTCTGCCAAACACTGGGTAGATGAATTTAATGTTGGCAAATACCAACCCCTTTTCAATCGCAGAGGTAAAATTTCCACCTTAGTGGTCAAGTGGATTATGTTTAGCTTTTTCTCAACTTTTTATATGTGACCACAGTCTGGCTCAGTCTATCTGCCATATACCCAAAGGCCAGAATTCTCTATCCACTGTATCCCTGTATTTACTTTAAAATAATCCGTATACACCTGCCTTTCTTCTTTCTAAACCACACTGTAATGTGGGGCCTTATGAGTAGAAAGATGAGTTAAAAATATACAAAGCAGGGGTGCCTGGGTGGCTCAGTGGGTTAAAGCCTCTGCCTTCGGCTCAGGTCATGATCCCAGAGTCCTGGGATGGAGCCCCACATTGGGCTCTCTGCTCAGCAGGGAGCCTGCTTCCCCCCCTCTCTCTGCCTGCCTCTCTGCCTACTTGTGATCTCTGTCTGTCAAATAAATAAATAAAATCTTTTTAAAAAATATACAAAGCAGATTATTCACCAAGGCCACTTTTGCCCTTGTGTGTGTATGGGAATTTGCCTTGAGCCTCAGCTGAGCAGCTTTTAAAGTCCAATGGGCTCACTTTTATTAATGCTAGCTCTGTTGCCCTCTCCTGTTTCACAGCTGATTAGATTAATTGAATATGATTAATAAATTATAGTATGGCAGACTCAAAATTATCTGTGTTAATTAGGGACAAGGATAGCATGGAAAAATGAAATCTTCAGATGTCTTTCTTCTTGGCTTTGTTTCTGCAGATGCCACAAAGACACATCACGTGAAAGCAAGCTCACATTTCCTTATCCCTTTCTTTGTCTTCCCATACGTTCTTTTGCAGGTGACAGCAAATAAACTGGAACTGAAGAAATTAGGGAAAGAAGGACAGATTTGTCCAGTCTCCTTGGTAGATAATGGTTACAGTCTTTAGTCTCCATCTTTTAGATGGAGTATGTGAATTAGTTATTTGGTGTGTTTTTTTAAATACTTTTTCCCCCAGAGAAATGGCATATACTCATTTTACTTCTTTAGTCTAGAATTTGAAGTATAGTCGTAGTGAGTACTACTTCAGCTATAGCATGTGGAATTTTTTTTTTCAAAATTACTGAATGTTATAGACCTGGTTCATTTATATCTTGTTCCTTTTGTAATGTTATAACGTAACTGCCTTCCAAGTTTATATGTTCACAATGACCAAGGGTTACTTTTAATATATTAAAATATAGTACTCTTAATATATATCTGTATATACTTTAAAAATATTCCGTCATGGTGAAAAAGACTCAGCCTTCAGTGGCTACTCTAGCCTTGGGAAGTAGAGGGGAGGGATGTGGGAGGTGTGTGTGTTATTTTCAAGAAAGTGTACACTCAGTGGTGCCTGGGTGGTTCAGTGGATTGAGCCTCCATCTGACTCTTGATCTCAGCTCAGGTTTTGATCTCACATTCGTGAGTTTGAGTCCACACTGGGCTCGGTGCTGGGTGGGGAGCCTACTTAAAAAAAAGAAGAAGAAGAAGAAGAAAAAGAAGAAATCACTCACTCTTCGGTATTCTGTAGTGGGAAATAAGGGTCATTGCCCTCCAGGACCCAAGATCAGGCTGGAGACTGCCAACGGTCTTCTGTATCTTTCTTACATGCCTGTCATTTGGGGCACCCTCCTGCTTATGACCTGTTAAAAAACACATTTTGTATTGGTAACTTTGAAAAACTTGCCTGAGAAAGACAGGTGCTAACATTCAGTGATCCTTAATGCGTTCCTCCAGGATTGGGAAAAGAGTAGTCTATTTTGGAAGAAGTGGATAAAGACAAACATAAGTGAATAATTCTTTTATTCAAGATTGAGGGCTGCAGAGTAGAAACTCTGCAGTTAGTTTTCTTGCTCTGATGCCTGGGTCCTCTTTTTAGTTATTGGAAATGGGGTGGAGAGCCTTGAATGGGGTGTTCTGCTTTGAAATCGGTTTAATAAAAACAAGCTGATAAAATACAATTTGAAATGTTATTTCAAATTTTGTCAATTTTAGGAAATTTATTTTCTAAAATTTCTAAAATTTCCCAAAATTTGTCAGTTTTAGGAAAATTATTTTATGTGGTACTGGATGATTCTCTGAGCCATTCAGGTATCAGGACAGCTTTTTAGAAATGATCTCTTGTCCATATTGTTTAGATTTTCTTTCCTCCTAACCCCAAATACTGGGATTTGGAAATAGGGAGCATAATGATCAAATGGGAAGTCTGAGGGTAGCATATTTTGATAGCCAACTCATTTTATGCTTTGATAGAGTTATCATTCTTTGTCTTTTCAAAAAACGATTATTTATTTATTTATTTATTTGAGAAAGAGAGAAAGAGTATGAGCAGGAGGTAGAGGAGGAGGGAGAAAGAATCTGAAGCAGATGTTGTGCCGAGCCCAGAGCCTCCTGCACGTTTTGATTCCACAGCTGTGAGATCGTGACCTGAGCTGAAACCAAGAGTCAGACGGATGACTGACTGAGCCACCCAGGCGCCCCCTCATTCTTTTGTATTTGAAAGTTAAAGTGGCAATAGCTGGGGGAAGAGGGAATCAAAAGAAAATATGATGTATTCTGTCCTTCATTAGTTCAGACCGCATCCTGTAGATCTGAAACGTGAGTAAGAGAAGATCTGGATTTACCAACCCAGTTGGTACTGGGTGTTGGTATCATTGTATTCTGTTAAAAGCCAACCCAAAGAAGTAATAGGTGGCAGAATGTTTACCACTCTCTAAAGTAAGTAAAATGTCTTAAGTATGTAGAGGTGGATAGCCATTTATATATCTATATATAAAAGATAGCATAGTGGGCCCATGGAAGTCTTTACTTCCTTTGCATGTAAGGTTATAGTGCTGTGAACTTTAAACTTTGGTATTGTGAGGGAGTGTGTTTACAAATCCGGGTGATATAATCATTTGTAGAAGTTTTTCATTTTTGACTGGGAAAAACTATATTCTGTTCATTCCATTTTTATTGATCTTTGTGTTGTCCTTTTACTTGCATATATTCCCATCTGTTTTAACCTTACTCATTAGCAGTAGCTTATTATAATTACCCATCTGTCATCCTGGCTACAGTGAGCTGTAAATGCCGCTTAATTTTACTATACTTCTGTGGCATTGATGCTGGTTTTGATCAAGAAAAGGCTTTTTTGCTAACTAGACTCAGCACTACGAGTTTGCAGTTATGTTTTTTTACTTTATAATCTCTGATCACTTTCCTTTTATCTTGAGAACAATCAATGGGAGAAGAAGGTGGGAAGGGGTGAGGTAGGTATTGCAGGAAAGAGATTATGACTTTTGATGATTCTTCACCCTGCTGTGATTTGGTATAAACGCTTACCCATTTGCTCCCCCATTAAAAAAGAAAAGTTGGTTTGTATTAACTTGGTGAGGAAAATTACTAATTTTGTGTTTTGGACCAATATAAGATGAAATCTTTTGTAAATAAGGGTTTGGAAATTTTCCTGAAAAATAATAAAATTATAGCTAAAGTTTATTTCAGCCCTAGTTGTTAACTGATATATTACATTGATAAAATCTTTCTTTTCTTAAGAACTCATTCAAAAGGGAAAAAAATACATCATTTGTTTTTAGTTAGTTGCACCACATAATGTTACTTAGTTATATTATTTTTATGTATTATTTTCTTTTTAGCTTTCGTTTGCCTCCAAATGAATGGAAAATATTATACAGTCAATACTTGGAAAGATCCAAAGGATCAGTTTTACTGCATTTTTGGTGCAACATCATTGGAATGTAGTTGTAATTTTTTCCAGTGATAATTCCAGTGATTTGGCGGTAGAGTTTTCCCACAGCAACAGTGTGTCAAATCAGGGATTTGCTTTTCTGTTTTCATTTTCTGAATAACCACAGTATTCCCTCACCCTTAAATGAAACAGACCTGACCCTGAGTTGTCAGAGACAAACAAGGAAATTCCAGGTTTAGGAAAGTGATAGTGACTCAGACTGGTGGGGGTTGCCTGCTACAGAGGTATACTTTCTCAGAAACAGTGGCTGGAGCAGAGGAGATGTGTTTGCTTTCATTTGGGAGCAGTTTGGTTCTTGAGATGGTCATGAATTAATAATGGGGAAAGGAATGGAAATCTCCGAGGCATTCTGAACTTTTATTTTTCAAGAAAGCTTAATTCATGTATTAGGCTCTTTTTGAAAAGAGATTTTTTGAATGTAAAACATCTGTTCATTGAAAACCTCTAGAATCCACATTTTAACAACTTCAAGCACATTGCTACTTCCAGATTGAGTAACACTTAAAACACATTTCCTTTTGAAAATGCAAGATTTGCAAAAGGGACTTGTCATGCATTCATTTGGCCATTCTCAAGTGGTGAACTGAATGCTGGATAATCTCTGCTGGCCCCTTAATCGGATTTAAAGTTCTCATCCTTCCTAGGTGTTCCCGCATACTTCATCTGAGTTGTAGCTGTCTTTTTGCACCTCATTTGCTATTTTCCGGGTTGTTGTTGTTGTTTTTCCTCTTGATATTTTTGTAGTTTTAGCATTGAAAACTTTTTGTCATTCAACACATAGCTTATTTTAGCAGTTATCATTTGGTACATAATGAGTTGGTTTTTTTACCCTTTTACTTCCCAAAGACATTTTAAGGGTTAATTAGATCTTTATAATTTAATCTATAAAGCCCTTTGAGACCTTACTTAAAACTGTTCTTATCTGCACTGTTTTTGTATCTGCCACACGTACATTTATGGCTTAAAGAAGTAAATCCTTCCTAACTTCTAAAATTAGTTTATGAGTTTATCTGTTGTTGGTATGATTAGATTGTATAGGTACAGCTGTCTTAACGCCAAGAATGCCAAGAGGTGACTTTAATTCGGCAACAAGTAGAAACTTTTTTTTAATTTTAGATTTTATTTATTTGTCAGAGAGAAAGCATAAGCAGAGGGAGCAGCAGGCTCTCCACTGAGCAAGGAGGCTGATGAAGGCTGGGTCCCAGGGCTCTGGGATCATGACCTGAGCCAAAGGCATTAACCGATGCTTAACCAGCTGAGCCACCCAGGTGTCCTGACACGTAGAAACTTTTAAAACAATGTAGAGATGTGTAGCTTTTTCCGTAGGAAGGAGTACTATGTGTCACTATTGATATACACCATAAATGAGGTTTAAGTTACTGCTTCCTAGTCACAGAATAGAGGAACCAAAGAAATCTGAAAACTTCTTTCTTCTTTTTGGTATAGTAGGTGTCTTTTTAAAAGGGCAGATTATATTCACAGACCACTATGTTCATTTAAAACTGTTGTTAAATGCCTTCAGAGCTTACTTTTAATGTTTTTTCTGCTAAACTTTAAACTTTCTGATTTTCAAAAAGGAAACCACATTATAAATTTGAATATAAACAAAACAAAAAATTAAATGATTCTGAATATAGGCAGCAAAATTGGTACTTGGTGAACATGCTTTTATGAACTTACAGAACGTGTATTTACAAAAGAACAATGCCTTGAACTCCTCTCTTTCTTTCTTTCTTTCTTTTTTTTTTGGAGGTGGGGTGGGGGTGGGGGGTGGGGGGGGGTAGGGCCTGCAGTGGAAGATGGAAGAGAGAATCTTAAGCAGGCTCCACCCCCAGCACAAAGCCTGAAGCAGGCGATCTCAGGACCCAGAGATCATGACCTGAGCTGAAGTCAAGAGTCAGACACTTAACCGACTGAGCTACCCTGGGGCCCCAATCTAAGTTACATTCTTAACTTTATTTCTACTTCAACACATTTTCTCCAAGTCCTTTATTTTGGAAAAAAAAAAAAATATTTTGAGGCTTCAATCTGTGACTCTTATTTTTTCCCATTTCGGTACTCTGTTTTTCTAATTAGAGATTTTAGCTAATTGTCCTAAAGTCAGGTACTCTAAAACCCATGTTTAAAAGTCCACATTTAAAAGTCCACATTTAGGGACGCCTGGGTGGCTCAGTTGGTTAAGCAGTTGCCTTCGGCTCAGGTCATGATCCCAGCGTCCTGGGATCGAGTCCCACATCGGGCTCCTTGCTTGGCGGGGAGCCTGCTTCTCCCTCTGCCTCTGCCTGCCATTCTGTCTGCCTGTGCTTGCTCTCCCTCTCTCTCTGATAAATAAATAAAAAATCTTAAAAAAAAAAAATAAAATAAAAGTCCACATTTAAAAGTAAATCTTGGTGTTTAAAAGTCCACAAAAAAAAAAAAAAAAAAGCCTAAGCAAAATGAAGTTGTCAAAGTTGCAAAATAGCAGTATCCATCTATACTGCATCTTCATCATTAATAATAAAAATCTCAAGTAAGGAAGTGAAGGTAGCATTTCTCTAAAGTAGATTTCAATATTTAGGACAGTTTTTTCTATTTCTGGAATACCTCTGGCATGTAAATAGACCAACCACATAACCCATATTCTCATAGCTTGGGATCACAGATGTTTCTAAATGTACTTTTGAAGCAAAGTACATTTTCCCCTTTTAATTGTGAAAGTGCAGTGTTGGACTTCTGCTTCTTAAAGTGGGTCAGAGGGGATAGATACCCTGTGTTTTTTTTGCTGTTGATGTATGGCACCATGAGTAATCCTAGCATTAGAATTTTGTATTGCTATCATTCATTGAAATGCTAAGTGTCCCAGAAATTTGACTTTTTTCCCCCATGGATATCTTGGCTGCAGCCCAAGTGGACTTTTTTTTTTTTTTTTTTTTTTTTTTTTTGACAGACAGAGATCACAAGTAGGCAGAGAGGCAGACAGAGAGAGAGGGGGAAGCAGGCTCCCCGCTGAGCAGAGAGCCCGATGCGGGGCTCGATCCCAGGACCCTGGGATCATGACCTGAGCCGAAGGCAGAGGCTTAACCCACTGAGCCACCCAGGTGCCCCCCAAGTGGACTTTTTATAAAAGCACTTAAGTGGGAACCAGGTGTGAAACATGTCAGTAAAAGGTCTCTGCTGTTTCTCTCCCTGCCCTCCCCTCTCCGATTGTCCTGGGTCAGCCTACTTCACCAAGTCACCCAAGACCGTTCTAAGGTAGAAGAGAGAGCTCTGTGTGTTCTAAGCTACAGGACCCACAGGGCAAAAATGCATCCAGATCGCTGCGAGCCTGACGGTCAGGACGACTAGCTGGCTCCAGAGTTGTTGGGGCCTGGAGCCGTTGTCCTTCTTCATACTCTTACCACACTCCCGCACAAACCCAGAGCAACCTCCCTAGGCTCTGAAAACAGAAAAGGTTGTTAGTAAATAAACATCTGTTGGCTGACTAACTGACATCAGTGTAAAATAATTTTGTCATTCTGTTCCCTCTCTGTGTTAAATTATATTTAATTTGTGGAATGAAAGGGGGCCCAGTACTGCTCATTCCAACCTCCTTTGCCCTACTAGGTCTGTTAACTATGGACGTGGGTCAAGTTCAAAGGTTCCTTCCCTCTGTTCTGCAGGCCAGGCCCTCCCTTCTTGGCTGCTTCCAACCACACTACTGGTTTCTGAGAAGTATCTGATAAGCAGTGCTTTAGGCGAGTGCTCACGCCTCATCTCCCTAGAGCCTCGCTGCCAGGTCTCTACCAGCTCTTGTTAATGTGGGTCACCCTGGACAATGCAGAGGCCTCAAGTACAACTTTACCTACTCCTCAGAGGTACAGGGCACAGCTCCCTATCCACGTTCTGAGGGTGGAGGGAGGATATCCTCTTCCTTTCTCACTGGAATGGAAAATCAGATCTCCTTTGTTCCTCTCCTAGAGGGCCACTCCCAGCAGTGACCATTATTCTTAGCCCAAACAGAACCTTCTTTTTCCTCCAGGCTGGGAAGGAAATGCCCCTGAACTCCCTGCATAAAATCGGAGTGGCCAACACTCCTTGCTACCCCAAGCCCCTAATCTGCCCCCTCACTTTCTGAACTTGATCCAGTCTTGCTATGGCCCACACCTGATCACCAAGGCTCACAGGCCCTCTGTATACTGAGCAGCACGGTATGGAGTAGTGCCTGCCACCCACTGCCTCCACCACTGCTAGCTCCCACTATGTTTTTAAAGTTGCCTTTCATGTCTAAATTTGGTTAGATTTTTCTGCTATCATTAATGAATATCTTCAGATATCACTTTTTTTCAAATAACTACTTATTGCTTCTTAAAAATTAGTAAGAATTTCAGGCATGCAGAGTATACCTACTATAAAACACTCCCACATTCAGATACCACCATGCAGTTTTAGAAATAATAAATGATTAAATTGAAGTCCCTCTGAACCTCTCTTTAATCACCTCTTCTACCATTTCTCTTCAAAGGTAACAGCTCTATGGATTTTGTTGGGTCATTCTCATATGTTTTTATACTTTAATTACACATGGATGTATATATAAATGATACGTTCTATAGTTTTGGGTATTTTTGAAATTATATAGGAATGGTTTGACTCTGGGAAATTTTGCAGTTGGCTTTTTTCACTTCATATTATGTTTTTAGATTCAATCATGTTGCTACATGTGACTCTTGTTCACTATTCCTGGATATCCCCTGTATACCAAGGTGTTCTCCCACTGGGGGCCATTTCCGTTGTTGCTAACCTTTTGCTATTGACCCTTAAAGAGCAGGCCTCCCCAGGGAGATATGGACATTCTTACACACATCTCTTTGGAAGGCCTTTGGAAGGACCTTTAAATGACAAGTTTGATTTTAGACTCTTTTGAGTTAGTCTTTGTGAATCTGGGTAAGTTGCTGTGCCTCCCTGGGCCTCAGTTTGCTTGGGCACACAGGAAGGACTAAACTAAAGAGCCTCTAAGTTTCTTTCCAAGCCTAGAATTCTGTGATTCCTTTCTGGCTTCTCTGCCTCCTTACAGAGTATAGTATGTATCAGTGATGAGCAACTGCTTAGCATGAGAATCAGTTCAGGAAAAAAAAAAAACACAAAACTCTTGTGTGTCTGTGCGCATGTATTTAAATTCAAAATGAAAATTACTTTGAGTCCCTTGGGAATGTTTTCTTACCATGTAGATTTCCTATTCTATTGACTAGATAAATATTAATGACAAAACTGGCACTGCTTTAAAGCCATCAAGAAGTTAATGGTCGGGCTTATTCTAGTAAACATGGAAGCAGTGTTGGAGTCTTATCTCTTGAGAGTAGATGTTGGGCTGTGTTGCCAGCTGGGCAGGCCAATACATTGCTCATGAGTTGGGATGACTCAGGGTCGTCATTTTGAACATGAATTATCGTATTATGTGCAGCCAAGAAATGATGCTTTCTAAAAGACTGTTGAAATATGAAGGGCTTTTTTTTTTTTTTACTCTAAGCATAATGCCCTTCAGAAGCTGTATTTTTGAGATCGTATGGTCTTTTTATTTATTTATTTATTTTATTTTTTTTAAAGATTTTTATTTATTTATTTGAGAGAGAGAGACAGAGAGAGCATGAGCAAGGAGAAGGTCAGAGAGAGAAGCCGACTCCCCGTGGAGCTGGGAGCCCGATGTGGGACTCGATCCCCGAACTCCGGGATCATGACCTGAGCCGAAGGCAGTCGTCCAACCAACTGAGCCACCTAGGCGTCCCCGTATGGTCTTTTTAAATTAATAAAGAAAAAGTTGCTCCCTTCCTGCCAGAATGAGCTGTGGTTCTTGCTGCTGTTGATTTGACAGCCCCCTCCTTCTTTGCAGTCTCTAATCACCTGAGGCTAGGACACAGGCCAGTGCTTTGGAACTATAGTCTCAGGGACTCGCAGGCTGTGAAGATCATGGATTAGTGCAGAGATGTCGTGGCAACTACCTGGGTTGCTCATTTTCCTTTTTTTCCTTCATCTTGTCTGTTAGTGGCTGAACGCTAGATGAAGTACTAGAGTTATTATCAAACCTGGTAACCTACACATCAGGGTGGTAGTGATAGCTGTTATGATTTGTCCATTTCCTATAGCTATGAACACAAAATTTTACTAACTGATAGATTGGAGTATCATTCTAACAGATACTGTGATCAATTCAACAGCTTTTCCATTCTCCTATTTTTAGCCATCCTGTGGGGCAGGGAAGTGACCCAGCTGCAGGGATGGGTCTTGATCAATCTAAATTTAGGGAGGAATTTAGCTTAATCCAATCTTGGTGACTGCCCGTGGCCCGTGGTTGGTTCTGGAACTCAGCATTAGCCCCTAGAACCTGACATTCTCATTGCTATAATTCTAGAAGTGAAACATGAAGGAAAGGTTGCTGGAGGCTTTTTGGGAAACATTTCCTCACTTTGAAGTGAGAGGCACAGGAAGATGATCTCTTTTCTTCTCGGCATTGCTGTTGTGGTCAGGAATCGTTACCAATCAGGGGATGAAACTGACACTCCCAAGAGGGCAGAGCCAAAGGAGGTACAGAGAAATGGGCCGGAACTACTGGTTTGAGCCAACCCTGAACCTCAGCTCATCACTGGGCTTATTATATGAGTCAACAAATTACCTTAAGCTAGTTTGATTTGAGGTTTCTATTATTTGCAGCAGAGAGCATCCTAATTGATATAATTACATTACTGTATTATGACTGGTTATTCTAATTCTGGAGTAGTCTCAGGAAGTTATCTTTACATTTTATTTTATTTTTTTTTAATTTTTTTTTTAAGATTTTATTTTATTTATTAGACAGAGATCACAAGTAGACAGAGAGGCAGGCAGAGAGAGAGGAAGGGAAGCAGGCTCCCTGCTTCACAGAGAGCCTGATGTGGGGCTCGATCCCAGGACCCTGGGATCATGACCTGAGCCGAAGGCAGAGGCTTTAACCCACTGAGCCACCCAGGCACCCCTATCTTTACATTTTAAAGTGAATATTAATCCACCTGTAGTCTACTGCTGTTATTGTCAAACTAATTATAAGATCTTGATTTTCATATTGTAATAGATTTTTTAACATCCTTACTATTGTTACTACAGTATGCTAAGAAAACTTTGAACTTTCAAGTTGTTCTTAGTTCTCCCCATACTTAGTAGAATGTGACCTTTACTTACTTATTACTTAGATGAGAGTATTTAACCTTTTATTATCTACTGTATATGTGTTTCTGAATGCAGTCAAACTATCAAAGAGAGGATGGACCCTTTGCTTGATTTGAGAGTAATTCAGAGTAATATGTTAACAAAACCAAATAACACAGGATTAAGCCAGGACTTGTCATGTCAGGGTTGGACGTGGCCAAGGAAAGAGCTGAGGGAGGAAGTGGGGGAGGACCCATGGGTGGAGTGGCATCCTCAGGCAAGGCTGCTGCATGAGGTAGCCAGGCATGTGCAGAGGGGAGGAGGTGGAGGGCAGTTGGAGAGAGGCTCTGAGGGTGGCAGGGTCAGGAGAGCAGTGCCTCTGAAAGGCTGTATTGCCAGGCTGAGGAAATTGACCCCACACGTTAATAGTGAGGTGCCATTACCTCAGAGATGGTTGACAGTTACCCTCGCAGTGGCATGGAGGGGAGTTAGACCAGGGAGAGAAGCTGGCACCAAGTCCTGGGAAGCTGTTACCATAATTCATGCGTCAGGTGACAAGAGCTATAGGATAATAGCATCTGAATATGTAATATCTTACATTGATACGGAATTTCAGAGTTCCCAGAGCACATTCAAACACATTATTTAATTAAGTCCCCTCACCCTTTTTTTCTGGATGAAGATACAGAGGTTCAGAGCAGTTAAGAACCTCCCAAAAGGTGTCAGTGACAGAACCCAACCTATAGTCTAGGTCTTTGGACTTTCAGATCTACTGCTTTTCAATAATAATATAAATGACATTTTCCATTATTAGTGAAACTCTAGTTGTGCTAATTTGGCTCTGCTCTGTGCATTTGTCTATCAGCTGGCTCCTGACAGCAGTGTAAACAGAAGCTAAATACCACTGGTCCCAACTCTTCTAAACACTGAACACCTCTGAATAGTGAAAAGATGGTGAAGTATCACAGATAATGGTAGAACCTCCTCAGATTACAGAAAGGTGATCCTTCTAACAAGTACAAAAAACAAAAGGCTGGGTCGAGAGAAAGTTTCCTAAATGTTTTAAAGGAATGGAGAGTGACTGAGATTTTAGGGAGCCTCCAAGTGGCAGTCTTTTTGGGTACTCTCAATATTTATATGTAGAAACATTGTAGTAACATAGCTGTTGAAGGCTTTTCTCCTCCCAGCATAACTGCATTTAATATTTAAGTCAATTTAGCAGATATGTAATTGACACGTTTTCTTGAAATGTCGTGGAAACCGCTTTTAGGGGGTTCTGAACAGAATGCAAAAGAATAGAAAAATCTAAAAGCTGAATGGCCAGATGATATTTAGCAAACTGCATCTAGGTTGTCTTCATTAACTTGTCCCTTCAAAGAGTAGCAGCTTATTCCTGATAAGTGTGGAGCATTCTGATATTTGTCAAGGATTTTGTGGTTCTTTGTAATTGAAATTTCTAATAAGTTTCGAACTACCATAGTGCAGGGTTGGGGGGGGTGGATGGGTGAGAGAGGGTTGGACTTTTAACTGCCAGGGCCCCTAAACGTCTTTTACATGGTACCTGTGTGGCCTACCTGAGTGCTACTTACAGGTTAGAATCACCTGGAGAGCTTTTAAACCAATGCACAGATCCTACCCCACCTTTTTTTTTTTTTTTTTTTTTTAAGATTTTCGTTCTTTATTTGAGATCGAGAGAGTGAGCACGTAAGCAGGGGATAGAGGGGGGAAGAAGCAGGCTCTCTGTTGAGCAGGAAGCCCGATGTGGGTCTCAATCCCAGGACCCTGAGATCATGACCTGAGCCGAAGGCAGATGTTTAACATGCTGAGCCACCCTGGTGCCCCAGATCCTACCCTTGACCGACGAAGTCAGAATCTCAGAATTTGGGGAAAAGAACAGACCTAGTCATAAATAGTTTGCAAAGTTCTCCAGGTAATCCTACAGTTCAGCTCGGGCTAAAAACCATTCTAGCTCTTTCGGCTCCAGCCTATAAGCAGCAGGAAATGTTTATTAAATTGTGCATAGGATACTTGATAGCTGTATAAAATAAATATGTAGGTTTTCCCGTCCCTCAGCTAAATAGGCAGGTTTGGGGCCGCAGGGTTTTGTTTTTCTCCTTAGCCAGTTGTAGGTCCTAAAGAACACATGGCCGGAGATGGAGGAAGACATTCTAAAGAGGTCTCATGGCATTTTTTAGGGAAGACTGGGTCAGGAAGGGTAGGAATCATTGTTCGTATGTATTTCAGGAAGCCGAGAATATGGCATGTTCTCAGTCTATCTAAATTATGTAACTTCGAGGGATGTGATCCATTTGTATCAAAATAATGAGGCATATAATACATTGCATTTAACATGTGTGGGAATTCTTCACAGAGTAATTAGCATTCCTTTCTTCAGCCTGTATTCAGAGGAAACATACCATTCACACCCTCTCTGTGTTCACATTTTCCAGTGCGTTGGAGAGCTTTTTTTTTTTTTTTTCAATAGAAATCTTTGTCCTTTTCCTAATAAGACTTGGATTATAGTTGGAGAAATTTAGCATTTCTTTTTCTTTTTCTGGCAGGAATTGATTTTAAAATCAGAACGATAGAACTAGATGGAAAGAAAATTAAGCTTCAGATATGGTAAGTAAAAAAAAAAAATTATGCACAGAGTTTCTACTTTAATTGGAATGGAAAGTGGGGATTAAAATGTGAATTGTGTTAAGTTAGTGGTAACCTATGAGAGCTAAAACATCTTTTCTTTACCAGAACCAAGGGGGAGTGGGTGAGTATTGAAAGGTATCTCCGCCAAGAATGGGAAGGTAAGGAATGATCTTAAACCTGGAAGAGATCTGAGAACTCATTCTTCCCAGACACTAATTTTGTAGGAAGGAAAGAAAACCTAAAGAGTGTACACACTTTTTCACTGTAGTTGTTGCAGCTTTGAAATCAGATAAGGCAAAAGTTGTCACATGGTAGGAACCCTGAGCAGGTTCTTCTTAAGTACAGATCTAGATTCTAGGTTCTGCCTCTCAGCTGAGGGCTTGGGCCAATTGTTTCCCTTCTTAGGTCCTGTTTTTCCTCATTGGTAAATTGGTTGGCGAGCCTGAAGACATCTGAGAGCTCCTGCAGATCTAACATTTTATTATTTGCTTTCATGTTGCTTCTCTTTAAATTAAAAAAAAAAAATGAGGACCACTGAACCCATCTAATATGTGATGATGACAGCAGTAGTCAAAGCTTAGAAATTCAGAGCAGCCTAGATTAAGAAGCAGGCAGGGCAAAATAGTAAAATAATATATATCAGCTTTTTCCTTAGGCCGTTCTTCTTTGAATCTCAGAACCAGGGTAGAACTAGAGCATCATGTTGAAAGCCACTGGTCCTTCTTTAAAGAGAAGAACCTAGGACTTAAGAGTGGTTAAGGCCATCTGAGGAATTCTGTCTGGGTTACTGATAAAGCTGAGACAACTCCCCAGATCTGGAGCATCATGTCAGCTTTACATATCAGTGTAGGATAACAGTTCCTGGTATATTCATTGGGAAACATGGTGAAGGTTACCACAGGTTGCCCTTTTCATCTATTGATATTTAGTAAGAGACCAAATATTTTAAAGATCTAAAGAAAAAGTCTAAGGGAGAAGCAAAGAGAATTTCTGACTCTATGCTGAACAGTCCTGACCATGAATAAGAATTGAATAAGAGTTGTTACTAGGAGCCTGTGGGCAGTCAGCTAATTAGAACTTAATATAATATCATAGCACTCTTAGCAGCAAAATAAGACTCCATTCAGTCTTCACGACCTGTATTTAGTATGGCAGGGGTTTCTCCTCTGTCCTCACTGCAGAGCTGATTCTAAATCCAGTAGCGTGTGAGACCAAAATATGGTTAGCTGGCTCCAAGATGCTTGGCTTCTGTTTTCCGCATGGTGTGTTTCCATATACCAAGCAAGTGCTCTGGGTATCTAATCCTGATCAGTGAGAGAATGGCAGGAGAAGATGACTGTGGTGGGAAGCCTGGCCTTGCCCTAAACCGCTGAGACCGAGGATGCTTGAGGGTCATTCAAGGGGCTGAGCCATTTAATGGTTCAGTGGTAGACCATAGCCCAGCTGAGCCTGTTGGCTCTTCTACAGAATGAGGATGACTGTCTTATTGCTACATTGGGCTATGGTGGGTATCACGTGAGCACAGACAAATGTATTTTCTAAGGTATAAATAAACATTAAGGTATTTATTAATGTTTTTAATTTGCTGTATTTCCCTTGGGCCTCCATCTCTTATTTGGGTTGGTATGCCAACGTGTATTTCCACAAATGCCTCTCTTTCCCCTGCAATTAAGTCGTACAATTTCATTTGCCTTAGTAGCACAGGGATAGAATTAGTTCTGGTGGTGCTTGGCAAATTTAGAAATACTGATTTTCCCAAATAGCAAGGAAATTTGACTCCCTTTATAGGGATCACTTCAAGCAAAGTATGAGAAATTTTGAATTTTTCAGAATGGATTTTAAGAGAATGCCACCAGCCAGAAAGCAAGAATACACGAACGTGTATATAATCTTGAGGTGTTGTTCATATCTTAAAGTCTTCAGAAACATTGTCAGCCATTCTATATGAAACTCCAGGCTCCCATTTAATCCCAGGCTCTACAGCTGACAAAGTTCTTGAGGAGATCCATTTTAGTGTGCTCTGCTGAGCAGAATTCACACAATAGTAAGTGCAACCCAATTGCTTGCTTTGTACAGAAATCAGGCTCTGTACAGAAATCAGAGAGCAAAATGCCTTAATCATCGGGCATTTACAAAAAGGATTATAACTACTTGTAGGGGTCCAAGAATTTAGAACTATTCTCTGTTCTCTCCCACGTGTGTTTGACTAATAGAACATGCCAGTTCCTAGCAGGGTCATGTATTTTCTTGTTGCTGCTTTTATCATCAAGGTCCAAGTTTCCCACCAAAGTCATTGTGAGCTCCTGACAGGCCCCTGTGGCCACCTCCGCCTCCAGCTCACAGACACACAGCATGCTCCCTATGTGGCTCGTTCGCCTTGCCCTTGAAACCACTGCCTTTGTGAGCTGCCCAGAATTCTCTCCACAGCTTAAGGTCTCTCCTCAGCAATGCTGGTGATAATTCTAAAACCACTTTCTCCTTTGTTTCAAATTTTAGGGACACAGCAGGTCAGGAAAGATTTCGAACCATCACAACGGCATACTATAGAGGAGCCATGGTGAGTGTGTTTGAGGGTTTTTATAACTCTTCAGGTGAGAGTAAAACATGCATATTCATTTCTCAGGATTTTAGGATCTAAGCTACAGTCTAGCATAATGGGGGAGATAGGTTTTGGGATGTGAAAACAAGACATTTAAAGGGTTTTCCTATGTTCTCTGTTCAGTAACTGCATGCTTTGACATTGGTCTTCGTAATATTCATCAGGTTATTAGTTTGTAGATGTTTTGGAACTCCTCCACACATTCTGAGCAATTGTATATCTTAGTGAAAGCTGGGAGACCAGTTAAAGGCAATGACGGTAATTCAGGCTAATAGACGAGAATAGGAATAAGAGCGGGCTTAGGAGTTGAGGGGTCAGAATCGGGAGGTTGTGTGGTTTTCGGGCCTATAACAGGTTTTAGTGACCCTGGCTGTGAGGAGGTAAGTCTCAGGGGTCTGCTTGGGTTGGCTGGCAGGGTTGTATCACCCTTTATCAAAACAAGGGTATAAGGAGGAAGACAGATTTGGAGGGGACAAAGACAACCTTATGTTTTACTTAGTTGAGTTTTTGGTGACCACATGGGACATTTGGGAGCTGCTATCTGGTCATTGGTCTCCAAAACACATCTGACACTGTTCTCTCTGGCTACGCCTTGTGCCGTTCTGCCATTGGATCTATGCACTCTTTAACAAGCTGCCTCTCTCACTCAGTCCAGTGGGTTCTGGGCCATTCTCGTCAACAGGGTACTTGACAACATTTCTGCTCTGTGCCAGGCACTGTGGTCTTTCTCACCGCAGCCTCAGCCCTATGGCCCAGTTCAAGTCTACTCAGACCTCAGGTCTTGGCTTTAATGTCATTTTCTCAGGGAAGCCTTCCCTGACCACCTCATCCCCTTAGCCAGATTAGCCACATTTGTACTCAAAATTCCCCATACTTCTTCATAGCAACTGTCAAAGTTGTAACTAATTGTGTAATTATTGGTTTATTATTTTCTTTGCTAGCTGGCCATGAGAGGAAGGGGCCTTGTCTATCTTGTCCACTACTGGTAACACAAAGTATAAGATCAGGCACATAGTGGGGGCTCACTAAATATTTGTTGAATGGACAGATGGGTAGATCTAGCACTTAATACAGGAGGGTGGTCTGGTGGTACAGATTTTGGAATAGTTACCATGTAAGTGTCAGTTGATACATTTAGGAGATAAACCGTTTAGAAATACCAGACATGGGGCGCCTGGGTGGCTCAGTGGGTTAAGCCTCTGCCTTTGGCTCAGGTCGTGGTCTCAGGGTCCTGGGATCGAGCCCCGCACCGGGCTCTCTGCTCACCAGGGAGCCTGCTTCCTTCCACCCCCCCCCCCCCGCCCCGCTGCCTGCTGCTGTGCCTACTTGTGATCTCTCTCTCTCTCTGTCAAATAAATAAATAAAATCTTAAAAAAAAAAAAAAAACCAGACATGAGGATCTTTAAAAATATGATGACAATGCCTTTCATTATACTTGTATAACAAATGTATTATGTTTTAAGTGTCTGCAGTTTATGTAGACAGATAGTGATATTTTGATCAACCCATATTTGAAGAAATGGTTTTATTTTTTAAGTATAAAAAGAAATAACTTTATTTTTTTTACTTTATTTTTTAAAAGATTTTATTTATTTATTTGACACAGAGAGAGATCACACAAGTAGGCAGAGAGGCAGGCTGAGAAAGAGGGGGAAGCAGGCTCCCCAATGAGCAGGGAGAGGATCCCTCGATCCCAGGACCCTAAGACCACGCCCTGAGCCAAAGGCAGAGGCTTAACCCACTGAGCCACCCAGGCACCCCTAAAAAAGAAATAATTTTTTTTTAAAGATTTTATTTACTTATTTGACAGAGAGAGATCACATAGGCAGAGAGGCAGGCAGCGAGGGGTAAGCGAGGCTCCCCGCTGAGCAGAGAGCCCGATCCCAGGACCCTGAGATCACGACCTGAGCGGAAGGCAGAGGCTTAACCCACTGAGCCACCCAGGTGCCCCAAAAGGAAATAATTTTAAAGCAGTATAGTTACTATCTTAGCATAGGAGTAAGAAGCAAGACATTTCTACTTGCAATAATAAAGTACACAACGGAAGTGATTACCTCTTTCTCTAATCACTATCTCTGTTTTAACTGAAACACTCCTTTAGCTCCATTTGGTACTGATTCTTAACAATGTGCATTCAGGTAGAAAGGGTGTTTCACCTTCACCATAATCACTAATTCATTAAATGTAAACAGTAAAAAAAATGTTTACAGACTATTCACACAGTGAGACAGTGGAAGAATTTATTTTTCCTTCTTTGTAAAATTTTTTCCTTCTTTTAAAATTTTTATTATAAATCTCTTAATTAAAAAGACAAAGGACAAATAAAAGATTTCTGGAAGGTAGGAGTACACTGACATTGTATTCTATAACTTTAAATGTTTTCTTACAGGGAATTATGCTGGTCTATGACATCACAAATGAAAAGTCCTTTGACAATATTAAAAATTGGATAAGAAACATTGAAGAGGTATGTATGGAAGGAGAATGATGATACAAGAGAGGAGTCCTTCTGGGTGATTGCAGAGGGCTCCTTCTTTCTCTGGAAGAGGCAGCTGAGCTGCTGAGAAGTACACCAGGGGCAGCTGAGGCCCCCTTGCTCTGAGGAGCACAGCCGGAGTGATCTCTGGTGCCACAGGTTGAACCGCTGTATCCAACAGGGAGCTACACACAGCAGAGCAGTCTCACCGAATTTTAAACTTGGGCTGGATCTTGAAAATAATTTAATCCAAGTCCCCATTTTACCCATGTTGAAAACTGAGGCCAGAAAGAAGAGACTTGCTTGTGCTCCTCTAGCTTTAAAGTCTGACTGCCAGCTTCTTGCTGTCTGACTGGCAAAGACATCTCCCTGTTCCATCAACTTAGCATTTTTCCCTTCTAACCTTTTCTCTATCGTTAGATATTTGAAATTTGGTTTAATTCCAGATTGACTGGTATTAAGACTTTTTTTTTTTAATGTCTTTGACATTTCAGAAAGAAATCTGACTTTAAAATCATTTTGTACACATTAATAATAACTTACAAGATTTCGTATTTTAAGTAGTTCAGAATCCAGAATACCATCCTCATTGGCTCACTCAGTACTTATTTTTTTCCTTCTTTGACCCGAACTAGTATTTGGAAGTTTTGTTGTTGGATAACCAGAAGTTCTACTTCTGTTTGTTCATGTACCAAAAAAGGCATAAGAATGACTGTAAGCCTTTGGGGGAAAAGTTCACATAGGCTCTTAGGCTATACCTTTTCCCTCCTCCCAGCTTTTAAATTTTTCCCTGCATCAGGCTTTGTGTGGAGCGAAAGATTATTTTTCTTATTATTAAATTTATGGATATGTTTCTGACAGGTTAGGATTTGTCTGTTGAATAGCTGTGTTTTGCTCTGGCTGTTTTTACAACGTACTATTTTCTCCCCATAGCATGCCTCTTCAGATGTTGAAAGAATGATCCTGGGTAACAAATGTGATATGAATGACAAAAGACAAGTGTCAAAAGAAAGAGGAGAGAAGGTAAATTTGAACCGAATGCGTAAAGATTAGAATCTATTCACACTAAGCAGTTATTTTCTTAGTATTACTTAATTATTGATTTCAGTTTGAAGAATATCTGTATTTTAATCCTTTAAAAAAAACAACAAAGAGATGTAATCCATACTTGAATGGTATGAATTAGTATTCGAGATCCAGCTCCATATATTGTGTAGTCATGACTCATTCCTGAAGAATTTGCTGTTTTCTGGGAGATACAAATTGGTCCTTTTTCAGATTCCTGCAGCTGAGAGTTCAGGCTATTTCTTCCATATCCATGTGAAAATGCCCAGTTTTAAAGGGCAAATAAATCATTCTCTTCAATTAAAAGCGATCAGATAGGTGAAGCTTAACCAGTAATCACATTCCAATTCATTATTTTTTTCCTAAGACTATTTTACACCATATTAGATTTACGTCATTATGGTGAAACTACTTTTAATTCATCAAGCTGTGGATGTCATTTATGGTGTTTTCTATTTTGTACCCTGCAAAAAAAGCAAGAATTTATTACATGTACATATTTATTTCTATAACATTTTCTAAGTTAACTTAGAGGCTTCGGTTTTTAAGTCTTGGAATTTTGCTTTGGCCTTTTTTTAGTGATGCATGCAAAATGTATTTTGTTTTTAAGTCTGACTGCAAACTTTTTTTCTGTAAGAACATTCATTTAATCTTGTTATTTTAAATAAACTGGGAACTTTTTGGGAATAGATGGAAATAGAAACCAAATAAAAACGAAAGCAGTGAGTACTTAGCATTTTAAGCTTTCATTCTTTATGTACCAATTTATTAAAAAATAATGAAAAGTCAGTATAGTAACTGTTAGAGAGTTGTACTTTGGGAGCAGGTGAAAGGGGTCAGCGAATCCCAAATTAATGGTAGGAGCAAGTATCTGTCTCACGCTTTTTCTTGTAAGCATACTAGAGAACTAAAGCATAATAGAACAAAAGAATAATTTAAGTCATGTCTTGAGTGGAAGCACTGCCATTTTACTTATGATGATTAAGTTAGATGTCTACATTTCAAACACATAGAAGAAAGCAAAGAAACTTGAGAACCACAAGAGTTTTCAACTAGATCCTCTACCTTTGGGACTTTGAACAACCTAGTAAAAGGAAATGCTTTATATGTTGAAGCAACTTGAACAAAATTTAAATGTTTCTGTTTGCCTTTCAGTTAGCTATTGACTATGGGATTAAATTCTTGGAGACAAGTGCAAAATCCAGTACAAATGTAGAAGAGGTAAGAAAGAAATGTTCGGTGACCTGTTATGGGGTAACATTAGAGCTGAGATGCTTATGTTCAAGCAACTCTCCAAAGTTGTCCTTTTCTTAGTGAATGCCTTCTGTGAGCTCCACCTCCATTTTGTGAATTTTTGTGACTTTTATGGGGACCCAGGTTGTTGAATTTCTAGCAACCAGCCCCCACATGGGCTATATGAGATTGCTTGATTAAGATTCACTGAGCAGAAGGTAGAAGTTCTGTTCAAGCTCAGCTTTGCCCTTTGTTTAGGAAGCCAGAAATCCTGCACTCGCCGAACAAGCACAGTGTTTTCTGCTCATTTATCATGGTTCGTGTCATCCTATAGTAGTAGCCTGTAGCAGGAGAATCTTACTTTCATGTCTGTACTCTCTCAAGAGAGAATTAAACTGATTATTGAACAGATTTCCTTAGATTGAGCATGATATATTGTAACACAACAGCATTTAGTAGAAATAAATGTGTTTATCAGAGAGTAGTTTTAATAAATTTTCAGTAAGTTAATTGTTAAAGACAAATCATCTAGAGTCTTCTAAGAATAAATTTTCTTTACCAAGGGCAGTTGTTGATAATATTTTCTTTTTTAAAAACATTTTTTAGGGAAGCCTGGGTGGCTCCATTGGTTAAGGATCTGCCTTCAGCTCAGGTCGTGAACCCGGGGTCCTGGGATCGAGTCTTGCACTGGGCTCCTTGCTCAGCGGGGAGACTGCTTTTCCCTCTGCCTGCTGCTCCCCCTGCTTGTGCTTTCTCTCTTTCTGACAAATAAATTAATTAATAATTTTTTAGAATTTATTTGAGATTGAGAGTGAGAGAGAGAGAGCATGAGAGGGGAGAGGGTTGGAAGAAGAAGCAGACTCCCCACTGAGCAGGGAGCCCAATGCGGGACTCGATGCCAGGACTCCAGAATTGTAACCTGAGCCAAAGGCAGTTGGTTAACCAACTGAGCCACCCAGGCGCGCCATTAATAACATTCTTAAAACTTGTTGTAAAAATGATAAGTGTGTGTTAATACGTGCAACTGAATGGACAGTAATACTGATGGTTTTATAGACATTTCATTTCTTAGACTACCACCATGCACCATAACCATTATTGCTTAAAATTGAGATTTAAATGACTTTATTAGCTAAGGGACACTGGTCAGAACTTTTTCTTCATGTTTTTAATAACTACCACTAATTGTTTCAGGTTGGCTAATGGGTGTTAGGAAACAGGAAGCTTCTGTTCATTTATTTACACAAGCATAGAGGAGCAGAAAAATGCTTCCTTCTGCTTGCCACAAAAGGATTTCCTTCCATCAGAAAGAGGGGAACCTCTTAAGTAGAAACAGGAGAAAATGTGTGCCCTGAGATGGCCCAGATAGGGTTTCTCCCACAAAGTGAACTCTGTACCCTGGCTTAATGGAGCAGGTTTAGGTCTCTGTTTGTGGCTGCACTGTGATGGCATCTGTGGCTTACAGAGAGCTGTGAGCTATGCGATTACAGAGCTGAGAGTTGCCCGAGCTGCTTATTCTGACCAGACATTTGGCAGAAATTAGCAGCTTTCCCAGAGCTTTAATTTAGTGTCGTTAGCTTTTCCTAGAAACTGGGATGAGCTTCCTTTGAAACTTAGACTCACAGGTGACCAGTGTGACAGTGCAACATTGGTAATAAGTGAGGAGAGTGGTTATCATGTTGTCTCTCTTTGACTTGATTGGACATAAACCTTCTCCTGAACATCTTTGGGGGCATCAGGGGTGGTTGGGAACAAAGAGACCGACAGTTGTGGGTTTAGCATGGAGACAACCGAAGATTCTTTAAGAGTCTTGGCTCTGTAGAGAGGCACCTGGCTGGCTCAGTCAGTGGAGCATGCGACTCATGATCTTGGAGTTGTGAGTTCAAGCCCCATATAGGGTGTAGAGATTACTTAAAAATAAAATCTTAAAAAAAAAAAGTCTTGGCTGTGTAGAAACAAAGTAGAAATGATAGGTTTAAAAAAATACTTCATTTGGGTCAAGGCACACTAGGCACAAAATGTCACTGAGATTACTCAGATTTTTCCTCTTTCTGTTTGAATTTATTTCCACGGTAGGGAATTGAGCTGAGCTAAGACATAGAAGATGATACAATTCTCAGGTACAAGAGTGAAAGCTATTTGAAAGAGAGGAGATTGGGGATAAAAGATAGAGATTTTTGTGGAAACAGATTCTAGAGCTCTAGCATAATTCATTCAATTATTAGACATATTCAGCATCTCCAAGACAAGACACTGCACCCTGCTCTGAGGACCTGCGGTGACCTAGAGCCTCTGCCCCCACAGGTGCTTTTGTTGCACTGAGGAAGGTTTCTATAACTCAGCAAGTGTCACATGAGGAACTTGTGTTAGGTATTATGTGCAGAAAATATTTGATGAGTGAATGAATGACAGGGTTTTAATTTAATTTATTTATTTTAGCAAGAGAAAGAGCACACATACACGAGCAGGGGGAGGAGCAGAAGGAGAGGGAAAAGGAGAGGGAGGTAATCTCCAGCAGACTCCATGCTGAGCACAGAGCTCAGTCCCACGACCCCAAGATCACAACCTGATCTGAAACCAAGAGTTGGATGCTCAACCTACTGAGCCACCCAGGTGCCCCATGATTGACAGTGTTCATGATATCATTGAAAAATAAGATACAATATTCAGGTGTACACTACAATTACAGTTTTGTTCTTTTCTCAATTAAAAAGTGTCAAATAATATTTTATAATGAAATAATGATAACATTCTACATTTCTACTTCATAAAATATAAACATACATTAATAAAATTTTTGGTTTACCTTTAGGCATTTTTTACACTTGCACGAGATATAATGACAAAACTCAACAGAAAAATGGTTTGTATCACTTTTTTTACTTTCATTCTGCTATTTGTTAAATTTGTTTTTCTTATTTTTGCTGTTTATTTATTTGATTAAAAGGATAGGGCTGTTTGTAACATAGTCACAGTGACTCATTTTTTCCTGAATCACATATTCACCTGATTGAATTTTGATTTTTATTTCTGTTTCTTCTGAACTGTGGCTGCTTCCATCCTTTCATCTAATTCTGTGGGCGGTCTTTAATGGAATTTTGACCAGAATAATTAAAATAATAATGACACAAAATTTTGCCATGAAATTTTCTAGTTTAGTTTTAATGTGACAGGTATTTATATGTATATGTAATTATGATCTTAAAGTTGCTAAAGTTCACTTAAATTAGAAATGATGTCAGTGACGAATCGTTAAGAACACCTTGAAAGTTTGTTTTCGCCAGAATCCCGAATATAACTGCATACCTTACATTAGCAACTGTTCTTACCTCTAGCAAGAAGATTGCCTATACCGATATCCTAACATTGTTTCCATCATTACCCTTGAAACTTTACACTCCATTGGCTATTTTTCTGAACTGGAAATGGGAGCTTCCCATTGAATACATTATTAATTTAAAGGTGCTATCCTAAAAATATGTTTCTCATTTTAATCCACCATTTCCAAAGATATGGACAACATCAGAGCCTGACAAGTCCCCTTTCTAATAAAATACTCTACCAAAGACACATTTGTGGCATAGTTTGACATTTGTACATTTTAGATAATTGGGATCAAACCATGAAACTTTTATTTCCTTGGTAACTTCATCTTCCCTTTTTTAGAATGACAGCAATTCATCAGGGTCAGGTGGACCAGTGAAAATAACAGAGAACCGATCAAAGAAGACCAGTTTCTTCCGTTGTTCGCTACTTTGATAAACTCAGTTTCTGAGAGACTGCAGCACACCTAAAGGACCCTTTCCTGCTTCTCTGAAAGCACAGGTCAGCCAGCCTCAGAATCACACCACCTGGCTGCTGCTGAGAGCACCACTGAACCTAGACTTCTCGACACAGGATGCCATGTGGATTTCAGCCTCATGGCCTATCAAGTTAACAGGCTCCTTTTTTCAAACATGGAAGCAATGAAGTGGAGACATATGCAGGACTTAACTTGTTTTTCCTTTGGTTTGTCCCAGAAGCTGCTATCTTTTCTTTTTCACTTTGCACATCAGTGTTAGCCTGTCCCTGCTACAGCACAGTTTCAGACTCATATTTGCACACTTTTGCCTCATTATTAGTTCTAGACAAATTTGTGCACCTGGGGATGTTTGAAAAAAGTAAAACATTTAAAGCAGAGGTTAACGTACTAAAATTAAAAGATGTTTAGTTTGGGTCATGTGGCCAGATGTTGTTGCATTGATAGAATTTTTTTAAGGGCTCTAATTTGTGATTTCCTTAAATAAGAATCATTAAATTCTGATACAAGTGATCTTAAAAAAAATTCATTGAAAATGTCCATCTATTCATCAGAGGCCATAATTCCTTTATTTCTTCAGGTTATTTAGAATTTTGTTTCATTCCCGACCTTTTTGTTGGAGAGTTTGGGTAGCTGAATAAGTCACTTTTTCAATTGATTACCTCTCTCTGATCACTAGAAGCTACATTTGGAAATCACCTTAATATTGCGTTTCCTGGGGTTTATATTTACTATTCTCTCTTATGTTTGACCTCTTGTAACCACTCAGTGATCAAAAACATAACGTATTTGAACATTGTTGTCTGTTTCTAATTGTGAACTTCTTGAGCTGAAATTTTACATAGGTAGAGAGATGTACCATTTAGATCTTATTTTAGCATCTTATTGTGGTTCTGTCATATCAGCATCATAATACATGCAATGCATTTTTTCTTAAGTTCACTCTTTAACTTGCTGGTTTCGTTTGTAATACCCAGTCTCTACTGTGATCCCTGTCTGCAAAAGTTAACAAGTATTGGATTTAGATTTTTGTTTGTAGAAAGCTTACCTATAGGGAGATAGATTAACTTGTTGATATAAGTGTAACAGAGATAGCTCTTGGTAACAGAGATAGCTAATGGTAAACAGAATGATTTTTTGTTCTGTTGTTATTTGAGCTCCCTTCTTCTTCTTCTCCCCCTTCTTCTTCTTCTTCTTCTTCTTCTTCTTTAAACAAAGGTAATTAGACCTAGTGCAGCCTCTAGGAAAAGTCTTGCCTTTTTGTTAGAGAAAATAGGAGCAAGGTTTCCATTTTAAAGCATCTGTTATTGAATGGGTTGAACCCGGTTCCATCTGTTTGGGTTTGTTGTTATAGAACTCGGTCCAGTCATTTGGGCCAAAACCAGCCAAAAGCTCATCTGCCTTTCTCACCAGACAGTGGTACTGGTATACCTTTTGTAGATGAAACCTTCACATAAGAAAAAAATAAAAAGCTATTTAGCGTTAATTTATGTGCCAAATTCAGATCATGTTGTTGTTATTCTAGCCTTCAATGTCATAATAGAGCAGGGAGTAATGAATAGGTGATTAGGGAAATGAATTCTGCCAATAATTATCCTTCCTGTTAGGCTTTTTTTGTTTCATGAAGGTTACCATCATGCTTGAGAGTTGAGAGTGGAGATGAAAATGGAAATGGATTGCTTGTTCAAGCAATGGATTCAAGCAAATGGATTGCTTCAGATCAAGACATTAACATTGGAATGCTTGGACCTGTCAGATCTTTACTATTATTTGAAAACTTATGTACAGTTTAGCAGCTGCAAATATACCAGAGCTATTTTTGATGGATACACTAAACTTAATGTTGGCAGATCTCAGCCTTCTTGATTTCGTTTGTTTGTTTGTATTTACCTATAGGCCTACAGGCACCTGGTTGTGTCCCAGTCTAATCAGTAGTTGCTTGATTGAAAGTTGATTGTACATCTACCATTTTAAAATTAGCTCCATTTTTGGAAAGAAAAAATAATTTCTTAGAAACATCTCTGATTTACTAGTTTTCTGAAAAAGATCCAAGCAGTTAAGCTTTCTGAATGGTAACGAAATACTTTCTAAAAGGCAAGTGCTATGACACCATGTATGAATGTAATTCTCCTAGTAATTTACCTCTGACTATTTGGTGTCTTAACACTTTGGTTTATATCTCAGGGGTTGTCTGCAAACCAAAACTGACACATTCTGTGGTTAGCTTTTGTTTTTTTGTTTTTTGTTTTAAAACACAATGCTTTGCTTTTGTTTCATTCCTTCTCTCTTCTTTTGTCTGATGTGGGTTAATAGTTAGTCTCCACGATCTTCCCTTTGAAAGAGCCTGTAAAATTTAGATGAGTCTAAAAGTGCTCTTTGAAGTAGCAGCAATTTGGAGGTAGATGCTCTGTTATATAGAAATAAATCGTCTTTGCTATTTTCTTACGTTTAGCTTTGCTAAATTGTATATAATTTGAGCTAAGACCATAGGAAGTTCACTTTCTGCATGGTAAAATGACCCAATAAATATTCCATTTTGCTTAATAATGTACATATAGTGCATTATTTTTTCTATATGTAGATGAATTTAGTGACAGATAATTGTCTGTTCCCTGCTGAAACTGAAGAAAGCTAGTTTGTGTGAACATGTTTGTGGTCTTACGGACAAGGTACAGAAAGGTGTTTGCAGCAGTATTTGTGGTTCCGGGCTGCACGTGACTATCAGTGTGCTGATTCTTGACAATGATTGGACTAGACCTTTTCAAGTAGAGTCTGAGGATTTCAGACACTGAAAATGTGCTGTAACTCAGTAGCATGTAAACCAGTTGATTGTAAAACGTTTCACTGGGAATTTATTTTAGCTATGTTTTACTTCGTACAGATTATGAGAAAATAATCCACCTGTGCATCGGTTAGAAGGTGCCGCAGGGTTTCTTACTCTTTACATGAACATTTTGTGCAGTCTTTGTTATAAATGTTCGGAAGACTATACTCTTTACTTTGAAGGACTATTTTTTAATTATACCTCATTTAGCTAACTAGTATTCTAATACCTGGTAGAAAACCAGTGAGCCAGCCTTGAAGCCTCCAGCACCATTTAGATTTTATGTTTTGTTTTGGACTAAAGACATCATTGGAAAAGGTAGGAGATAGCTTACTCTAGAATAGAACATACATGTCATAGCCACTAGTGCAAACAAGGTATGATCTCCCTGTCTCCCTTAAGAAATTTAGCTGTGCAATATAGATGAACGTTTGCAGAAATTTCTAAGTAAGAGATTATAATTCCATTTTACAGATTCTGAATGCTGAGAATCTGTAGTAAGACTTATAAATTTTTTCCTGTGAACAGTAAGTGATGCATTTAAGCAGATTTTTTTTCTAGTTCATGACTTAGCTTTCTTTATAAATTTAGTACTTAATCTTTAAAGATGAGCTTTTAAGCTTCAAATTTTAATACAGCATTTCATTATGTTGGTTTACTTATCTCAGATTTTAAGCACTCATTTCTGCCGTCAGGTTTTTTAGAATTTTTCTTCTAACAGAAAAGACATTCCTTTTCCCTTCTTGTTATATGCAAAGAAGGGAGGGAAATGGAATGTCCAAAAAAAAAAAAAGAGAGAGAGAAGAAAAATTTCTTGTCCTAGAGGGACCTAGAGGGAATATGCTAATAAAATTTTAAACCCCAGCACAATTTTACAGAGAATCAGACTTTTTTTTTAGACTAATAAAATTAACGGGAGTCCTGTTCAGTCTGAAAAAATTCTAAATGACTGAAATTTACAGAAGTGAATATCAGCAAATAATTATTTTAGGGATATTTTCAAATTTTACTTCATTTTTTGAAATGCTTGTGCCATATGCGATTGCATTTCTTATTGCCAAGAACTAATAGAACTTCTGGTTTCATTTTCTTACCTTTTTTAAAATGTGAACTTAATTATAATTCATTCCTATGGCCTTACAGATGGGTTATATTTTGTTTTTTGCAGCTGACACTGCAGTTCCTTTAGTGCAAAATGCCATAAACTATTTGACTAAAATCATGCCCCCAATGGGAAATACCTAGTTTTTCCATAGATTTATCCTTCTGTATATGTTTCAGCATATTTTATTTTTGCTTTAACAGCTTAATGTGAAAAGCTCCTTCAGATAAAGTGAACCTGTCATGTGGTTAATCTTGTTTAAGCCAATTCATTAACTGTATACTGATACTGATGCTGTGGTTTTGTTTTGTTTTGTTTTTAAATGGATTTTATTCCAGGTGAACTTTTTTTTACAGTAATGTTCGTCTAAAATAAAAACTACATAATGAAAATAACTCATGACTCTGAAATGAATTGCACATTTAAAAAATGTTTCTTCAGATTCTTCAGAATCTACGTGTATGATTCAAACCATGGTAGGCTTGAGATATTTTAGCAAACTTATCTGACTTAAAATTGCTTCAAGACTCAGAAAAATTGAGGTACCTGGCTGGCTCAGTCGTTAAGCGTCTGCCTTCGGCCCAGTCATGATCCCAGGGTCCTAGGATCGAGCCCGCATCTGGCTCCCTGCTCGGCAGGAGTCTGCTTCACCCTCTCCGGGTCCCCCTGCTTGCGCTCTCTCTCTCTTGCTCTCTCTCTGTCAAATAAATAAAATCTTTAAAAAAAAGAGAGAGAGAGAGACTCAGAAAAATGGGCAGATCTCCTGCTCTTACCTAGATCAGAATACATTGAGGTGATTCTGTTATAGAATTGTTATAGAATGGCAGTCTTAATTTGATCATCCTTCCCTTCTTAGTCCTCCCAAGTTTAGTTTCTGTTGTTTGGTTTTCACTTCCAAATGCCACAGATTGAGACCCCAGCCCTGTCACTATTCTCCCACAATGCTTGTGCACGTTCCTGGTCGTAGCCTTTTGTGTTCATCCCAAGCACCATTTTGAACCTTCACTGTTCTCAAGTTTCCCACTTCTCTCCCTTTACTCTTGATAAGTCTTTCAGTTCTTGCTTCTCAGAGAAAAACATCAGTTAGCCATCTCTCCCTCTCTATCCTATGGCCTACCAGGGTCCAGCGCCCAACGCCACCCTCATCCTCACTCCTTCCTCTTGGAGCAGAAGCATCCCTTCTCTTCTGTCCCTTTCTCACCACTGCCTCTTTTCTGCACTCATCCTCCCACCTCTGCCCTTCAGAGAACTTGAAGCTCTTTCTCTTCCACCTTCACACTTTTATCCCGTGTTACACCTGGCCCCTCATCATCTAAGCACCCTAACGCCACAGATGTTGGCCTCATGTCTCTCTCCCCTATTGCCCTTTTTTCTCTTCTTCCTCTTGTAGCTAAGCTTCTTCAAAGAGTTGCCTACAGTTACCATCTTCACTTTTTTGTTTTTCCTTTATTCCTCAGCCTACTCCAGTCTGGCTTCCTCGCCAGTCACTTCACTGACATTGGTCTTACAGTGGCCTAGTTGCTGAAGTCACAGACAATTTTTCATCCTTATTTTGGTTAACCTCTTGGCGGCATTTGACCAGTATATCTCTTCCTCCCAGAAATGTTCTCATAGCTTCTGTGACAGTATTCTCCTGATTCTCCACTTTTCCAAAAATAATTTCATCCTTTTTCATGGCTCTTAAATGCTCATAACTTCTGTGATCGGGGGAATAATGGCCCCCAAGGATGTTCATGCCCTGATCCCTGGAACCTGTGAATGTCACTCTGCATAGCAAAAAGGACTTCACAGATGTGGTCAAGATATGGCTTTTGAAAGGGGGGGATTGTCCTGGATTATTGGGGTGGAGTATATGTAATCCCAAGGGTCTTTATGGGAGGGACACAGGAGGAGTTGGAATCAGAAGGAAACTATGAGATGACAGAAAGGGAGTGAAGGTGTGAGCATGCAGGCCTGTGAGCCAAAGGAGGTAAGCAGCCTCTGGGATCTGGAAAAGGGAAGGGGAAGAGATTCTCTCCTAAAGCGTCCAGAAGGAACCAGCCTGGCCCTGACACTGGCTTTAGACTGGAAAAGTCATTTCATAATTCTGGCCTCCAGAACTCTAAGAGAATCACTTTGTGTTTTTTTAAGCTGCTACACTTGTGATTATTTGTTACAGCAACAGTAGGAAACTAATATGGCTTTCAGGTTTGTATCTCTAGCCTCGCCCTCTTTGCAGACAGGAAGATTTCCAAATTGATCTGCCTATTGGCCATCTCCCCTGGGATCTGCTATAGGTACATCAAACAACATGTCTGAGTCTTAACTCTGCTCTCCATCTTTCCTGCTCCCCAGCAGTTCCCACCAACAATCCTTAAACCCAGGAGGAGAAAGCGGTTCTCTTTCTTCTTTTCTCCCTCATGGTAGATGTTAGCACAATCATCTACTTAGGTCCACAAGTAGCCTCCGAGTCTTATAGATCAAACACCTTTATCTCTTCCTCATCCATCCACTTGTCCATTGTTTCTGCCCCTGTCTGTGTTCAGGCCTCCCCATCTTTTGCCTAGATCTCTGCAACCTCTCCTAACCAGTTGCCCAGTCTCTACTCTTAGTTTCCTTCAAGCCAGTTTTCACAGCACCAACAGGAATCTTCTGTCACTGCCAAATTTAATCCTTCAGTGGTACCTCACAACCTTGGGGTAGAAGCTAAACTCTTTAGCCTGGCAAACAAAGAGCTTTACCACCCCCACATCTTTTCTCTCTGGCCTGGGATCTTGTCATACCCTAACTCATACCCATTTTGAACATCACCAGTAACTGCAGTTTCCCGAACACACCACCATGCTTTCTCATTCCTTCACTTATGCTGCACCTTTTACTGACTTCCTACCCTTTTCCCAGCTAACTCTTCCATGTCTTTCAGGACTTAGTAAGGGTTTCTCTGGGAAGACTTTGGGCACAACCCATCCAGGTTAGGAGCCCCCTCCCATGTGTGCCCAGAGTTTCAACGCACTGGATTCTAACTGTCTGCTTATTCTCTTCCCACTAGACTCTAAGTTCCTGTGAGCATGGGGACCAGTCTTTAGCTTTGTATCCATAGTATCCAGGAAGGAGCCTGGCACATAGTAGGTGTTTAATAAGTGTTGGAAGAGAATCAGTGAGCTTTAGCGATCATCAAAATTAACATGTTGAAGAAAGCTATGTCATTTTGGAAATTTTGTTTTCCATTTACTTCTTTTTTTTTTTTTTTAAAGATTTTTTTTTTTTTAATTTATTTGACAGACAGATCAAAGTAGGCAGAGAGGCAGGCAGAGAGAGACAGGAGGAGGAGGCAGGCTCCCTGCTGAGCAGAGAGCCCGATGCGGGACTCGATCCCAGGACCCTGAGATCATGACCTGAGCCGAAGGCAGAGGCTCTAACCACTGAGCCACCCAGGCGCCCTGTTTTCCATTTACTTCTTAATTGAAAACTTGAGGAGTAGGGATGCCTTGGTGGCTCAGTTGGTTAAGTGTCTGCCTTTGGCTCAGGTCATGATCCCAGGGTCCTGGGATCGAGCCCCAAGTTGGGCTCCCTGCTCAGCAGGGAGCCTGCTTCTCCCTCTGCCTGCCGCTCCCCTTGCTTGTGCTCGCTCTCTGAAATAAATAAAATCTTTAAAAAAAACCAACCAAGGGGCACCTGGGTGGCTCAGTCAGTTAAGGGTCTGCCTTTGGCTCAGGTCATGATCCCAGAGTCCTGGGATCAAGCCCCGTGTCCTCGGCGGGAAGCCTGCTTCTCCCTCTGCCACTCCTCCTGCTTGTGTTCCCTCTCTCACCGTGTCTCTCTGTCAAATAAATAAAATCTTTAAAAAAATAAAAAAAATAAAAAACCAACCAAGCAAACAAACAAAAGCAACTTGAGGAGTCAATGGCACTACTACTTAGCCTCAAACTCCTCTCTTATAAACAGCATTGTTGAAGTCCATGTAAAAGGGCTTTTTAAACAGCAATGCCCTATATAAGTGTAAGGTACTATTATTCGGAGAAAACTTGAAATTAGTTTTTCTAGTAAATAACCATGAATGCTGAAGATGACTATTTTACTGGTGACTTTGTCAGTTTGGTCTAGTTGCTTTCTTCTTTTCTATTCGAGAGGACATCATTTTTTTTTAAATTTTATTTTTTATAAACATATATTTTTATCCCCAGGGGTACAGGTCTGTGAATCGCCAGGTCCACACACTTCACAGCACTCACCATAGCACATACCCTCCCCAATGTCCATAATCCCACCCCCCCGCAACCTCCCTCCCCCCATCAACCCTCAGTTTGTTTTGTGAGGTTAAGAGTCACTTATGGTTTGTCTCCCTCCCAATCCCATCTTGTTTCATTTATTCTTCTCCTACCCTCTCAACCCCCCATGTTGCATCTCCTCTCCCTCATATCAGGGAGATCATATGATAGTTGTCTTTCTCAGATCGACTTATTTCGCTAAGCATGATACCCTCTAGTTCCATCCACGTCGTCGCAAATGGCAAGATTTCATTTCTTTTGATGACTGCATAGTATTCCATTGTGTATATATACCACATCTTCTTTATCCATTCGTCTGTTGATGGACATCAAGGTTCTTTCCATAGTTTGGCTATTGTAGACATTGCTGCTATAAACATTCGGGTGCACGTGCCCCTTCGGATCACTACGTTTGTATCTTTAGGGTAAATACCCAGCAGTGCAATTGCTGGGTCATAGGGTAGTTCTATTTTCAACATTTTGAGGAACCTCCATGCTGTTTTCCAGAGTGGTTGCACCAGCTTGCATTCCCACCAACAGTGTAGGAGGGTTCCCCTTTCTCTGTATCCTCGCCAGCATCTGTCATTTCCTGACTTGTTAATTTTAGCCATTCTGACTGGTGTGAGGTGATATCTCATTGTGGTTTTGATTTGTATTTCCCTGATGCCAAGTGATGTGGAGCACTTTTTCATGTGTCTGTTGGCCATCTGGATGTCTTCTTTGCAGAAATGTCTGTTCATGTTCGAGAGGACATCATTAAAGATGTCTTTACTGACGGGGGGGGCCAAACTCATTACATTTTGCATTACCTTCCTTTTTTTTTTTTTTTTTTTTTTTTTTTACAGATTTTATTTATTTATTTGACAGAGATCACAAGTAGGCAGAGAGGCAGGCAGAGAGAGAGGAGGAGGCAGGCAGAGAGAGAGGAGGAAGCAGGCCTCCCACTGAGCAGAGAGCCCAATGCGGGGCTCTATCCCAGGACTCTGGGATCATGACCTGAGCCGAAGGCAGAGGCTTTAAACCACTGAACCACCCAGGCGCCCCTACCTTCCCATTTTTTAAAACTAGGTTTGAGGACTAAGATTGAATTGATATATGGTCAAGATACTATGAATACAAATTCCCTCAACTTATAGTTCTGCGTGTTGAGTTGCCTACTTCCAAATATTTGAAGCAGCTTTAAGATACATGGATCTAGCTACAGTTGGGGTAATCAAGTCATTAAAATAAGGATAAAAGAGTAACTCATTTTCTGAAGTCATTGCAGTAATTATAATAACAGAAACCCAGAAGATATATTTAGCTCTTAGCTTCTTGGAGTCAAGATAAGGCCTGAATATGATGAGTTAGCACTCAGAGCTGAGTGTATGCATTTGTCAGGAGAAACAATTTTTTTTCTAGCTTCAAACTCAAATAATAAAGCATGGATCTATTAAAATATTCAATAATAATAAATGTTTTTTTTAAAGATTTTATTTATTAGAGAGTGAGCATAAGCACATGTGCATCAGCAGAGAAGGGCAGAGGGAGAGAAAGAAGCAGATTCCCTGCTGAGTGGGGAGCCCCATGTGGAACTTGATCCTAGGACCCTGGGATCATGACCTGAGCTGAAAGCAGACGCTTAACCTACTGAGCCACCCAGGCACCCGATAATTAAAGTTTTATAAAATGTGCAGGAAAAATGTAGATGGCTGTTGGATAAAAATCTTAATTTATGCTAAGGACCTGAGTATATTATGCTTCTGTGAAGGTATTTCTGCATGGAGCTGAAGTGATGAAACTGCATTTGATAACTTTGATTCAGGATAGAACCAAAAGAATCTACATAATGGTGAGTCTATCATTTTGCACTGTTGTCTCAGCCTGAGTTTCAGTAGGTGCTCCATTTCAAAATGAAGGATTTTTTGGAGTGAATGAGGTCAGGTTGCAAAATGGGGCTCCTCAGTGGGCCTGGAGACTGCTTACAATTCTCTCTTCCTCTCCCCTGCTCCCCCTCTCTAAAAAAAGCACAACTTTTCCAAAGACTTGGGGGTGTGCGGACAACACACACACAAAAACAACCCTGAGGACAGCTTCCCTTATTGCTATTTCATACTTATACTATTATGAGTTATCGCCTGGGTTACCACTATATGGATATTATATATGACAGAGCAGGAAGTCCCCCTAACTGTGCCAGTAGCAAAAAGTGCCTTAAAAAAGACAAGTTTATTTAGGAAAAAAACTTAAAAAGTAGAAAAGACAACTCTATTTAGAAAAGGAATCCTGCTTCTGTCTGCAGCTGCTTTTCTTCATTGGATCTGGAATCTTCCCCGTTCTGGCTCCAAAGCGGGCTGAGGAACCTCCTCTCTTCCTAATGACCTCCCAGCCCGCACCGATGGTCTGATCAATGTGCACCAGTGAGTGGTGCTGGTAATGGTGGGGATCGTGGCCCTCAGCTAACGTCGCCAGTGAACAGAGCCTCTGCATCAGGGCGGCCGCAGATGCCAAGTGGGGCGGAAAGCTTGGCGCTGAGGCCCGCCCACGCCCCCGCCCCGCCTTCCAGCCTCAGTCGTTACACCCCCCACTCCGCCCGGCCCCAGCCCCCGGCGCCCTCCGCCCCGCTCCGCCCAGCTTCCAACCCCTTCCGCTGAGTCCCAACCCCTACCTCCGCTCCGCCTAACCCGCCCCGCGGCTCCCGCCCCACTCCAACCTCCTCCACCGCGTCCCGCCCCCCTACAGTTCCCTCCGCCCCTTCTCCACTTCCCTCCGCCCCTTCTCCACTTCCCTCCGCTCCTCCTCCCACTCCCTCCGAGGCTCTGCGCTCCGCTCCGCCCCGCCGGTTCCAGCTCTCCACACCCGGCCTCCAGCCTCCTTTGCCTTGCTCCCTTCGCCCCGCCTCCAGCCCCCTCGGCAGCGCTCCGCCCCTCCCACTCCAGGCCCCTCCGCCGCGCTCCGCCCCGCCTCCAACCCCCTCTGCCCCGCCCCAACCCCCTTCTGCGGCGCTGCGTTCCGCCCCGCCCGCTCTAGCCTCCTCTGCCCCGCCTCCAAACTCCTCCGCCTTGTCCCGCCTCCTCCGCCTTGTCCCGCCTCCTCCGCCTTGCCCCGCCTCCTCCGCGTCTCCTCCAGCCCCTCCGTCGCTCCCTGCTCGCACCCTCGCGCCGCGCTCAGCTCTGTCAGCGCCCGGCGCACCTTGCGTCCCTGTTAGGCCTCCCGGCCGGCTTCCGCGGTCGCCATGACGGCGGCCGTGTTCTTTGGCTGCGCCTTCATTGCCTTCGGGCCTGCGCTGGCCCTCTACATCTTCACCATCGCCACCGAGCCGTTGCGCGTCATCTTCCTCATCATCGGGTGAGGCGGTTGCTCCGGGAAACCCGGACTTGGGGCTCTCCTCCCCTGCCGGAGGTAGCGGCGATCCCCGGCGTCCCCGCCAAGGGGCTCGACCTTGTTGGGCTTTGGAGGGGAGAAGGGTTGGGATGGGGAGAGCCAAGATCCCGCTCCTCTGGTACTCTTCGTCCTCCGAGGGTCGGCGGAAAAAGAAAAAGAGCCCCAGGACCCCACAGGCCGGGCTTTGGGGAAGGAGCTCAGAAAACCCTGATGTATGGCTCCTGAGTTTTTGCCGAGTGTCTGTGGGTGGGTTCTGTTGAGTTGTGCAGCCATTAAAATTGTATGAAAAAATTGTGGGTAAGTTCAAATTTTTCATCTTTTATTTTACTGGAGGGGGTCCCTAGTTGCCCTCAGATTCTGACATCTGTAATCAATCCCAAATGGGTTAAGAGCACATTAGCCCCCGGAGCTTAGGTACTTTAAAGCATACCGGTGCCCGACCCCTACCCCAGATCAGCCAAATCGTGATGTCTAGGGGGGTGGGATTCGGGCTACGGATTTTTTTTTTTAAGCTCCCCAGGTGATTCAGGTGTAGAGCTAAAGGGTGGCAACCCGTGGAAACCCGTGAAAACACCGAAGCACCTGTCAGTGCATCTCTTTGCAGGAGCTTAGTAAATACTGAACTCTTGCGGCGAATGTGGTCATAATCCTGGTTTTCACCTGTCTGGCAGCTCTTCCGGGGGCCCCGCACCTCCCCCTCCACCTTTGAGATTCACTTAGTACCTGGAGAAACAGCCATGGTAGGCCAGTGATAACCACCTTTTCTGAGCTGCTTCACCTCTCACAACTGTATTGAAAGTGCCGCATCAGATGGGTCATTTTAAAAATAAAGGAGATTTGAGCAAAAGATTTGTAAAGCTTGTTATAATCATTAAAATCCTCTGGTGTGTTGTTGAAGCCAAGCCTGACTTAGATTTCAACAGGTTTTCAACCTCTGAATTTTATACCAATCACTCCGTTAATAGAGATGTAGACTTTTTGGGGGGCGGGGTGGTGGGGGAGAGAAAGATACATATTTGCATATGAATGGGCAAAGCACTAGTTAGGAAGAGTAGCAAATAACCAGGTTTTTAGCTAGATAGTCCTTGACAGATAGTTTGCAGATGTACTTTAGAAGGAGCAGAGCCACTGGAAAAAAAAAATGATTGCTAGGAAAAAATCTCACATTCCTCTTGGACTGCATGTTCATCTCACCAGGGAAAATGAACCATTGATTAAGAAGTGATCCAGGGGGCGCCTGGGTGGCTCAGTGGGTTAAAGCCTCTGCCTTCCGCTCAGGTCATGGTCTCAGCCTGGGATCGAGCCCCACAGAGCCCCACATCTGGCTCTCTGCTCAGCAGGGAGCCTGCTTCCTCCTCTCTCTGCCTTCCTCTCTGCCTACTTGTGATCTGTCAAATAAATTTAAAAAAAAAAAAAACTAAATGTTTTTTTTAAAAAAAGAACAAATGATCCAGGGCATCAATTTATGAAGACCTTCTTCCCCCTCTTATAAAAGAGTCAGGAAATCTGTTCCTTCTCAAGTAGGGTTTTCTCACTTTTAAATCATTATGAATCCTGTTCACTTACACCTTTCTCTATTTTTCAGAGCTTTTTTCTGGTTGGTGTCTCTGCTGTTTTCCTCCCTTTTTTGGTTCATGGCAAGAACCATCACTGACAACAAAGATGGACCAATACAGAAATATCTGCTGATCTTGGGAGTGTTGGTCTCAGTCCTTATCCAAGAAATGTTTCGGTTTGTGTATTATAAACTCTTAAAGTAAGTTAAATATTTGCTTTACTTTTTTTTCCATTTATATTTGAATTATGATTTAATAGTTTGAAACCTTAATATAGTGTGGTATTGAGGGTCTGTGCCTTCCTACAGAGTTGTAAGTCAAGGGGTTGTACATTTCCAGCCTGAAAATATTGAGTATTTTTTTAAAGATTTATTTATTTTAGAGCGTGCATTTGCGTGGTGGGGAGGGGCAGAAGGAGGTGGGGGGAGAGAGGGAGAATCTCAAGTAGACTCCCAAGATGAGTGGAGCCCACTCATCTTGGGGCTTGATCCCACAACCGTGACTGGAGCTGAAATCAAGGGTTGGACGCTCAACCGACTGAACCACCCAGGTGCCCTGCAAATACTGAGTATTTTAACCTGTGGACATTTCTTCCTTCACTCATTCAAAATATTTCTTGAGAATTTACTCAGTGCCAGGCACTGTCCTAGGCACTGGGGATACAGGATGATTAAAAGACCATCTCTGTCTTCATGGAGGTTATGGTGGAAAGAGACAATACTGAATGAACAAGAAAATACACTGTATGCTAGAAGATAATAAGTGCCCTGCAGGAAAATAAGCTAGAGAAATAGTCACTGAAATACTGTTCCAGCTTAGAATTAATGTGTGCTTCTCTTTGCCACCACTGAAAATAAATAATTTTTATGGAAATTATGCCTACTATTATTTTGGCTGTATTAGGGGAAAACAGGGGTTAATTTTGTGATGTTTCATGTGATTTCATGTCTATAATAGAAAAATATATTTAAAAAACCAGGGTTATGAGTTCTTTTTTAAGGCCAGGAAGTAGGTCATCTGTAGGATCCATGAGGACCTCACATGAAACCGTGGATTTGAAACACAGCTTGAACTTAGAACCATATTTTCTTTCAGGCAGTCATGAGGTTGGCTTTGATTACATAGTAAGCCTTAATAAAGTGATGAGTGTGCTCTTTTTATTTCTGCAAATGAGATAATTAAGGCATTCCACAAATTTCATGTATGCAATCAAGACAGAGTCTCAAAAACATCTCTTGTAATAGGCTTCTGATAATTTGTTCTTGCCAACATGCCAGGCCTTCTGTATTTTTTACTTGTTGCTTTGAAATATGTTATATATATATTTATTTATTTAAAGTATGGGGGTGAGGAGGGGCAGAGGGAGAGAGAATCTTAAGCAGGTTCCATCTCACAGCCCTGATATCATGACCTGAGCTGAAATCAACAGTCAGAGGCTTAAACGACTGAGCTACCAGCTGCCCCTACTTGTTGCCTTTTTCTTTTTTTAAAGATTCATTTCTTTATTTTAGAGAAGAGGGTGGTGGAGGGAGAGGGGGAATCTCAAAAGGAATCCACACTGAGCAGAGATCTCATGAGATTCGATCTCATGACCCTGAGATCATGACCTGAGCTAAAATCAAGAGTTGGATTCTCAACCAACTGACCCACTCAGGCGCCCCTTACTGGTTGCTTATAGTAATAGTGAAATTTAATAATGAAGCACTTTTAATTACAAATAGCAAGCCAGGAAGCCATTGCTTAGAAGTAAAAATCTTAGAAAAGGTTTAAAAATGAAATTTCCATTAGTTTCTGAAACTATCAAAGAGCAACAACCAAGTAGGAACAATTTAAGCTTCCACAAGAATATAATCCTTAATAGATGGAACATCTATTCAGCTGTGATTGAATGTTTTGTGATATGTAGCAATTACTTTAATTCCAAAATTATTTTTAACTGTACAGTATATTCAGGTAATCAAAATCTCCCTCTTTCTGACCTCTGCCCCACATAGCCAAATGAAATCTCTGTTCCATGGTTGTCATCTTGTCTCTTTCAAGGCTACACATACCTCATTCCTTTACCTGGCCCTCAGAAGACATAGATATGGCTTCTAAATCTTTCCATCTCTTTTTTGTCAATAGACACCTGTTTTTGTTAGTGCCTGGAGTTTACCTGTGCTTAGGACCCAACACAGTACCCTTCTGTGGTCGAAGTCGTACAGAGAGCAGTGGTCTTTCCCACCCTTGCTTGGGCACTGTACTCTGAACTCAGTCTCAGGTTGCACTGTTCTTTTCCTGTCAGCAGTATTACTGGCTCATGTTGGTTTTTCATTTTCACATATGTTCATCCTACTTTTGGAGCAGACCTAATTTTGAATAGATTTTCACAGTTTAGGGACATGGGTTTAACAACCCCCTAGGATGTTAGGTTCTAAAATCCGACTTAGGGGCGCCTGGGTGGCTCAGCGGGTTAAGCCGCTGCCTTCAGCTCGGGTCATGGTCTCAGGGTCCTGGGATCGAGCCCCGCATCGGGCTCTCTGCTCGGCGGAGAACCTGCTTCCTCCTCTCTCTCTGCCTGCCTCTCTGCCTGCTTGTGATCTCTCTCTGTCAAATAAATAAATTAAAAAAAAAAAATCTCTAAAATCCGACTTACCTGTAATGACTAAATCTGCTGGTCTTTACCACCTTGTTTCTTTATGGATTATACCTGGCATGCAACCTTTTATTGCCACTGTCCTATGGTTCTAAAGGACTACAAGCTGAACATAGCTTGCTATTTTTAATGAGGACAGTGAGGGAGTGGGGACATACTGGAAAGGAATTATAGGTCCGTCAAGGCTCCCATGCCACCAAGTTCAAAGAAGCCTCTTTGGCCTTCTTTGGAAACCATGATTATTCCTCTGAAAGGACCTTTGGAAATTAACAAACAGAAAATAGGACAAACCTGTACTAATAGGTGACTTGACTTCCCATTGCAAAATGCATCTTCACCAAGCCTTTGCATTATTGTACAATATTTTTCTAGCAAATTTTAGAAATGGTGGCTGTCATGTAGTTATATGTTAAAACAAGTTTGAGAATTATTATGATACTTTATTCATGACTAACATATAAATATGTTTAACTTGCTCTTGTGCTGTACTAGATTCAAACATAGGAACTTTCGTTTAATTAATATATTAGCTATCTCCACTTCCAAAGTAGGTTTTCAACTTTAAAGTACTGCTCCAAGACAAACCATAAGAGACTCTTAATGTCACAAAACAAACTGAGGGGGGCGGAGGGGTGAGGAGGGAGAGGGTGGTGGGGTTATGGACATTGGGGAGGGTATGTGCTATGGTGAGTGCTGTGAAGTGTGGAAACCTGGCGATTCACAGACCTGTACCCCTGGGGCTAATAATACATTATATGTTTATTAAAAAAAAAAAAAAAGTACTGCTCCAATCACAGTTTTGCTATCTGAATTTGGTGCCAAGATTATAATATGAAAGTTTTTTATATATATGAAATTGAATTAAAATATTTATCACTGCAGTCTCATATAGATTTATTTCATGGGTCAGGCCTTGGGAACAAGTACTTCATCTTGAGGAATAAATAAATGAATTGTAAATTTCAGCATAGCTAAGAGCGGTACTGTGAGAAACTGGCATGTGGCCACAAGTGATAGTCCTTCCTATAGTAGTTTCTTTAAAAAATCCAAATTATGGTTGCATATTTTGCCTAAAACATACATTAAACATTTTTTGACTTGAAGCTTTTTTAATTTAATCCAGTTTTGTCTTATAAAGCTGATACCATAAATATTTCCTAATTTTAGAACATCTTCCATTTATAGAAAAAATGTTACGATAATCATTACTACAATTTCTTTTTTTTTTTTTTTTAAGATTTTGTTTATTAGAGCATGAGTCAGAGGTAGAGAAGAGCCAAGGGGGAGGAAGAAGCAGAAGCAGACTCCCTGCTGAGCAGGGAGCCTAGGGTGGGGCTCTATCCCAGGACCCGGATAGCACAACCTAAGCAAAGGCAGACTGTTAACCAACTGAACCACCCAGGTGCCCCCACAAAGTTTATATTTCAAAAATTGAACTTTGTCTTTTTTGTTCTTGGAAATAGTAATAAATGTAAACAGAATTTTCCACTTCAGTAAAATGGTCAAATTAAAAACACTGTCCCAATAACCCAACTTTGGAAAGAGTGTAGATGTCCATCAACAGATGAATGAATAAAGATGTGGTGTATATATATAATGGAATATTATGCAGCCATCAAAAAAAGAAATCTTGCCATTTGCAATCACATGGATGGAACTAGAGGGTATTATGCTAAGTGAAATAAGTCAATCAGAGAAAGGCAATTATCATATGATCTCACTGATATGAGGAATTTGAGAAACAAGACAGAGGATCATTGGGGAAGGGAGGGAAAAATCAAGACAAAACCAGAGAGGGAGACAAATCTTAAGAGACTTTTTTTTTTTTTTAAAGACTTTTATTTATTTGTTTGACAGAGATCACAAGTAGGCAGAGAGGCAGGCTCCCCACTGAGCGGAGAGCCCGATGTGGGGCTCGATCTCAGGACCCAGGATCATGACCTGGGCAGAGGCTTTAACCCACTGAGCCACCCAGACACCCCTTAAGAGACTCAATCTCAGGAAACAAACAGTTGCTGGAGTGGAGGTGGGTGGGAGAGGTGAGGTGGCTGGGTGATGGACATTGGGGAGGGTATGTGCTATGGTGATGCAGTGAATTGAGTAAGACTGATGAATCACAGACCTGTACCCCTGAAACAAATAATACACTATATGTTTTTTTTTTTAAATAAGAAAAAAAACACTGTCCCTTACATCATGTGTTCTATCCATCAGGACCATGGAAACTAATGGTGTTTTCTACTTTTCCATTTCCTAATGTTAGCTTTGAGAACTGTTTCCATAGACCTTTCCTCTCATAAACTTGCAACATAGAATGAGGAAGTTTATTAGACTTTTGAATTTATATATTTAATATATTTGTGATGCCTTGCTATACCAGATAGCAAAAATGTTTTATTCATTATTGAGCAATTTATATAAAACAAATCCTCTAAAATTTGATTCTGTTGTGCCATTATGTCTACTTGTTGATAGAGATTACTATCATATATGTCTCTCAGCTTTAGCCTTTTTTTTTTTTTAAGATTTTATTTATTTATTTGACAGACAGAGATCACAAGTAGGCAGAGAAGCAGGCTCCCCACTGAGCAGATAGCCCAATGCGATGCAGGGCTGGGTTCCAGGACCCTGGGATCACAGACCTGAGCCGAAGGCAGAGGCTTTAACCCACTGAGCCACCCAGGTGCCCTTTAATTAGCCTTTAACAACATTCCTGTGACAGGTTATTTTATTTAGGAAAATTGAACATTTTGGTTGGTTACTGCTCCAGAGAAAGATGATACAGCCACTTAAGTTTTGATTAATGTCCTTGCTACCAAATAATGCTTCTAAATGGAGAGCCCTGAAATGGCAAATTGTTTCTTTTGAGTCTAGAAAAGAAAAAGGTCCTTTTCATTATTCTTATTACTACTATGGTTGAATTCTACATTGCCTTAAAGTAACCAATGGTATTTATATTTATGTAATGAATAGGCCTGCTATATTGAATATGAATACCTTGAAATTTAAATTAACACAATGCCCAGAGTATATGTATCTTCTAGTTAATTAAATTTTCTACTTTTAGAGTTAACCTAACTCATTTTGTTTCAGCCCTTGGTGAAAAATCAATCTAAAATGTTTGGTTTCTTTATTGCTTTAACAAATATACCTTCTTGTAAATGCAGTGTAAATATCCTTTGAGTCAGGATCATTTTTGCAGAGATTCTAGCCAACAAATGTTAGTAATCGTGACAGTAATAGAACTGACAGCTACACCTTGCATTCCTATCTAATACATCTACATGGGAGTAGGGACTCAAGATAAGTTTGAGAATTGTTCCCAACAGAAGCACAGATATCACTGTGAAGATTATTTCTTAGTGACCAGTATTCTAATATTTCATTTTAGGTATTCATTTATTGTCTTTCTAGCATCTTCTCTGATTAATTCCCCCCGAAGCCTGATTGGGATATGAAACAAATATGTAGAATATTTTATCATCTGAAGATCATATGATTAAGTAACCCTCTGAGAGCTCAGATCATGGGCATTCTAGGATTGAAGAGTAAGGAGAGATTAGTGATTATCAGTCACTGGTAGAGATCACTTCTTTGAGAAACTGCTTACTAAAAGAGATTTTGGAAGATGAGTATAATTTAGGTTCTACGAAATGGAAGGTAAAAGGGAGGGTAGCAAAATAGCTATAACCCTGGTGGAATTGAAGGTCTAAGTACTTCGTAAGAGGGGAAAAATTCAGAGTGATAGATAGGACATTGAATTAAATATTTACTGAGCTCAGAAAATAGTCAAAACCATTGCTTTTTTTTCCTTACTAGTTCAATCCCTGATGGTTTGTTTACTTATATTTTTCTTATTTTTTTTCCCTTCTTTGTGAAAAGTCAGATAAGAGGCAAATTGGTTGGAAATTCTGGTTGATATTAATTGAAAATTTGCTGGGTTTAGTTTAAATGGATTTTGTTTTATTTTGTTTACTATTTTTAGGTTTTACTTTTATTCCAGTTACCATAAAGGGTAATATTAGTTTCATTTCTACAACGCAGTGATTCAGCACTTCATACATCACCAGTTCTCATCACGACAAGTGCACTACTTAATCCCCATCACCTATTTAGCCCGTCCCCCAGCTACTTCCCCTGGGGTAACCATCTGTTCTCTATAGTTAAGACTCTTTAAATGAATTTTAGATTTAAGGTATAACCTGAGCAGGAGCCTCAATAAATAGATTTTGAAATACCTTGTGTATTTTCCTGATATACTGCTTTTCCTTTTAAAAAATGGTGTGGTTTTATTTTAGAAAAGCCAGCGAGGGTTTGAAGACTATAAATCCAGATGAGACAGCACCTTCTATGCGATTGCTGGCCTATGGTAAGTTGGAACTGCACGGTGTCATTAAGAGTAAAAGCCAGATTTGACATAAAAGCCATTTTTATTTTTTATATCTTTGTAGTTATGTGTTTTGCGGGGTTTTTTTTGTTTGTTTGTTTTTTTAGGGGAAGATTTACCCATTTGAGAAAGAGAGTGCTTGCACAAGGGCAGACATGGGAAAGGAGCAGAGGGAGAGGAAGAGGGAGAGAGAAAATCTCCAGCAGACTCCCCACTGAGCATGGAGCACAATGTGGGGCTTGATCCAATCCCATGACCCTGAGATCATGACCTGAGCCAAAATCAAGAGTTGGAGACTTAACAGACTGAGCCCCCTAGGCACACCATCTTTGTAGATTTTAAATAGTATTTTATTATTGCCTTGACCTTTTGGTGTACATTGTTTATTTTTCTAGCTTTCCAGAACCGTTATGTAAAGGGAAGTAATTATAGGTGACCTGTATGTTCATTAAATAGTTGACCAGGTTTGAAAGTTGGGCTTTTAATATGCATAACTCTAGTTAAGTTTTTAATATGCTTTTAATATGCATATACTCTTGTTAAGTTTTTAAGTAATGTTACTTTTATCTCCGTTGGGTTGTTACCCTAACTTTGGCTCTGATAGGAGGACTTTCCATGTTAATATAGTTAATACCTCTGCAGGATTTTCTTTTAGAATTATGTTTTAAAGATTGGTTCTAGATCCCTAAGTTGAATCAACCTAGTTTGACCCAGAAATTACTTTCTACTATAGGCAGTCATCCCTCAAGCTTGGTTCCAGTTTCAAGCCCTCATACTTAATTCTACAGACTGTTATCATAAACCAAAGCCAGAACTGCAGCATTGTGTCCTCTCTCACCTATTGTTTCTGTGCCTTTTTAGATCTTTTTCTTTTTTCATTTCTCTGTTATATTCCACTGTTCATTTCCCTTCACTTCCCTATTTACACCCTTTTCTGTTTATCATTTAGCCAAGCACAGTCTTTCCTGAGCCAGCCTTCCACTGTTTCTCCAGCAGCACATATACCGTTTGTCTGTCAAAATAGCATTCTCTAGTCCTTGGAAACTTGATTTGAAGAGAAATCTTGGCATGAAAAGGGTCTAACGTGTTTCTTCCTCTTTAGTTTCTGGCTTAGGCTTTGGAATCATGAGTGGAGTATTTGCCTTTGTAAATACCCTTTCTGACTCCTTGGGACCAGGCACAGTGGGCATTCATGGAGACTCTCCCCAGTTCTTCCTAAATTCAGGTATGTGCCAATTAGATGTGAATATTCAATCTTCTGGTCTAAATAATCATCCTTATTTGAGTTCTCTGCCTTAGGAATTCACAATTTAAATTTATGTGATAACTTGTAAAGGGAAAATACTGTTAGATAGCAGAAGTAAAGGATGTAGGAAAATAAAAATTTTGGTTAGAGTATTTTAGAATTTTAGGGTGGAATTTAGCATATATAAAATTTATTTTGCTATACTAATAATGTTGGATGTGTAGTTGATGTATTATAAGTGAATTTTTATAGGTTATATGCCTTTTTGTTTTTATTGGTTTGCTTTTATCTTCAGTAAAAGCCTTAGTCTTTAATTAGTCATCTTGGCCCATTTTTGGGATAGGCAGTATAACTGAATTTTGAAATTGAGAAGGGGAAAAATGTTTCTTATTTAATGTAAAGTAATGTTATGCATCTAAAATGTACATTTAAACATATCTGTGTCATTTAACAACTGATCTTCCCTTTTTCTTAAAAACTAGAACATTAAGAGAGAACTTAAGAGTCCCTTGTTTCTCATTGTTTTTCCCCCACAGGTAATGATTGCCCTGATTTTGTGTTATTAATTCCTTAGGTTAACTAGGTTTGAAAGCTAGGATTTTAACATATATACATGTTTTGTTTTGAAGGTAAAACATGAAACTTTTACCTTCATGTATATATCTGAAAAAAATTAATAGTTTTCCTGCTTTTGAACATTTAAGAATAAATCATGCTGTATTCTTTGAAAAAATAAGTTGAGAGGAAAAAATGATAATACATGAAATTACCTTTTATCCAAAAATGTAGGAAAGGACCAACTTGTTTCAAACTGCTTTTCATCCACCAAGTAAAAATTATCATCATGAGGCAGTGATCATGCATTTGACAGTTGTAATGTACATAATTGACATAAAATTTCTCTTAAATTTCTGAGAGGATTCTTTTAAAAATAGTTTTAAGAAAATTCTGTGTTTTTTGTTATCTCCACAATTTATTTTATTAAATTAAGTGACCCCTCATACACATATCCTATTAATTAAATATTATTTATTTAACATCTATACTAAAGGAATTTCTATCCTCAAGGAGCTTACCCTCTAATAGAGAAAATAAGACTAAACACAAGTAAGTAACTGTTTTAGTATAGTTTAAGATAATAATAGAATCAGGTAAAGAAATTGTGCCCAGATTTTTAAAACTGCTGCATTAGTTTACAGTCATCCTGCTGTTACGGTGATCCTTAACCCCCTTGGACTCATGTTCCTCATTTTAGTCTAGGCCTTGGTATCTCTTGTCTGCATTACTTCCGTCAACCCCCAGCCGGTTAGTCTTTCCTCAACATACTTTCATGTGACTCTGGCTTGTACACAGCCACCAAAATGATCTTCCTTGTACAAAAATGTATAATGACTTTCCAAGGACTATTCTTTGTAAGGACTAAGTCACAGCCCATTACATCTGGCTACAAGTTCATGGGTTGGACTTATTTAATGGTGCCTCCAACAAAGCAAATTTTCTTCATTTTAAGCATTCCATAATTAGAACATTTCTGACAGTTTTTTTGATGAATTATAATAATAAGTGTTAGGTTTTTAGAACAAATGTACTGTTAATAGCTAACATCTGTTAGAATCCAATATAAATAAATAGGACATAATCAGGAGGGGGTATTACTGCTACAGTTTTCTATAATTTCTGAAATTGGTCTCTTATACTGCTACATATACAATTTTCTTTTGGTTCAAGTAGCATTCTCCTAATGGAATTTATTTTTCTGCTAGCTTCTTTCACTAGATGGTGCTAATCCCCTTCATAAGACTAGCTTAAAGTGATTCCTTTGGAAGAAAGTAAAAGAAAGATGTGCTAGCAGTTTGGGGGTTGTATTTACAATTTCTATAAATTCAAGGGAAAATGCAATATTCGGAAGAAAATAAAATGTTTTAATGTCTTTAGCTGTTAGGATAGCTGATCATGCTATGAATATATGCTTATAGAGTGAAAGAACAATTGTTTTATTAAATGCAAGAGTTTTTAGGGATGCCTGGGTGGCTCAGTTGGTTGGACGACTGCCTGCGGCTCAGGTCATGATCCTGGAGTCCTGGGATCGAGTCCCACATCGGGCTCCCAGCTCCATGGGGAGTCTGCTTCTCCCTCTGACCTTCTCCTTGCTCATGCTCTCTCTCACTATCTCTCTCTCAAATAAATAAATAAAAATCTTTAAAAAAAATAAATAAATAAATAAATAAATAAATAAATAAATGCAAGAGTTTTTATAGCATTATTCTTTGGAGCATGAACTTTGAATCATACATTTAAGAAGTTACTTTTCATTGCATTTTAAAATAATAATCCCAAATTTGTATATATTTGTGTTTATTATATATATTATAGCTAATGTTGTTACAACTTATTTAGGCATGAGCTCATTTGTAACTTGTCAGTTAAATCTGCAAGTTTATATGTTTATCATATTCATTACAAATGCCTAACTAGTTATCATAATAAATAAGGTCTGTGGGGTTACTTATAGTATATTTATGTTAGTATCAGAGAGATACTGTATGATACTTGTGTGTACATAGATTTTCATGTTACAGGTAGGCATAGTTTATCAATAATATGTATGTATAAGTTAATTATTTTTTATTTGTAGTTGTGTAGCTGGGTAATACTAACTTTTCTTAGAATCATTACCATTTCTTACTAATGCTATTTAAAGGCAAATTATGGAAATTGGAGTCCTAAGTTCAAATCTTATTCTGGTTCATTAATTTAGTATTTTGGTCAAGTTCACTTGATCGTTTAATCACTCATTCCACACATTAATATTAAGTATTTGTGTTAAACAAAAGTTATACCAAGCTATGACAATACAGTTTAGTTAATGCCTGTACTTTCCACTCATAGTGGGGAATAAAATGTGGGTTAAAGACAAACAGCTAATTATAATTAAGTGTGCTAAATGCTGTGAGGAGGAAGAGCTGTGAGCACACAGAAGTCAAGCTCTAACTCACACTCAGATGGTAATGTGCTTCTGTTCTGTAGTGCTTCCTGCGCTTGTAATTAATTGGTCGACTGTGTAGCAATTTAAGTTATTCCAGCCAGATGCTAAGCCTTTTAAGTGCAAGGACTGTGTGTGTTTTGTTCACCCCAGCACCTTGTAGAGTCCTTTACTGCTAGATGGACTCAAATATTGATTGAAAAAATGAAAGCTAGGCACAGCTTACGGAGGAAGTGCTATTTGACTAGAAACTGAAAGGATGAATAATAGCTAGGCCGGCAAAAGAAGGAGGTTGTCAGGGAGGAATGTTCCTGGTGGAGGGAAGAGGTGTCTTTCCTACTGGCCTAGAGTTAAGAAAGACATTGTTCACTGGACTTCTGTCTAACTCTCAATTTCCTCATCTTTCAGGAAGAACAAAAATAATACCTAGCTCAGAATTGTAATGAATTAACTGAAATTAATTTAGAGAGTATATATTTAAGTCATTTAATAAACTTTAAAATGGCCTAAATATAGAGAATGTGGTTCTTATCAGGGTAGAGAATTTGGTTCTTGAAATTAAAAAACAGAATTTAGAGGATAATTTCTTTATGTGGAATCTGAGTTTATCACTCTGAATTGCCTCTCTTATGCTTTTTTTTTTTTTTTAAGATTTTTTATTTATTTATCAGAGAGAGAGAGAGCACAAGTAGGGGAACAGCAGAGGCAGAGGGAGATACAGGCTCCCCACTGAGTAAGGAGCCCGATGTGGTACTCAATCCCAGGCCCCTGGGATCATGACCTGAGCCGAAGGCAAATACCTTACCAACTGAGCCACCCAGGCATCCCCTCTTTCTCTTATGCTTTAGAAGAAAAATGTCTTTAACTACTACTCAGTAGGGAAGGGAAGCTAGTATTTTATTTTTAAAACTTTCCCAAATCAGGGCACTGGGATGGCTCAGTCAGTTGACTGTCTGACTCTTGATTTCAGCGCAGGTCATGATCTCAGGGTCAGGAGATCAAGCCCCATGTTGTTGGGCTTCTTGCTCAGCAGGGAGTCTGCTTGAGATTCTCTCCCGCTCCTTCTGCCCCTCACCCTGCTCATGTCTGTGATGTGCTTGAACACGGGTGCACATCTCTTTCTCTCAAACAAATCTTTAAGAAAAACCAAAACTTTCCCAAATCATTTCATTTATATTTTCTTGGCAGTGCTCCTGTCTAGGTAAGGTTTTAAATTCTTTAGCCATTCACTAGGAGAAATCAATACAGGTCAGACACCATGTGGAGTATCATATTCAGTTCTGAGCATTGTGATTTAACAGGAGTACTGAAGGACTAAAATTGGTACAGAAGAGCAGTGTGAGTATGGTGAAAGACCTAGAAGTGGTATCTTATGATGACTGATCGAAGTAAGAGGAATGTTGAACTTGAGGGAAAATAAAAGTAAGAGGAATATAGGAGATTCCATTTTTGTCCCAATTTGTCATTCCCTTTTATAGAATTATACATCCACACCCTCTTATGGCCTCATGGTGGCCAGGATGTACTTCCCTGCCCCTGAGGTTGAACTCAGTTATGTGGCTTGAACTCAGTTAATTAGGGAACGTAAGGAACTCAGAAGCTCAATTACTACTTGGATGGTTGTGCCTGCGCTTTTGGACTTATGAGAACGTGTCCTACATCATTAATGCCCACTTGACCTTGACCCCAGAGTGAACATATATAGGGCAGACCTGTGTGCAGCAGCAGTGAGGAGTCAAACAAGCTGTACCAGCAGCCTACAGCAGTGCAGCCTGGCTGAGCCCAGCCATATTGAGCCAAAGTGCAGTCAACCTTCTGACCAATGAGCATGAGAATAAATTCTTGGTGTTGTAACCCAGTGAGTTACTTTTTTCATTCATTCATCTTTTTGCTGCAATATTTTAAGTATAATCTTTGTAGTATGTCAAGTTTGTTACACGTTTAGACTTTTAAATGAAGGCTCTTTGTAAGTTTCTTTGATAACTACATCAACAATTCCAAAGTGATAGGAAAAAATATAACATCTGTTAATGATACAAAGAAAAATTTTAACAATAGAGCTTAATCTGCAATTCTTACTCTTTTTGGAATGTATTAGAATCTTAATTTCTTATAATAAATTATCATAACTAACTGCCACTGCTTATGACACAGGGATATTCCATATGCTGTACTATGTCATCTGTGTTGTCATAAAATATATTTTTTCATTATGTGTTTTCATTCTATCAGTAACTGAGAATGGAAAATTATGCTTTTGGTTTGTCCTTTCTCTAAATCTTGGCTTATGAGAGACCAGCAGCCTGGGATATGTTCCTATGTGTGCATAGCGCAGGTAGCTGCCTTCATGCAGTGTGCAAACAGGCAGCTCAGTGGATGGCTTCACAGGCTTTGGCTAAAGGAATGACGCAGGCTGTGGCTCCTTGAGATACGTTCCTGTCCACTCTCTGAAACACTGCTGTCTCTCTCATCACACGGCTGAGTGGCCAGCCCCTGTGCAGCTCAGGCAGTCTGATGGCTTCTGCTTCTCATTTCTTCTTCATGTGTGAGTCAGTCCTTACTTTCTTCATCTACTGCTGCCTTTAATTTTTTTGTTTTTTGGGTTTAGTTTTTTTTTTTCTTCCTAGAGAAACTCCCAGAGATATTTTTCATAGTAGTGAGGGGCAGGATACTGTGTATGGATGATTTGCACTGGAAAGAAGTAACATTTTTGGAATATCATCTAGCATAGTTTCTTCTTTCATTCAGTTCCATAGGAATATATATTTTATCCATTATATCTAATATTTACAGTTTGAAAGGGAGAGAAAAACTACCTTGTTTTCAACTTTATTGATTAGTCTGGCCTTCCTCAACCACCCCAGCTTGATGCTATGAAGCTCCGTGGCTCTTTTGGGGAGCATTTGCATCTGTTCTGTGCCTGCTTCTCATCAGCAAGGATGTTCTTCACTGCTGAGATCACTTGTACCAGTTGACTCCTCTACCTCCCGTCAGTTCTTCCAAAGAGAACTAGAATGTTCACATCGGGGCTGCTGCATTGCACAATTCCTGGGGGAATCATTCACATTGTAATGTGTTTCATTGAGGTACTCTGAGGTTTTCCATTGCTATTCCTGGAGGATGTTTTAGCCAAGTTCCTGAGACCAGACTTTTTGTATTGTATACATAAATGTTTGGAAATCTTTATGGTTCTTTTTTAAGGAATCAATCAACCTTAAAGTTTATTTTAAAGGATAGATTTATTTGGTTTTATCAGCTTTTCATTATGCTAAAGCTCTTCACCACAAATCAATTTGAATATTTTGATTTACAAAGAATTACTTAGATATTAACTTTGAATATTGAATATTTCAATCTTGAGATTAAAGTCCTGGTTTCAGGTGGTAGGCTGTTTTTCCATATCTAGGGGGATTTTTTTCTCCTTATATTCAGTGAAATAATGATTTGAAATACTGTTGACTTCTCTTCAGAAATTCTGGCAGACAGAAGGCAGTGGAAGAACATCTTTAAGTGATGTATCTCTGAAATCTTCCTCCTTTCAGTTGATGCTCTTCCTGTTGCATAGGCCAAAAACTTTGGAGCAGTTCCTGATTCTTCCCTTTTTCTTATAACTCACATCCAATCCAACTGCAGATCTTACCTCCAATTTTCATTTAATCTCCATCCAGGTTCTTTTGTGCTTGGTTTTTATTTTATATTGGCATCGTGGTTTGAGATCTTGTTTGGATCGAACACTAAAAGGAAAGATAAATCTGATGGAGATGAAACTATTCCAGGCCAGAAACAAACATGGAAAGGTCCTAGTTAATTTCACAAAGCCAACACAGCATTAATACAAAGCAATAGGATCCTGAGAGCCCACATTCCCTGCACACTGCTAGAAGATGGGTTCCCCATTAGAGATTTATACCCTACGTTCTGGTGGGTACTGCGTTAGACCACCAATGCTCCCAATGGCAGAAATAGCCAATAACTTTTTTTCTTTTTAAAGATTTGATTTTTAGGGGCGCCTGGGTGGCTCAGTGGGTTAAAGCCTCTGCTTTCAGCTCAAGTCATGATCCCAGGGTCCTGGGATCGAGCCCCGCATCAGGCTCTCTGCTCGGCAGGGAGCCTGCATCCTCCTCTCTCTCTCTGCCTGCCTCTCTGCCTACTTGTAATCTCTGTCTGTCAAATAAAATAAATAAAATCTTTAAAAGACTGTATACTTTAAAAAAAAAAAAAAGATTTGATTTTTAAGTAAACTCTACACCCAATGTGGGGCTCAGACTCACAACCCCAAGATCAAGAGTCACATGCTCCACTGAGTGAGCCAGCCAGGTACCCCATGCTATAGTGAATGTAACTGTTGGCATGGTTTGTTACACACCATTTTGGTGACAATAGCTGAGTAATACAGAGAGTTTCATTTTTTAATTTTTTTTATTAACATATAATGTATTATTAGCCCCAGGGGTACAGGTCTGTGAATCACCAGGTTTACACACTTCACAGCACTCACTGTAACACATACCCTCCCCAGTGTCCATAACCCCATCACCCTCTCCCTACTGCCCGCCCTCCCCCGGCAACCCTCAGTTTGTTTTGTGAGATTAAGAGCCTCTTATGGTTTGTCTCCCTCCCGATCCCATCTTGTTTCATTTATTCTTTTCCTACCCCAAACCCCCCACATTGCATCTCCCCTTCCTCATATCAGGGAGATCATATGGTAGTTGTCTTTCTCTGATTATTTCGCTCAGCATAATACCCTCTAGTTCCATCCACATCATTGCAAATGGCAAGATTTCATTTCTTTTGATGGCTGCATAGTATTCCATTGTATGTATGTATGTATGTATATATATATATATATATATATATATATATATATATATACCACATCTTCTGTATCCATTCGTCTGTTGATGGACATCTAGGCTCTTTCCATAGTTTGGCTATTGCGGACATTGCTGCTCTAAACATCTGGGTGCACGTGCCCCTTCGGATCACTACATTTGTATCTTTAGGGTAAATACCCAGTAGTGCAATTGCTGGGTTGTAGGGTAGCTCTCATTTTTTTTTGAGAGCTGAACATGAATGTGCCAAAAATGTGATTTTGTTTAAAGTCTCTTTTTTAAATGTGCCACATGTGGGGAAAAAAGAGTTGACTTGTGTTTCTTCAGAAAGCCTTCCTAGGATCAACAAGCAGCAGTTGGAGCAGGGCTTGTCTTTGGCACTATTGACATTTGGGGTCAGGTAATTCTTTGTTGGCAGGAGATGGAGGGGTGTTTTGTGTAGTGTAGGGTATTTGACAGCATCCCTGGTCTCTATCTTTTAGGTGCCATAAGTACCCCACCCCCAGTTGTGGCAACCAAAAATGTCTACAGATATTGACAAATGCTCTCTGGGGGCAAAATTGCCTCACTTATGAATCATTGAGTTAGAAGGCAGATTTGGGTTCACTTTGAGAAGGAACTTTCCCACAGTGACTGTTGTAATCAAGTAAACTTCTAAACTGGATTTGAAGTGGATGCTGTGGGATTTACTTTTTCATTGCATAGGGATTAGATCAGAAACCATCTAATAGGCCTCCCAGTGCTGACTCTCCACACTGATGAACTAATCTGAAGAGAGAATTTCATCATTCCTTAACATATGCTGGGGAGACTTTAAACAAAATCACATTTTTGGCACATTCATGTTCAGCTCATGAACATACTTTAGAAGCGGTTTCATAAATATGAGATGATAAATGCTATTTACACACCAGTAATTATTCAGATTGCTTTCAGAACACCTTCTTTATGATCTGACTGGTATTAGAAGACAGTATTACACCTTTCTTATTGCTATGTAGTATGAGATGGTTTTCAAGATGTCTTTTTTAAATCTTGGAGAATGTTATTTGACTAGTAATATATATACTTCTATATTATAACAAAGTCACAAAATTGTCATGCTTTTTAAAGCAAAAATTTTAAGTTAAATCCCTGTTATGGGAAAGGCATTGTAAAAAATATTTAGTTCTGTGGTTTGGCTTCTGCTTGAACTAGGTCATTGGAGATCCCTTAAGAATCCAGAGTTTCTATAACCAAGAGGTATGGAGGAGAGTCCTTCACTGCCTTGATACCCCAGACTCTTCTCAGAAAAAGAAGCCAGAAGCTCATTAGTAATCATATCCTGTCTCTAGGCTGTTGAGGCTAACCGTTGGCTTTGCAAAGTCTTCCTCTGCCTGTTGCAACTACCACCTGGCAGCCACCCTTGACTCTCTCTGGCATAGTTAGATTCTATGAAGTTGTCAGAGGAAGCCAGGTGATAGTTTCTGTACTGGTAGGATCCGGTGTTAGAATCAGTAGCTGTCTTAGGCCATTATTTTGCAAGGACAGAAAAGTAAATATTAGGAATAAGGGAGAGAGGGACAAGCATGAAAATGACAATGTTTGTCGGTCTCTGTGTTAAAACATTTGGAGTATATTCAAGGGGAAAAGAACCAATTCATAAATGTAGGCTCTTTTTTTTTTAAAGACTTATTTATTTGAGATTTGAGAGAGAGAAAGCAGGAGTAAGAGGGGCAGAAGGGGAGGGAGATTGAATCCTAACTGCAAACTCCCTGCTGAGTGCAGAGGCCAATATGGGGCTGTATCCCAGGACTCTGATTCCAGGAATCTGAATTCAAAATCAAGAGTGAGATACTCAACTGACTGAGCTACACAGGCGCTCCTAACTATAGCTTCTTAAAGATAACTCTGAAACATTTTGCTTAGAAATAGGTTAAAATAAAACATTCTTTACCAAGAGGATTTGACTTAAAGATTGTTAGAAGTTCATTATCAAACTGGCAGCTACAATTTCACAAACAGATGTACAATACTTGTTAGAATCGTTCAGATTTCTTTTTTTTTCTGTTCAGATTTCTTTCTTAACTCCCTTCTGCCCTCCTTCCTTCTCTTCCCTTCCTTCCTCCCTCATTCCCTCCCTTCCCTTCTTCCCTCATTCCCTCCCTTCTCTTCCTCCTTCCCTCCCTCCCCTCCTTTCTTTCTTGTCTTTCTTTCTCCCTTTCTCTCTTTCATTCTTTCTTCTCTTTTAAAGAGAGCACATGGGGTGAGGGAGAGAGAATCTTTTTTTTTTTAAGTTTTTTTAAAAAATTTATTTATTTGAAAGAGATCACAAGCAGGCAGAGAGGCAGGCAGAGAGAGAGGGAGAGGGAAGCAGGCTCCCTGCTGAGCTGAGAGCCTGATGTGGGACTTGATCCCAGGACCCTGAGATCATGACCTGAGCTGAAGACAGCGGCTTAACCCACTGAGCCATCCAGGCACCCCAGGGAGAGAGAATCTTAAGCAGGCCCCACATGCACAGAGCCTGTCACAGAGCTCAATCCCACAACCCTGAGATCATGACCTGAGCTGAAATCAAGTCAAACGTTTAACTGACTGAGCCACCTAGGCAACCCAGATTTGTTCAGATTTCTGATTAATGTTCCAAAACACTAGAAATTAGGGAAGCTCCTTTTATTAATCTGGATTATAAATGAATTGTGATTTTTTATAATTAATTTGGAGAGGGTTTTTTTCTACTTTTACAAATATTAGAACAAAGCAAATTTTATAGAGTTAGATTTACTGAAGGACTTTTAGAATTTTATACTTAGGAACATGAAATGAGAAAGTTTTAGTAATTAAAAGATAGTTTCCTAGAGATACTATTCACAAATCTTCATTTCTAATTGGAATTAATTCCATTTACTAGAGAAAAGTAACAAAATTATATGTACCTCTAGCTCCTATATGTGGCGGAATAGATCTTCAGGTCTCTGTTTCTGTTGGACCTCTGACCAGTTGCAGAGGGAATAAAGAATGAATCCTAATATTCTAAATGGCATGTTGTAGTAGTAAAGTCTTATGACAGTATGGCAGCCAGCCAGAAATTAATGCCAGCAGAATAAATAATCAGTTAAGTAAGAACTTACAGTGTTTCAACAAATGTCTGGGAGATCCCCTTTGGATACTGTGTTAATAAAACAGTAAACTGAAAGGATGAGGTAGAGTTCCATGAGATTGTGTTTTGTGCACGGTGATAGCCCCAGTACCCCAAAGAGTGTCTATCATAGTGGATACCGAATAAGTACTTGTTGTATGCAATAAGGAAAGAGAGGAGGAAGAAAATAAATATAAAAGTAACACAAGGTCGGAGAAAGAAATAATCTGTAATAGTGAAGAAGAGTGCATTTTCAAACAATGCACACTACCCACACTACTACTGCGGCTCTGCCTCATTTTCCCACCTGACAGTACAGCTCACTAAAGGCCCTGCCATACTCATCTTTGAATCCAGAGACTGTGGCATATAGTATTTATTGAAAAGCTGAGGTTTACAAAACACTGTTCTTCCCTGCAACCACCCTTTGAGGTATTATTGTCCCTGTTTTAGAAATAAAGGAAACAGGGGCACCTGGGTGGCTCAGTGGTTAAGCCTCTGCCTTCGGCTCAGGTCATGATCTCAGGGTCCTGGGATCGAGTCCCACATTGGGCTCTCTGCTCTGCAGGGAGCCTGCTTCCTCCTCTCTCTCTCTCTCTGCTTGCCTCTCTGCCCACTTGTGATCTCTCTCTGTCAAATAAATAAAATCTTAAAAAAAAAAAGAAATAAAGGAAACAGAAGGTGAAGGAGGTTACATAGTTTGCCCAAAGCCACACTGTGGAGCCTGCATTCCATCTCGAGATTGTGTAACTCCCGAGCCCTAGTACAAAATCCTCAGGCCAGACTATCCAGGTGCTCAGCAAATGTGTGCTGAGGGTTCTTAAAAAAGTGAAGAGTGGGTGTCGGAAAGAACTCACTAAGGAGATGGCATTAAGCTAGATCTTAAAGTAAGATTTGGATGTCATGAGATGGCAGGGGGATGATGAGTATTCAGGCAAAAAGGACAGTCAATTAAAAAAATAAGTAAAAGCGAGGGAGGAGTCAAGATGGCGGAGAAGTAGCAGGCTGAGACTACTTCGGGTAGCGGGAGATCAGCTAAATAGTTTATCTAAAGATTGCAAACACCTAGAAATCCAACGGGAGATTGAAGAGAAGAAGAACAGCAATTCTAAAAACAGAAAATCAACCACTATCTGAAAGGTAGGACTGGCGGAGAAGTGAATCCAAAGCGACGGGAAGATAGACTGCGGGGAGAGGGGCCGGCTCCCGGGGAGCGGCGGAGCAACAGAGCACAAAATCAGGACTTTTAAAAGCCTGTTCCGCTGAGGGACATCGCTCCAGAGGCTTAACTGGGGTGAAGCCTGGGCGGGGTCAGCGCGGCCTCAGGTCCCGCAGGGTCGCAATAGGATCGGGGGTGTCTGAGTGTCGCAGAGCTTACCAGTATTAGAACGGAGAAGCCGGCTACAGAGACAGAGCCGAGGAGTGACTCTCAGCTCGGGGTTGCCTTGAACCGGTCGCAGGCTCGGTCAGCTCGGAGCGCGGCCGGAGGCCAGGGTGACGGGAGTAATTGGGCACTGTTCTCTGAGGGCGCACTGAGGAGTGGGGCCCCAGGCTCTCGGCTCCTCCGGGCCGGAGACTGGGAGGCCGCCATCTTCATTCCCGTCTTCCGGAACTCTACGGAAAGCGCTCAGGGAACAAAAGCTCCGAAAGCAAACCCAGCAAACCCAAGCGGATTACTCAGCCCAGCCCCGGGTAAGGGCGGTGCAACTCCGCCTGGGGCAAAGACGCTTGAGAATCACTACAACAGGCCCCTCCCCCAGAAGATCAACGGGAAACCCAGCCAGGACCAAGTTCACCTACCAAGGAGTGCAGTTTCAATACCAAGGAGAGCAGCGGAATTCCAGAGGAGAAGAAAGCAAAGCACGGAACTCATGGCTTTCTCCTCATGATTTTTTAGCCTTGCAGTTAATTTAATTTTTTTTTCTTTTTCTCTTCTTCTGCTAAATTTTTTTTAACTTTTACCGTTTTCTTTTTAACGTTTTTTAAATAGTTTATCTAATATATATATTTTTTTTTCCTCTTTTTATATTTTTTCTTTATCGGCTTTCTTTTTTTAATAGTTTCTTTTTTTTTTTCTTTTTTCTTTCTGAACCCCTTTTTATCCCCTTTCTCCCCCCTCACGATTTGGGATCTCTTCTGATTTGGCTAAAGCATATTTTCCTGGGGTTGTTGCCACCCTTTTAGTATTTTACTTGCTCCTTCATATACTCTTATCTGGACAAAATGACAAGGCGGAAAAATTCACAACAAAAAAAAGAACAAGAAGTAGTACCAAAGGCTAGGGACCTAATCAATACAGACATTGGTAATATGTCAGATCTAGAGTTCAGAATGATGATTCTCAAGGTTCTAGCCGGGCTTGAAAAAGGCATGGAAGATATTAAAGCAACCCTCTCGGGAGATATAAAACCCCTTTCTGGAGAAATAAAAGAACTAAAATCTAACCAAGTTGAAATCAAAAAAGCTATTAATGAGGTGCAATCAAAAATGGAGGCTCTCACTGCTAGGATAAATGAGGCAGAAGAAAGAATTAGCGATATAGAAGACCAAATGACAGAGAATAAAGAAGCTGAGCAAAAGAGGGACAAACAGCTACTGGACCACGAGGGGAGAATTCGAGAGATAAGTGACACCATAAGACGAAACAACATTAGAATAATTGGGATTCCAGAAGAAGAGGAAACAGAGAGGGGAGCAGAAGGTATGTTGGAGAGAATTATTGGAGAGAATTTCCCCAATATGGCAAAGGGAACAAGCATCAAAATCCAGGAGGTTCAGAGAACCCCCCTCAAAATCAATAAGAATAGGTCCACACCCCGTCACCTAATAGTAAAATTTACAAGTCTTAGTGACAAAGAAAAGATCCTGAAAGCAGCCCGGGAAAAGAAGTCTGTAACGTACAATGGTAAAAATATTAGATTGGCAGCAGACTTATCCACAGAGACCTGGCAGGCCAGAAAGAGCTGGCATGATATATTCAGAGTACTAAATGAGAAAAACATGCAGCCAAGAATACTATATCCAGCTAGGCTATCATTGAAAATAGACGGAGAGATTAAAAGCTTCCAGGACAAACTAAAACTGAAAGAATTTGCAAATACCAAACCAGCTCTACAGGAAATATTGAAAGGGGTCCTCTAAGCAAAGAGAGACCCTAAAAGTAGTAGATCAGAAAGAAACAGAGACAATATACAGTAACAGTCACCTTACAGGCAATACAATGGCACTAAATTCATATCTCTCAATACTTACCCTGAATGTTAATGGGCTAAATGCCCCAATCAAAAGACACAAGGTATCAGAATGGATAAAAAAACAAAACCCATCTATATGTTGCCTACAAGAAACTCATCTTAAACCCGAAGACACCTCCAGGTTTAAAGTGAGGGGGTGGAAAAGAATTTACCATGCTAATGGACATCAGAAGAAAGCAGGAGTGGCAATCCTTATATCAGATCAATTAGATTTTAAGCCAAAGACTATAATAAGAGATGAGGAAGGACACTATATCATACTCAAAGGAACTGTCCAACAAGAAGATCTAACAATTTTAAATATCTATGCCCCTAACGTGGGAGCAGCCAATTATATAAACCAATTAATAACAAAATCAAAGAAACACATCGACAAGAATACAATAATAGTAGGGGATTTTAACACTCCCCTCACTGAAATGGACAGATCATCCAAGCAAAAGATCAACAAGGAAATCAAGGCCTTAAATGACACACTGGACCAGATGGACATCACAGATATATTCAGAACATTTCATCCCAAAGCAACAGAATACACATTCTTCTCTAGTGCACATGGAACATTCTCCAGAATAGATCACATTCTCGGTCCTAAATCAAGTCTCAACCGGTATCAAAAGATTGGGATCATTCCCTGCATATTCTCAGACCACAATGCTCTGAAGCTAGAACTCAATAACAAGAGGAAATTTGGAAAGAACCCAAATACATGGAGACTAAACAGCATCCTTCTAAAGAATGAATGGGTCAACTAGGAAATTAAAGAAGAATTGAAAAAATTCATGGAAACAAATGATAATGAAAACACAACGGTTCAGAATCTGTGGGACACAACAAAGGCGGTCCTGAGAGGAAAATATATAGCGGTACAAGCCTTTCTCAAGAAACAAGAAAGGTCTCAGGTACACAACCTAACCCTACACCTAAAGGAGCTGGAGAAAGAACAAGAAAGAAAGCCTAAACCCAGCAGGAGAAGAGAAATCATAAAGATCAGAGCAGAAATCAATGAAATAGAAACCAAAAAAACAATAGAACAAATCAATGAAACTAGGAGCTGGTTCTTTGAAAGAATTAATAAGATTGATAAACCCCTGGCCAGACTTCTCAAAAAGAAAAGAGAAAGGACCCAAATAAATAAAATCATGAATGAAAGAGGAGAGATCACAACGAACACCAAAGAAATACAGACAATTATAAGAACATACTATGAGCAACTCTATGCCAACAAATTTGACAATCTGGAAGAAATGGATGCATTCTTAGAGACATATAAACTACCACAACTGAACCAGGAAGAAATAGAAAGCCTGAACAGACCCATAACCAGTAAGGAGAAACAGTCATCAAAAATCTCCAAACAAACAAAAGCCCAGGGCCAGACGGCTTCCCGGGGAATTCTACCAAACATTTAAAGAAGAACTAATTCCTATTCTCCTGAAACTGTTCCAAAAAATAGAAATAGAAGGAAAACTTCCAAACTCATTTTATGAGGCCAGCATCACCTTGATCCCAAAACCAGACAAGGATCCCATCAAAAAAGAGAACTACAGACCAATGTCCTTGATGAACACAGATGCAAAAATTCTCGCCAAAATACTAGCCAATAGGATTCAACAGTACATTAAAAGGATTATTCACCACGACCAAGTGGGATTTATTCCAGGGCTGCAAGGTTGGTTCAACATCCGCAAATCAATCAATGTGATACAACACATTAATAAAAGAAAGAACAAGAACCATATGATACTCTCCATAGATGCTGAAAAAGCATTTGACAAAGTACAGCATCCCTTCCTGATCAAAACTCTTCAAAGTGTAGGGATAGAGGGCACATACCTCAATATTATCAAAGCCATCTATGAAAAACCCACGGCAAATATCATTCTCAATGGAGAAAAACTGAAAGCTTTTCCGCTAAGGTCAGGAACACGACAGGGATGTCCGTTATCACCACTGCTATTCAACATAGTACTAGAAGTCCTAGCCTCAGCAATCAGACAACAAAAGGAAATTAAAGGCATCCAAATCGGCAAAGAAGAAGTCAAACTATCACTCTTTGCAGATGATATGATACTATATGTGGAAAACCCAAAAGACTCCACTCCAAAACTGCTTGAACTTGTACAGGAATTCAGTAAAGTGTCAGGATATAAAATCAATGCACAGAAATCAGTTGCATTTCTCTACACCAACAACAAGACAGAAGAAAGAGAAATTAAGGAGTCCATCCCATTTACAATTGCACCCAAAACTATAAGATACCTAGGAATAAACCTAACCAAAGAGACTAAGAATCTATACACCGAAAACTATAAAGTACTCATGAAAGAAATTGAGGAAGACACAAAGAAATGGAAAAATGTTCCATGCCCCTGGATTGGAAGAATAAATATTGTGAAAATGTCTATGCTACCTAAAGCAATCTACACATTTAATGCAATTCCTATCAAAGTACCATCCATTTTTTTCAAAGAAATGGAACAAATAATCCTAAAATTTATATGGAACCAGAAAAGACCTCGAATAGCCAAAGCGATATTGAAAAAGAAAGCCGAAGTTGGGGGCATCACAATTCTGGACTTCAAGCTCTATTACAAAGCTGTCATCATCAAGACAGCAAGGTACTGGCACAAAAACAGACACATAGATCAATGGAACAGAATAGAGAGCCCAGAAATGGACCCTCCACTCTATGGTCAACTCATCTTCGACAAAGCAGGAAAGAATGTCCAATGGAGAAAAGACAGCCTCTTCAATAAATGGTGTTGGGAAAATTGGACAGCCACATGCAGAAAAATGAAATTGGATCATTTCCTTACACCACACACGAAAATAGACTCAAAATGGATGAAGGATCTCAATGTGAGAAAGGAATCCATCAAAATCCTTGAGGAGAACACAGGCAGCAACCTCTTCGACCTCAGCCGCAGCAACATCTTCCTAGGAACATCGCCAAAGGCAAGGGAAGCAAGGGCAAAGATGAACTATTGGGATTTTATCAAGATCAAAAGCTTTTGCACAGCAAAGGAAACAGTGAACAAAACCAAAAGACAACTGACAGAATGGGAGAAGATATTTGCAAATGACATATCAGATAAAGGGCTAGTGTCCAAAATCTATAAAGAACTTAGCAAACTCAACACCCAAAGAACAAATAATCCAATCAAGAAATGGGCAGAGGACATGAACAGACATTTCTGCAAAGAAGACATCCAGATGGCCAGCAGACACATGAAAAAGTGCTCCACATCACTTGGCATCAGGGAAATACAAATCAAAACCACAATGAGATATCACCTCACACCAGTCAGAATGGCTAAAATTAACAAGTCAGGAAATGACAGATGCTGGCGAGGATGCGGAGAAAGGGGAACCCTCCTACACTGTTGGTGGGAATGCAAGCTGGTGCAACCATTCTGGAAAACAGCATGGAGGTTCCTCAAAATGTTGAAAATAGAACTACCCTATGACCCAGCAATTGCACTGCTGGGTATTTACCCTAAAGATACAAACGTAGTGATCCGAAGGGGCACGTGCACCCGAATGTTTATAGCAGCAATGTCTACAATAGCCAAACTATGGAAAGAACCTGATGTCCATCAACAGATGAATGGATAAAGAAGATGTGGTATATATACACAATGGAATACTATGCAGCCATCAAAAGAAATGAAATCTTGCCGTTTGCGACGACATGGATGGAACTAGAGGGTATCATGCTTAGCGAAATAAGTCAATCGGAGAAAGACAACTATCATATGATCTCCCTGATATGAGGGAGAGGAGATGCAACATGGGGGGTTGAGAGGGTAGGAGAAGAATAAATGAAACAAGATGGGATTGGGAGGGAGACAAACCATAAGTGACTCTTAATCTCACAAAACAAACTGAGGGTTGATGAGGGGAGGGGGGTTGGGAGAGGGGGGGTGGGGTTATGGATATTGGGGAGGGTATGTGCTATGGTGAGTTCTGTGAAGTGTGTAAACCTGGCGATTCGCAGACCTGTACCCCTGGGGTTAAAAATATATGTTTATAAAATAAAAAAAAATAATAATAAATGAATAAATTTAAAAAAGAAAAAAAAAAGTAAAAGCACAGAGACATAGAGTATAAGATTTCTGGCTTTCTGCCATGTAGGCTGTATTTGAAGATTAGTTAAGAATAATAATTTGGTTCTAGGTTATAGAGGGCCTTGGATGGTAATCTGAAACATTTGGACTTTACTTTGGATACAGTATCAAGTCATCCAAAATGTTTTTTAGCAGGAAGGTGCCTTAGGTCATTTGAATTTTAGTCTACCCTCATCCCAAAGTTATATATTTTAAAATCCCTCCTCTACTTGAAGTATTTACCACCACTGACTGAAATGATGGCACTCTGTCACTAGATAGAACAGCTCACTTTCCTCCAATCAGAGTAGTTATGTCCTTTTAATATTGTTTTTGGATGTTTTTGACATTGTATAAATAATGGGCATCTTCCCACAATATGGTTTTTTCCCCCCTCAGCATTATATTCTTGAGATCATTTGTATTATAGATCATATAGTATACCATTGTGTGAATACACCACAAGTCATCCATTCTTGGTAATGATGAAAATTTTTCGTTATTACAAACAATGCTGATATAAATATTCTTGTATATATCTAATTGTGCAAATATCCTAGTTTTTTCAGAGCAGTAGTTCTCAAATTTGACTACTTTGGAATCACTCGCAGGGCTGTTTAAACACTAGTTATTAAGCTCATTGTTTGATTCAGGAGGTCTGGGGTGGGTCCCAAGAATTTGCATTCCTAACAAGTTCTCAGGTACTAGTGATCTTTTGATCTAAGAACCAATTTCTTCGGAGTATAGATCTAGCTGTGGAATTGCTGGAATGAAATAGAGAATACATATTCTCAACTTTACTGGGTAATGCTAGATTGTTTTCCTATCTGCAGTGTGAAAGAGAATTTTCAGACTTGAATTTTTGCCAGATTGGTGGGTGTTAATTGTATCTTAATATGTGACTGAAAAGGAAAATTGATATGCCCTTTTTTTCATATTAAAGCTTTCAGAATATGCGGAACTTGCCCATTTTAAATGTTTCCAGGGTAGAAGAGACATATGCGTGTGCGCGCGTGCACACACACACACACACACCCCCACTCTGTTCCACAGAAAAACCTGGTTGTGCTGATCAGATTCAGTTTGGGTTGCCTAAGAAGGATCTAAGATAATTATTGTAATTTTTAAATATTTTTATACTTCCATTGGCATTTTTTTTTAAAGGAAAGAACACAGGAGAAATTTCAATTTGGTGAGAAGATTTGTTTAAATTGAAGATAATCCATTTAATTCAGGAAAGTGCAGAAGGCTAATTTGGAAAGATTTGACTAGATACTATGCTAGTTTTATTCTCTTCATCAGCGAAACTTCTTGGAAGTCAGTCCAAGCTGCCTTTGGTTTAACAGGTTCACATTCTTGATGACAAGCTGCTGCAGAGCTGACCCTGAGTTCAGAAGTGTTGCTTTCCAAGTTACTATTTGAGCAAATGTGTGTCAGTGTCCTGGTTCTGGCAGGTGGTGTTTGAACTCTCCCAGTGGTGTGGTGTACCCCAAGAGCTTGTGTATCATGAGCAGGTGGTCAGTGGGCTTTGGTATCTGTTGTCTGTATGACTGGACATTAATGGATGACTATCTTTCAGCTTTCATGACGCTGGTTATCATATTGCTGCACGTGTTCTGGGGTATCATATTTTTTGATGGCTGTGAGAAGAAAAAGTGGTCTGCCCTTCTTGTAGTTCTGCTGACACATCTGCTGGTGTCTGCCCTGGTGAGTATTGCCACTGTCCTCACATTGTTTTTTGGAACTCAAGTCCCCATATCTAAAATGATAGGTTCTACACTAAATGAAATACAAACTCAATGTCAAATGAAGAAATTCCAAAAAGTTCGTGACTGAGTGAATGAGTGAAAGGTAGGTAAATAAATCATCTGTCTTCCTACAGAAAGAAACAACTATTAATTTGTTGGTTGATTTCATTAAAATTTCTTTCTTTGTATCTTTCTTTTATGGGTATAGTCAAACCTGAAGTAGTCTTGTATTATGCTTATGTTAGGTAACACATCTTAAACAATTTCCATGATATTATAAACCCTTTTAATATGTAAATGTTAATAGCCTTATATTATTATATAAAAATTATATTACAGTTTGCTTAACTGATTGATCATATATTTTTCTACTTTTGCTTCTTATAATGCTATCTTGAACATCTTTGTACATGGAAGTTTTTCAATATGATATTTAGCTTCCAAGGAATGAAAATATTAAATGGTATGAGTATTTTTGAAGTCCTTGATGTCCATTGCTAAAATACTCTCCACAAAGGTTATACAATTTTTTGCTCATTCTGATCAATAACAGGAGTGCCCAGTTACTCCCTCCACAGTGAAATTATGCCAGTTTTCTAAATTAAATTTAAAAAGAAAGCTTGACTAGATATGCTTTTTAAGAACTATTTAATGCTTTGGGTCTGACTTTTATTGTAATTTGTCATATATTTATATCAGAATTATCCCCACCAATGCCTTGTCCAGACCCTTATGATTTCTCACTTCAAAGTATTGAAAAGGTTCTTTCTGGTGGTGTCCTGCCTCATGTTTCTCTCTTCTCCATCCATTTAGAATTTATATGAGGTTTTCTCATACTGGGCTCCTTGACCTCTGATCCATCTAAAGTGCCATCTTACAGGGGTGCCTGGCTGGCTCAGTCAGCAGAGCATGTGACTCTTGATCTCAGGGTCATGAGTTGGAGTCTCACGCTGGGCACAGAGATTACTTAAAAGATTAGATAGATAAATAGATAGAAAGAAAGAAGGAAAGAAAGGAATGAAGAAATGCAGTCTCACTGCTTCCCCTACCTAAAACTTTTCAGTGGTACAGGATATTAAAGTTACCTTTGATATGATGGCAACTATGTGAAGCCAAGACTTCATTGGAAAAAAGACTAGAAAGAGACTGCATTAAAATATTAATAGTGTTCCTCCCTGAGTGGATTCTTTTTTTCTCGTTTTTGGCATGTTCCAAATTTTCTGTGATATATACTTTTATAATCAGGAAATTACATGAAAAAGCAGATGTCCTTTTTATAGATCCAATTGGCTATTGATTCATTTAACAATTATTTACTGAGTGCCTTCTGTGTTCCAGGCACTGGTCAAGGTAAACAAAACAGTTTAGTGAACAAAGCAAAGATCTGTTTTTACAGTTTAGTGGGGAGAGAGAGGCTTTAAGCAGTAGGCATAATAAATTTTATAGTGATAGGTGCTGTGGCCAGTAGCACAGGCCAAAAGGAATCCAGCGTGTAGGGAGGCAGGAGATGTCAAATTTTTGAATTAGATGGTCAGAGTAGGCTTCATTGTGAAGGTGACATTTAAGAAAGAAGGGAAGAAGATGGTCATGTAGCTCTCTGGAGAAAGAACATCTTGGACTGCACAGCCAGTAGCAAAGTCCTAAGATCAAAGAACTTGCTTGGCATATTTTTTGGAAGTGAGGGTGGCCAGAGCAGAGTGAGCCAGGGGAAAGTTAGTAGGAGATACTGTCACAGAGTTGAAGGTGGGAGAGAAGTAGAGGTTGGAAGTGAGAACCACATCTAGGTAATGTAGGACTTCGACATTTACTCTCAGTGAAATGGAAGTCAGCGTAGGGTGTTTAAGGAGAGGGACATGATTTTAAAAGGATCACTTTGCTGTGTTAAGAGTAAACTGTAGCAGGGGAAAAGATTACAGTCATCAAGAGGAGGATGGTGATAATTTGGGTGAAATAGCAATGGATATAATGAGAAATGATCAGATTGAGGACATATATTTGAAAGTAGAGCCAACAGTATTTCCTGACAGACTGGATGAGGCACAGGAGAGAAAGCAGAGGAGCGAGCCAAGGGTGCCTCCAGGGTTTTGGCCTGGGCTCTAAGAAGGATGGAGTTACCATCAGTTGGGATGAGGAAGCTTGTGAGGGGAGATCAGGAGTTTATTTGGGCACATTATAAATGTAATAGAGATGCCTATTGGACATCCAAATGGAAATGTTTGTTAGGTAGTTGGATGAAAATGTCTGGAGTTTGGGAGGACAACCCAGGGAAGAAAAAGTGATTACAAGGAGTAGGTTCAAGCAGACAAGAAAAGAGGCCCAAGGACTGAGCCCTGGGACACTCCCACCTGGGGAGTGCTGGGGAAAGAGGAGCCAGCAAAGGAAACTGAGAAGGAGCCACTAGTGAGGCTGGAGGAAAACCAGGAGCCAGGTGTCCTGGGAGCCAGACGTATTGAGGTAAAAATGATCAGCTATAGCACATGCCTGTGGAATAAAACCCAGACTTCTTTGTTTGACCTAAGCCTCTTTTCATCCATACTGGTGCAAAACTTACCTGTTGCTGCTCCCCACAGTTCACATCATGTACTCCATCGAAACTGATCTGTTGTGGCTACCCAACAGCATGCCTTGTGCATGCTGTTTTATCTGCAGTGACTTATCTCCCCTTAACCCAAGTCAGTTTGGAAAAGTGCTAGTTCAGTGTGAAGCCTCCCTGGCAAAGGTGCATGTTCCAGACTCAGCACAGTCACTAGACCTTAATACATAGCTGTGTTATAAACATCCTCAGAGAGTGTTGTTATCTTTAATATAGTTCTTATATCTCTCCAACTAGAGTTCAATCATCAAGGATGGGACCTTATCTTATCAATCTTTGTTTCTTTATCCAATAAATGTTGAATGTTGAATAGTTGATACTCTCTCTAATGATTAAAAGAACCCAGGAAAATAAGCTAAAATAAGAAGAACCTAGGAAATTTGAAAGATGATATACCAAAATGTTAACAGTGTTATCTCTGAATAGCAGGTTTCAGAGAATGTTTAAGTAATTGTTTTATTTAAATACACCTACAGAAAAGTATATAGATCAGAAGCATCCATCTTGATGATGTAACCCATGTAACTTGAACCCAATGAAACAAAAACATTATCAGCTCTCACGAACCTCCCACTACGGTCCTGACTTCTAACGTGCAGCTTGTCTTGCTTTTGGTATTTTATATAAACAGAACCATTTAGTCTTTGCTCTTGTGTCTGACTCCTTTCATCAACATTGTGTTTGTGAGATTCATCTGTATGTATAGCTAGCTATTAATTGTTCATTTTTTGCAGTATAGTATTCTACTTTGTAACTGTACCTTGCTTTATCCATTCTACAGCAGAAATGGTGTCTCCAGGTTCTAACTGTTGTGAATAGTAATGCTTTGAGCATTGTACTATATGTCTCTTTTGAATGTATGTACACATTTCTTTTGGATATATGTGATATATGCCTAGGAGTGGAATTGCTGGTCATGCAGTGTATATATGTCAACTGTTCATACCACCCAGTTTTTCAGAGTAATTGTATCAATTTACATCCGCACCATTAATTTGTGAGTGGCAGTTCCTCACCCTCATCACCAACAGTTAGTATGTCAATCTATCTATTGTTACACATCCTGCTGGGTATATCGTAGTATCACATTGTGGTTTTATTTTATTTTTTATTTTTTTTAAAGATTTTATTTATTTGAGACAGAGAGAGAGAGCACACATGATGGATGGGCAGGGGGAGAGGGAGAAGCAGACTCCCTGCTGAGCAGGGAGCCCAATGTCGGACTCGATTCCCCATCTCCGGGATCACGACCTGAGCCAAAGGCAGTCGCTTAACCAACTGAGCCACCCACGCGCCTGCACATTGTCGTTTTACTTTGCATTTCCCTAATGATTATTGAGATTATCCATGTCTTCATATATTTATTGGCCATTTGGATAATTCTTTTGTGAAGTGCCTGTTCAAATCTTTTGCCTATAATCCTATTGGATTGTCTTTTTGATTTCTAGGAGTTCTTTCTGTATTCTCTAAAAAAGGTCTTTGTCAGATGTACCTATTGTAAATAGCTTCTCCTGTTGTGTGGGTTTAACTTTACATCCTCTTTATGTTGTCTTTTTTATGAGCAAAAATTCTTTATTTTGATGTAGTTTAATCAATTTTGCTTTATCATTTATAGTTTTTGTTTTCTGTTCAATGAATATTAACCTATCTGAATTTCAATTTTAAAATTTATTTTACTCATTTGTGTATTTTAATTTTCTACAACAGTCACATATTGCTTCGGTAATTGTTTAAAGAAGAAAAAATTTTAAAGAAACTAAAGAGAAATACAAAAGAACTTAGCACCCTATAAAGTAAGTTAAAATTCAGTGGATTTCCAAAGAATCCAGAAAGTGCTCAACGCCTGCCTCAATGTGCTCAATGTCCACAGATGCCTCTTGAGAAAAGCACTTTTTCTGCATAAGGTGCCATCTCTGCAAAATCAGCCCATTTTCCTAGTCAGAGCTGATAGGCAGGCTCAGTATCTTAACCAGGAGCATGTGCAGGTAGGGTGAGGGTAAGAACAGTGATGAGCCATGGAAGCATTCCCCTTGAAGGCTTTTATAGGCAGAGGTCTATGGTGACAGATTGACCTAGTTAGTTCTTCTCCTTTGTTAAGTGTAAGTTCTGGGCTAGTTGGGAACCCATCTCCCCACCTTACTCTGGCCCAGGAAAGGAAGTATTTCTCCTTCTCTCTAAGGCCAGTCCCTCTACCTGGGCTCTACATCCAGTTCTTTCCCACAAGGACCTCACTCTGATTGTGTCCTTGATCCCACATCACCAGTTTTCCTTCTCGTCATTAGCACATAGATGTATTTTAAAACTCTCCACTATTGCCTTTCCTCCATCTAGCCATCATTCCCTTTTTTTCTGTTCCCCATCACAGCAAAATTTCTCAGAGTTACCTCCACTAATTTTGTCTCCACTTCTTCACCTCTCATACTTCTAGTCCAGTCTTGGTTCTGCTCAACCACCCTTCTAAAACTGCACTTGTCAAGATCAAAGGAAATCTCCATTTCTCGAAAACACATTGGGGTTTTTGTTTTCATCTCAGCAGCCTTTAAAAGAGTTGACCTCTCTCTCTGTGAAACATGTTCCTCTTTTGACTTCTGTAACACATGTCCTGCTTTTCCTCTTTCCTCACTGTTTGCTCCTCTCAGACCCCTTTGCTGACTCTTTTTCAGCTAAGAGTCAAGAGAATAGAATGTTGTCGATACTTTTAATTTGCTTCTGCGATACTGAACAGCACAAAAAATTTATAAATGTTTTCATGGCTTTGTCCTGACTTCTCCTTTCCTGTCTCTCTGTAATAGCTCCCTGGGTAACTGCATTCAGACTCATGGCTTTACATACTGTCTATGGTCTGTGCTTCTAGCACGAGTCTCTTTCTTTCCCAGCACAAGTCTCTCCTCGCAGCCCCATATTCATATGCCTAATGCTTTCCTGACATCTGTCCTTTGAAATCTCATAGGCAAGTTACTCTTAGCTTATCCTCATTGGACTTGATTCTCACCCATCACTCTGAGCGTCGTCTTTCCCCAAGTCTTTGTCATCCCATTAAGTAGCACTACCGTTTACCAAAAGCCACAAACATGGAAGCCACTTTGGCCTCTCTCTTTCCCTCACATTCCTTCCATCATCAAGTCCTGTCTGTTCACATCACCCACTCTCTCCATCTCTACTACCACCACCCTGATCTAAGTCACCATCCTATACTCTCCTCAACCAGTGTAAAATCTTCTTCTTTTTTATTATTATTAATATATAACGTATTATTTGTTTCAGGGGTATAGGTCTGTGATTCATCAGTCTTACACAATACCCAGCTCTCACCACAACACATACCCTCCCCACTGTCCATCACCCAGCCGCTCTATCCCTCGGACCGCCTTCCACTCCATCAGCCCTCAGTTAGTTTCCTGAGATTAAGAGTCTCTTACGGTTGTCAGTGCACAGCCTTCTTAATGAATCTCCCTGCTTTCCCAGTTGCCTCCTTTAATCCATTTTGTGCAGTTTTAAACATCTAAATCAAGTCACTCAGCTCCCCTACCTTGACCCCTTCTGTGACACCCCCACCCATTGCACTGGGGATGAAGTCCACACCCCCTTACCACATGCTGCATAACTGGTTCCTGCCTTCCTCTCTTGACCTCATCTCATGTGCTGCTCCTTCTCTCTACACATGACTAATATCACTCTTCTAGGTTCTCAGCTGCACCAAGCTCTTTGCCCTCCTGTGGTTCCCACCTTCACTCTACACAGGGCTGGCTTTCCTCCAACTATATGTCAGTTTAAATGCCACTTACTCAGGACTACCCTGAGCAACCTGAGTAGACCACCTTGTTCTTACTTATCTAGCACCATCATGATTATAATTATTCTGTCTAGCATTCATCATAATGTGTAATTATTTGATTCATTTATTTGCTGCTGCGTTCCTTACTTGTTTCTTTTACTAGCATATAGCTCCATTAGGATAGATACTCTGGTCTTCAGTGTTACATAGCATAATACCTCTTGGCACTCCTTCAGAGTTTTTATTTTTATTTTATTTTTATTTTTTATTTTTTTATTTTAAGATTTTATTTATTTATTTGACAGATAGAGATCACAAGTAGGCAGAGAGGCAGGCAGAGAGAGAGGGGGGAAAGCAGGCTCCCTGCCAAGCAGAGAGCCAATGTGGGGCTCAATCCCAGGACCCTGAGATCATGACGTGAGCTGAAGGCAGAGGCTTAACCCACTGAGCCACTGCAGGCGCCCTCCTTCAGAGTTTTTAAAGTGAACTTTTGGAACCTCTTCAGCTGTGCAGGTGAAAAAGAGATGCTGTTCCCTTGAATACTAAGGATTCATCCTGAAGTAACTTGGACTTGTCTTACTTTTTGAAAATTAGAGCTGGTTAACACAGAAATTGTTATGAACTGGGCCCAGGTTGTATAACATATATCTTCTATTGGTTCTTCCATTTGATTCTGACTTCTAGTTACCCTCTAGCCTTGACATTTGAATATAGTGAAGCACACATCTATGGGCTAGTGTCTGTTGACAAGGTTAGTTCTGTGTGTCTTTGTGGTACTCAGTGTGTCACATACATCATATGTTTGGTGAAACACAGCCCAGCTATTGAAAGTATCCTATATTTTCCTTACTCTTTAGTTACTCTACATGTTTAATGAGCTTACTGTTATTATATAAGCTGATTTTTTTTTTTTTTTACAGACCTTCATAAGTCCTCATTATGGAATAAACTGGTATCCACATATTTAATCATGGTACTCATGGGCATCTGGGCAGTCTTTGTTGCATGGAGGCAGCTGCCGAAGCCTGAAGCTCTGCTACTCTGCCAAGGACAAGGACTTCCTCCGTTTTCAACCAGCGCTCCAGATAACCTCTGAGAACCAGCACGTGTCAAACAGTAAGCTGCATCTTTAGAGGAAGCACAACTGTGCCTTTTTCTAAAAATTCCTTTTCCTGGTGGTATTTAGAAAAAACAAAACCATCTAGATAAAATATGACATTCATGCCACAGCTCTCTGAAAGGGATACATTAGTGAGTGTGCATGTTCCGGCCACACATTAGACTGTCACCTGGGGAGGCAACGAATACTAGTACCCTGGGCTCCACCTTCCACATTAATTGGTCTGGGCATTTGGTAATTTTTAAGATTTTTATTTATTTGAGGAGAGGGAGGAGCAGAGTGAGAGGGACAGGCAGACTCTGCGCTGAGCGTGGAGCCTGATGTGGGCTCAGTCTCAGGACCCTGAGATCCTGACCTGAGCTGAAACTAAAAGTCCAACGCCAAACCGACTGAGCCACCCAGGTGCCTCTGGGCTTTGGTAATTTTTAAAAGCTTCCCAGATGACTATGAAATGCAGCCAATTTAAGAACCATCGGTGTCCAAATAGGAACTTCCTGAGAACACCGTAATGAATAAAGTCAGGTGTTCAGCTGTCTCTCAACTCAGCTTGTGCTGAGCAGGTAAATCTTTGAATGTCAAATCCTGCTTGGTGTTTGTCTTTTTAAGTCATGAAGTCACAAAAGCTAAAGGGCTTTCATCCCTATTAACTGTTTTCGTGTTCTTTACTAGCACCCAATTTTATGAGAACATGGCAGGTTGTGCTTCTACATGCAATAGTAAATCGCACTGACTTTCTATGATGATTTAGTTAGAGTAAACTATTGATAAACAAGCTGCATTTTTTCTGTAGTTTTTACTCTGGATTTTGCTTTTTGAGACATTACATTGTTTTTGAGCATTGATTCAGTTTGTTTAACCAAAAACCAATTATTTTCTGATTCCTGGGTAGGTATTATAAACCAGGAATTTTTGTGCAACTTATGTAAGTCTTTCCTGGGTTTAAGGCTTTTCATGAGCTCTGTCCCAATACAGTGTTCACCAGCCGAGTGTGGGTAGCAGGGCAGGTTGAGGTGAAGCCTGTTCTATCTCTGAGCAGTTCTGCCGGTTGCTGAGTGATGTGCCCTGAGACAGACTTCACTAGAACGGTGAAAGAATCAGAAGCATGAGGAAAACAAGCCAGTAGAGTGATGTTGACACTTTTAATTTGCTCTTGTGATACTAGCCAGCACTCCCCAGCCCCCGCCAACAAGTGATATAGTGTAGAATTGGAAATGTCTGAAACTGCCAATTCGTGCTTTTACAAAATCCATATAATCTTTAGATTTAGCAAATGTCTCTGGGCTTTAGTAGCAGATATAACCTTCCCTTTATAGGAATACCCAACGCGTTTGTTCAGCTTCTAGGCAACCCTTTTGATTTCCTTTATAAAGAGGAAATGCCAATGAATTGTGCCTTTACTAACTAGAAATTGTTCCCCATTGATGGCTCTTAGAGAACAGATGGTGCGATATGAAAATTCCCTACACATTTAGGTGATAAGCTCAGTGGATCCCACATGTACAGTAGAACATCCAGAAGAAATAGGAGCAGCAATGAGAGGGCTCACCAGTACCATGACAGATGGAAGAACTTCACACTACAGTGGTGGAGAGGAATAATGAACATGTTTAAAATGGAAAGGTGGCCAGTATTTTCGGCTAGCTGCACATCATTTCAGGGGCCAGAACCTCTCACGTGAACTAGACCTTTATCTGTGAAATCCCTTCCCATGGTTAAATAACTAGAATTGCTTAATCTAGTGATTCAAGAGAAATAGGATTTCCAGCAAGGCTGTAAATAGTCCTTAGCAATTACAGTTACTCTCCTAAAGTTTACTTCACAACACTGATACCAATGCTTCCACCAGAGTTTGTGGTTTTCTACCATTATACAAAATTTTCCTTAGACTAGAAGAGTCATAGAAAGAGTCAAGGACAGAGAGACTGACGAGTGAAATTTACCGTGCAGGGGAACGAGATACCTGTGGAACTGGGCTGTATTCCTGTCGGAACATGGTGTTCTTTGGTGGACAAAACAAGAAAAATATATAGTTGGTTATCACTGTTGACATACAAATCTCTTAAATGGATAGTCTGATAAAATATTTGATCTGTAAAGTACTAAAAAGTATGAGAATATTAATATTACTCATTACTACGATCTGAGGATGTCCTCTGTACTTAATATTAAGTCAAGAAGCTGGGATACTGTAAAAATCTCATTTATAAAAACTTATCAGCAAGAGGAAATTTTTCTTTTGGTGAGACTCTTGTCTGAGGAAATTATTTAATAATCTTTGACTCCCTATACATAAAGGAACTTTGTACTGCTGATTTCTGTTAAATGTGAGCATTGCCATAGTCAGTTTAGGCACTATTTTTACAAATAGCCCTGCTTTGCTGATGCCAGTGGTGCCCAGAGGGAGAGTATAGGTTTCTTCTGTTGCTGTGTATAAACTGAGATGCCTTTTTTTTTCCCCTCTGCATTTTTATCTATGAGGATCCTTCTGAGCCCTGATAGTATTTGGACAGCAGGCGGTGTTGATAGTTTATGCCTCCTCCACACAGTGCTTTCTCAGTTTGGAAGGAAATGTGGGTAAAGTTAGAGTTGACCGTGGAATGTGAATGTTGCTGCAGTGCTTGAATATTTTGCCATGTGACTATAGAGATTGATTTTGTTGCTCTCTAATAAATTTGTAATTATTTTTTAATCATTAAGTTAGTTGTTATAACTGGAGAAGTTTAGTTACCTCAATCCTCGCCTGCCTGTCTCATAATATAATAGTAGCTGCCTGTTTTAGAGCATCTATTGAAAACGTGGCCAAAAGGAAGAGATGATGGTAACCACAGATTGCATAGAGAATGGCTTTTGTTCTCGTTGTTCAATTTTTTTTTTCTTAAAGCACATTTCAGTGTTTGCTGAGATTGGCAAATTCACATAAAAAATATTAGGTGTTCTTGTCCTTAGAGTTGGGTGCAGGATAAGTAGTTGTGACAGGAGCTTCCTCCTACGTGTACTCCTCCCACTTTGCATCACCTCAGACTAGCCCGGAGGTAGGGGTTAGCAGTCACTGTGGGTCTGAGGGCTCCAGGGGGGCCCAGGTGGTGGCGGCCTGTCTTAGGCAGCAGCCCCCAGCAATCTGGGAAGAGCTCTTTGTAAGTGCTAACTTTCATTAGTTAACTTTTTCTTGGGTCCTACAGGGTCCTAACTCCAGGTGGAAAAAGTAGATATCACAACAAAACAATTTTAAAGTGCTTTGCTTAGAGCATTTTGTTTAAGATTGCAGTGTTTATAGTTCTTCTATAATAAAAGGCGTTACTTCTATTAAATTCTAGTGTTTAGAGAAATGGCGACTATATATGTATCATTTTATATAAGTATACAATATGTATCATTTTATATAAGTTATGCTGTTGTGTCTATATACTTGTAATATCAGGCCTTGCATTCAGTGCGCAATGCAATAGACTCTTTTCAGACCTGTGTTTTTCAGTGAACAATAAAAGTGTTGTCTGGCACTACTTGTCTCCCATGTGTCCTCTTCTTTGGAGCAATGTACTCTTCAGTATCTGTTGTTAAACTCTTTGTCTCCTACAAAACTTGACTGCATATTCTGTTGTTTATGACTGGTCAGCCCTGAGACTTTTTTTTTTTTAAGATTTTATTTATTTATTGGACAGACAGAGATCACAAGTAGGCAGAGAGGCAGGCAGAGAGAGACGGAGAAGCAGGCTCCCTGCTCGAGCAGAGAGCCCGATGCGGGACTCGATCCCAGGACCCTGGGATCATGACCTGAGCCGAAGGCAGAGGCTTTAACCCACTGAGCCACCCAGGCGCCCAGCCCTGAGACTTTTTAAAGAGAAATCTTTGTTACCTCAAAATTCATAAGGCCTGTTTCATTTCTGTGTGTTCAGAAACAGTGCAGAGAAGTTCTTTGAGGCTCAAACCAAGTGGAAGATTATTCTCAAAGATCCTGGAAACTCACCTTGAAAAATCTGTTCTAAGTAATTGTAAAACAGGGAATTTATAAAATATCATGTAATAGTCACTAGAGATGGCAGTTGGTTGACAAGGAGAGTATAGTTTTTACCCACTGATCCTGAGCAACCTATAGAATCCTTTTGTTTTTTCTCCCCTTGGTGTGGAGACAGTGCAGTGAAGGGTTTGAGCTTGTCTTTCAACATCAGACAAGTTGTATAGAAAATTATTATGGCCTGAAATTCAAACCATGTGATGCCTGTTCACTCTGGTTTGAAATGAGGCTGCTCTAGTTTTATCTTGACTGTGTTATTAGATGAAATATCCTCAGGGACCAAGAGCTTTTTAGTCCTCACTTGTAAGCCAGTGGAAGAGGTGTGCATTTCTTAGGTAACAGGCCAGATTTGTATACAACTTCTTTGGCTCTTCCCCACTGAAACTGTGGCTCTAGTTTAATTGTTGTTTGTTTGGTATTTAGTTGGAGCAAGGACTTCCTCCATGTCCAGCCTCAACACATGAGAAACCTCCAGTGGAAAGAAGTATGTATTTTTTCCTCACCTCATTGAAAATGCTGAATAGATGAACCACTCAAACACTCAACTGGCTTGTGGATTCAGTCTCAGCAAAAGAATTTTTAAGGATTTGACACCTTCTAAGGTGACCATAATAGTTGATGAGCCCTGAGCAGGTCCTGGCTTTAAGACTCAGTAATAGGAGGTACTTGTTGTGTAAGTGTAATCGCTGTAAATCCTTCTCTACCTGATGGTGAAACCATTCATTTTTCAGTGCTTGAGCAAAATCGGAGATGGGGTTTGTAGTGTTTGTAGTGTTTAATCAGTATTAAAGTATCTAATGCAGACCACTGCATTAGATACTTTAAAAGGATGGAAAAGAATGAGATGGTAGAGGTCTTTATCCTCTGGGAACATATAATCTGACTGCCTGGATTAAAATACATAAATATTACCGAGTATGTTACCAATTATGAAATAATATAGACTAGCTGGAGTGCATGATACTTGAAATTTTAGCAGTAGATGAAACGCCCCTGGGTAATGGATGTAGATCCAGAGGAAAAGGTGGGACTGAGGACTGAACACTGGGGCTCTCCAATTGAGAGGTTGGAATGGGGAAGTGGAGTTGTCCACTGAGGAAGGAAGGAATATCAGGAGAGTGTGGTGACCTGAGAGGGGAAAGGATGTCAAATGCTGTTGAATAATGAGTATGATGAGGAGTAAGAATTGATCATTACATATGGAGAGGTAGAATTTCAGTGTAGGGGTGAACACCTAAATGGAGTGGATTATAAGGACATAGACATAGCATATCAAGTACAGAGAACCATTATAAATACAGTAGGGGAATGGGATGATAGCCTGAGGAGGATGAAGGGGAAACGAGAAGTGTTTTTCTCCCCAGCTCCCAAGTAATACATCATTATAACAGCATGTTTGTATAAAGATGACAATCACTCAGTGGAAAGGGAAAAATTGATGATGCAGGAGATGGGGGGATAGTTGCCAAAGCAAAGTACCTGAAGAAGGAATAGAGTGAAATTTTTAGCATTAAATGTTTATATTAGATATGTCAAAATATTTAAAATCAATGTTGTAAGCTTTCTCATTAAGAAACTAGAAAAAAAAACTAAAGCTAAAAATAAGTAAAAGGAAGTAACGAAGAGAAGAGCAAAAATCAAAAAGCAGAAGAACAATGGAGAATTTCAATAAAACAAAAATCTGGTTCTTTGAGTAAATTAATAAAATTGATAAAGCTCTGGCCAGATTGGTAAGGGAAAAAAGAACACATAAATTATGACTAGCATTACAGATTCTACATTTATTAAATAAAAGTGGAATATTATAAACAACTTAATGCCAATAAATTTAAAACTTAGATGAAATGGACATATCACTTAAAAAAAAAAAAGCTCACTCAAGAAGAAATTGAAGGGGCACCTGGGTGGCTCAGTGAATTAAGCCTCTGCCTTCGGCTCAGGTCATGATCTCAAAGTCCTGGGATGGAGCCCTATATCGGGCTCTCTGCTCGGCAGGGAGCCTGCTTCCCACTCTCTCTCTGCCTACTTGTGATCTCTCTCTCTCTGTGTCAAATAAATAAAATCTTTAAAAAAAGAAGAAGAAGAAATTGAAAACCTAAGTATCCCTTCAGATATTCAGTAAGGCATGTTTTTTCTTGTTAACATGCCTTGTAATTATTTATTAGAAGCTGAGCATCATATACTAACAGGAACTGAAATAGGTTTTTAGTATAAGTTTTATGTTAATCTAGGCAAGAGTTGGACTGTATTTAATGTTTGTTGCAGCTCTCAGTACCAGAGGCTTCAGATTCCTCTAGTGGCCTTGTTTTGTCTGCCACCTGGACTTTGGGCTTCCCTATATGCTCTTCATCAAAGAAAGTCTGTGTCTTACAGCTCTTTCAGCTATAATCCCTGGTTATTATATTGGAAATCTTTTGGTTTGGCAGTAAGATGTAAGAGAAAGTATGTGTCCTATAATCTTAAGATTAATTTCAGTTTCTTAGGAGCACCTGAGTGGCTTAGTCCTTTGGATGTCCGATTCTTTGATTTCAGCTCAGGTCATGGTCGTGGTGTTTTGAGATTAAACCCCACAATGGGCTCCTCGCTGAGCACGGGGCCTGCTTGGGGTTTTCTCTCTGTCTTCTCACCCTCCCCCCGCCACCCTCGGCATCCCTCCCACGCCCTGGTCCCTGCATTCAGATGCTTTCTCTTATCTCTTAAAAAAAAAATTATCAGTTTTTTTAGTGGGCTTGCATCCTTAGACTAAATGTCTCTTAGCTTTTTACCCCCATAGGAAAGACAGGAAAGAGTAGGAGAAATGCCCTTTCCCCTAGATATGCTAAGGCTCTTAGAAGGTCTTTTTATCTGGACAGTAGGTCTTTGTTATGGAGAACACTGGACATATTTTACAATGATTGCTTTACCCTGCCAGAGCTATGGAGGATTGACTATGAGATTCTGGTAGTGTTGGAGGTAAAACCTACAAAAATGTGAGCCTCCTAAGATTGTGTGCTAGTCTTGGGAATTTCTGACTGTTACGCTATTCCACAATCAGACTCCAGCAGCTTGTCAAAATTAACATTTAAGGGTTCCTTACCAATTTATGGCTCTAGTGGCTTCTGCTCTAGGCAACCAAATTTCAGTTATGACTCTAGATTCACCTGTGTCTCCAGATTTCAGGGTTATGGCTTGTCCTGAGGACTCAGTTCTCTAGCAGCTACAAGACATTATTGATTTTTATTTTGTTTAGTGTTTTCTTGTAAGGATGGGAGTGACAGCTTCCAAGCTCTTTACATGTGGGAGCTAAACTAGAAATCTCCTGTATCTACTAAAGAAATTGAATTTGTAGTTTCATGAGAGAACATTCCTAGAAGCCTTCATCAGAGAATTCTACCAAGAAGAAGAAACAATACCAATTCTACACAAACTATTCTAGAAAATAGAAGAGATGGTACACTTTTCAATTCATTCTATGAGTATTACCAAACATTACTTGGTAACAAAGCCAGGAAAGGTCTTTTATTATAAATGAAAATGAAAATAAAAACAAAACTACAGACCAGTATCTCTCATTATATATGTGTAAAATCTTCAACAATATTTTAGGAAATTGAGTTCAGTAATACATGTGACCAATGGAGTTTATCCCAATAATATAAGATTAGTTTAACATATACATATCATGGTTCACCATGATAACAGACTAAAACCTATGATTATATCAAATAGATACAAAAAAAGCTTCTGACAAAATCTAACCTCTAATTTTTTTATTAAATGACAACAACTCTTGGCAAGCTAGGTCTAGAAAAGAAATTTCCCTAATGAAATGAAAACCTATATCTAAGTCAATACCTAGTGATAAAGACTGAATGCTTTCTCCACTAAGATCGGAAACAAGCCAAGGATGTCCACTCTCCCCACTTTGATTCAACATGTACTGGGAGGTCCTAGCCTGTACAAAAAGACAAGAAAAGGAAATAAGCATCAGATTGGAAAGGAAGAAATAAAATTCCTCTATTTTCAGATAATATAAATTATTGCTGGAGAAAGTCCCTAAGGAAGCTATAAAAAGGTGACTGAAACTACTCAGTGATTTTAGCAGGGTTATGAGATAGAAGGCTCAGTTTTTGATACAAAAATTAATCATGTTTCTCTGTTGCAGCAAACAATCGGAAATTGAAATTGGTTGGTTCTCTAGAACGAGTTTGCTGCTCAAACTCTGTAGTGAATGGCCATTTAAAAAAAAAAACAACTTTCTAATCCATTACAGGTCAATACTTTTGAAAATACAAAAATGAATTATTATGAAATGTGATTAAACAGACATTCAAATTATAAACCTAAAATTGCTCTTACTAGAGTCAACAGATATAAAATACATTCAAATAAAACCAAGGCAAACATAGGGGGAAAAAGAATTGCAATTTGACCATGTTTATTGACAATGAGCTTATAGGCAATTAATATAGAATCAGTATTCTACACAAAACATTTTGTTCTGTAATAACTGAACAAAATGTCATGAAAGAAAAGCCAGTTCTCTTTATTAAATGTCTATTTAACACACTCTGAAAGGAGACTCAGTATATCATATTTAAACTTTTTAACATGACAATAAGCTTATGTCTTGTTTGTAATTTACCTAGTACCTAACAATGCTACTTTCATAGAATAAAGCATATTTAAAATCTTAATCTGTTTATCCTAATAGATACCAAAATATACCATAAATCTACAATAATGGAAGTGGATAGAAGATTCCAGAGCAGGCTCGTGTATATATGAAAATCCAGTATATAACATAATTGGCATTTCAAATTAATAGAAGAAGAATCAGTTTTTCAATAAATGGGCTATTTGATGTTTTATTTGATTATATTTGAGGGGGAGGAGAAAGTAAAGCCAGGTCCTTATGTTGCTTTTACTATAAAACAAAATGAAAAATTCAAATGCAGTGAAACTATAAAATAACTAAAAAAAAAAAAAAAGAATATAGTTGATCTTTTTTTTTTTAATATTTTTATTTATTTATTTGACAGAGATCACAAGTAGGCAGAGAGGCAGACAGAGAGAGAGAGAGGAGAAAGCAGGCTCCCTGCCAAGCAGAGAGCCCGACACGGGACTCGATCCCAGGACCCTGAGATCATGACCTGAGCCGAAGGCAGAGGCTTATTAACCCACTGAGCCACCCAGGCGCCCCGAATATAGTTGATCTTAAACAATGCAGGAATTAGAGCTGTTGACCCTCCTATCCACTCCGCATATAGTTGAAAATCTATGCATAACTTTTGATTCTCTAAAAACTCAACTACCACTCGCCTCCTGTTGACTGGAAGCCTTACTGATATAAATAGATGATTATCACATATTTTATATGTTATATGTATTACATACTGTTTTGTTAAAGTAAGCTAGGGAAAATGTTATTTAAGAAATCATAAGAGAGGGACGCCTAGGTGGCTCAGTTGGTTGTACAACTGCCTTTGGCTCAGGTCATGATCTCGGAGTTCCCGGATCGAGTGCTGCATCAGGCTCCCAGCTCCACAGGGAGTCTGCTTCTCCCTCTGACCTTCTCCTCACTCATGCTCTCTCTCATTGTCTCTTTCTCAAATAAATAAAATCATTAAAAAAAAAATCATAAGAGAGATGCCTTGGGTGGTTAACCATCTGTCTTTCACCTCAGATCAATGATCTTGGGGGCCTGGGATTGAGCCTCTTGTCAGGCTCCCTGCTCAGTGGGGAGTACTGCTTCTCCTTCTTCCTCTTGCCCCCTCCTCCTGACTTGAGCTCTCTCTCTCAAATTAAAAAAAAGAGAAAATACATTTATAGCACTTACTATATTTATTAACACTAAGTTTATATTGTGTGTTTATAAGATGAATAGTCTTGTCAGTACCTACATCAATATTCTCTTAT